>NC_141288.1:7185566-7785566 GCF_037954325.1 Fistularia commersonii
AAAAAAGCTTCAACTCAGTGAGATAAACACTTTTTGACCGTATGGCTATATCTTTTCAAAATGTTGCAGGATCACAATGAATTTGACTTATATTATGCAGAATCAAGCCCTTTTCAACATATTTCAGCACCAGCAAGCTGCTAGAAAGGAATCTTTAGTTATTGACACTCTGTTGCAAAAAAGCTTCAACTCAGTGAGATAAACACTTTTTGACCGTATGGCTATATCTTTTCAAAATGTTGCAGGATCACAATGATTTTGACTTATATTATGTAGAATCAAGCCCTTTTCAACATATTTCAGCACCAGCAAGCTGCTAGAAAGGAATCTTTAGTTATTGACACTCTGTTGCAAAAAAGCTTCAACTCAGTGAGATAAACACTTTTTGACCGTATGGCTATATCTTTTCAAAATGTTGCAGGATCACAATGAATTTGACTTATATTATGCAGAATCAAGCCCTTTTCAACATATTTCAGCACCAGCAAGCTGCTAGAAAGGAATCTTTACTTATTGACACTCTGTTGCAAAAAAAGCTTCAACTCAGTGAGATAAACACTTTTTGACCGTATGGCTATATCTTTTCAAAATGTTGCAGGATCACAATGAATTTGACTTATATTATGCAGAATCAAGCCCTTTTCAACATATTTCAGCACCAGCAAGCTGCTAGAAAGGAATCTTTAGTTATTGACACTCTGTTGCAAAAAAGCTTCAACTCAGTGAGATAAACACTTTTTGACCGTATGGCTATATCTTTTCAAAATGTTGCAGGATCACAATGAATTTGACTTATATTATGCAGAATCAAGCCCTTTTCAACATATTTCAGCACCAGCAAGCTGCTAGAAAGGAATCTTTAGTTATTGACACTCTGTTGCAAAAAAGCTTCAACTCAGTGAGATAAACACTTTTTGACCGTATGGCTATATCTTTTCAAAATGTTGCAGGATCACAATGAATTTGACTTATATTATGCAGAATCAAGCCCTTTTCAACATATTTCAGCACCAGCAAGCTGCTAGAAAGGAATCTTTAGTTATTGACACTCTGTTGCAAAAAAGCTTCAACTCAGTGAGATAAACACTTTTTGACCGTATGGCTATATCTTTTCAAAATGTTGCAGGATCACAATGAATTTGACTTATATTATGCAGAATCAAGCCCTTTTCAACATATTTCAGCACCAGCAAGCTGCTAGAAAGGAATCTTTAGTTATTGACACTCTGTTGCAAAAAAGCTTCAACTCAGTGAGATAAACACTTTTTGACCGTATGGCTATATCTTTTCAAAATGTTGCAGGATCACAATGAATTTGACTTATATTATGCAGAATCAAGCCCTTTTCAACATATTTCAGCACCAGCAAGCTGCTAGAAAGGAATCTTTAGTTATTGACACTCTGTTGCAAAAAAGCTTCAACTCAGTGAGATAAACACTTTTTGACCGTATGGCTATATCTTTTCAAAATGTTGCAGGATCACAATGAATTTGACTTATATTATGCAGAATCAAGCCCTTTTCAACATATTTCAGCACCAGCAAGCTGCTAGAAAGGAATCTTTAGTTATTGACACTCTGTTGCAAAAAAGCTTCAACTCAGTGAGATAAACACTTTTTGACCGTATGGCTATATCTTTTCAAAATGTTGCAGGATCACAATGAATTTGACTTATATTATGCAGAATCAAGCCCTTTTCAACATATTTCAGCACCAGCAAGCTGCTAGAAAGGAATCTTTAGTTATTGACACTCTGTTGCAAAAAAGCTTCAACTCAGTGAGATAAACACTTTTTGACCGTATGGCTATATCTTTTCAAAATGTTGCAGGATCACAATGAATTTGACTTATATTATGCAGAATCAAGCCCTTTTCAACATATTTCAGCACCAGCAAGCTGCTAGAAAGGAATCTTTAGTTATTGACACTCTGTTGCAAAAAAGCTTCAACTCAGTGAGATAAACACTTTTTGACCGTATGGCTATATCTTTTCAAAATGTTGCAGGATCACAATGAATTTGACTTATATTATGCAGAATCAAGCCCTTTTCAACATATTTCAGCACCAGCAAGCTGCTAGAAAGGAATCTTTAGTTATTGACACTCTGTTGCAAAAAAGCTTCAACTCAGTGAGATAAACACTTTTTGACCGTATGGCTATATCTTTTCAAAATGTTGCAGGATCACAATGAATTTGACTTATATTATGCAGAATCAAGCCCTTTTCAACATATTTCAGCACCAGCAAGCTGCTAGAAAGGAATCTTTAGTTATTGACACTCTGTTGCAAAAAAGCTTCAACTCAGTGAGATAAACACTTTTTGACCGTATGGCTATATCTTTTCAAAATGTTGCAGGATCACAATGAATTTGACTTATATTATGCAGAATCAAGCCCTTTTCAACATATTTCAGCACCAGCAAGCTGCTAGAAAGGAATCTTTAGTTATTGACACTCTGTTGCAAAAAAGCTTCAACTCAGTGAGATAAACACTTTTTGACCGTATGGCTATATCTTTTCAAAATGTTGCAGGATCACAATGAATTTGACTTATATTATGCAGAATCAAGCCCTTTTCAACATATTTCAGCACCAGCAAGCTGCTAGAAAGGAATCTTTAGTTATTGACACTCTGTTGCAAAAAAGCTTCAACTCAGTGAGATAAACACTTTTGGACCGTATGGCAATATCTTTTCAAATGTTGCAGGATCACAATGAATTTGACTTATATTATGCAGAATCAAGCCCTTTTCAACATATTTCAGCACCAGCAAGCTGCTAGAAAGGAATCTTTAGTTATTGACACTCTGTTGCAAAAAAGCTTCAACTCAGTGAGATAAACACTTTTTGACCGTATGGCTATATCTTTTCAAAATGTTGCAGGATCACAATGAATTTGACTTATATTATGCAGAATCAAGCCCTTTTCAACATATTTCAGCACCAGCAAGCTGCTAGAAAGGAATCTTTAGTTATTGACACTCTGTTGCAAAAAAGCTTCAACTCAGTGAGATAAACACTTTTTGACCGTATGGCTATATCTTTTCAAAATGTTGCAGGATCACAATGAATTTGACTTATATTATGCAGAATCAAGCCCTTTTCAACATATTTCAGCACCAGCAAGCTGCTAGAAAGGAATCTTTAGTTATTGACACTCTGTTGCAAAAAAGCTTCAACTCAGTGAGATAAACACTTTTTGACCGTATGGCTATATCTTTTCAAAATGTTGCAGGATCACAATGATTTTGACTTTATTATGCAGAATCAAGCCCTTTTCAACATATTTCAGCACAGTCAAGCTGCTAGAAAGGAATTTTTAGTTATTGACACTCTGTTGCAAAAAGCTTCAACTCAGTGAGATAAACACTTTTTGACCGTATGGCTATATCTTTTCAAAATGTTGCAGGATCACAATGAATTTGACTTATATTATGCAGAATCAAGCCCTTTTCAACATATTTCAGCACCAGCAAGCTGCTAGAAAGGAATCTTTAGTTATTGACACTCTGTTGCAAAAAAGCTTCAACTCAGTGAGATAAACACTTTTTGACCGTATGGCTATATCTTTTCAAAATGTTTCAGGATGACAATGCTTTTGACTTATATTATGCAGAATCAAGCCCTTTTCAACATATTTCAGCACCAGCAAGCTGCTAGAAAGGAATCTTTAGTTATTGACACTCTGTTGCAAAAAAAGCTTCAACTCAGTGAGATAAACACTTTTTGACCGTATGGCTATATCTTTTCAAAATGTTGCAGGATCACAATGATTTTGACTTATATTATGCAGAATCAAGCCCTTTTCAACATATTTCAGCACAGTCAAGCTGCTAGAAAGGAATTTTTTAGTTATTGACACTCTGTTGCAAAAAAGCTTCAACTCAGTGAGATAAACACTTTTTGACCGTATGGCTATATCTTTTCAAAATGTTGCAGGATCACAATGATTTTGACTTATATTATGCAGAATCAAGCCCTTTTCAACATATTTCAGCACAGTCAAGCTGCTAGAAAGGAATCTTTAGTTATTGACACTCTGTCGCAAAAAAGCTTCAACTCAGTGAGATAAACACTTTTTGACCGTATGGGCTATATCTTTTTAAAATGTTGCAGGATCACAATGATTTTGACTTGTATTATGCAAAATCAAGCCCTTTTCAACATATTTCAGCACCAGCAAGCTGCTAGAAAGGAATCTTTAGTTATTGACACTCTGTTGCAAAAAAGCTTCAACTCAGTGAGATAAACACTTTTTGACCGTATGGCTATATCTTTTCAAAATGTTGCAGGATCACAATGATTTTGACTGTATTATGCAGAATCAAGCCCTTTTCAACATATTTCAGCACAGTCAAGCTGCTAGAAAGGAATTTTTAGTTATTGACACTCTGTTGCAAAAAAGCTTCAACTCAGTGAGATAAACACTTTTTGGACCGTATGGCTATATCTTTTCAAAATGTTGCAGGATCACAATGAATTTGACTTATATTATGCAGAATCAAGCCCTTTTCAACATATTTCAGCACCAGCAAGCTGCTAGAAAGGAATCTTTAGTTATTGACACTCTGTTGCAAAAAAGCTTCAACTCAGTGAGATAAACACTTTTTGACCGTATGGCTATATCTTTTCAAAATGTTGCAGGATCACAATGCTTTTGACTTATATTATGCAGAATCAAGCCCTTTTCAACATATTTCAGCACCAGCAAGCTGCTAGAAAGGAATCTTTAGTTATTGACACTCTGTTGCAAAAAAGCTTCAACTCAGTGAGATAAACACTTTTTGACCGTATGGCTATATCTTTTCAAAATGTTGCAGGATCACAATGCTTTTGACTTATATTATGCAGAATCAAGCCCTTTTCAACATATTTCAGCACCAGCAAGCTGCTAGAAAGGAATCTTTAGTTATTGACACTCTGTTGCAAAAAAGCTTCAACTCAGTGAGATAAACACTTTTTGACCGTATGGCTATATCTTTTCAAAATGTTGCAGGATCACAATGATTTTGACTTTATTATGCAGAATCAAGCCCTTTTCAACATATTTCAGCACAGTCAAGCTGCTAGAAAGGAATTTTTAGTTATTGACACTCTGTTGCAAAAAAGCTTCAACTCAGTGAGATAAACACTTTTTGACCGTATGGCTATATCTTTTCAAAATGTTGCAGGATCACAATGAATTTGACTTATATTATGCAGAATCAAGCCCTTTTCAACATATTTCAGCACCAGCAAGCTGCTAGAAAGGAATCTTTAGTTATTGACACTCTGTTGCAAAAAAGCTTCAACTCAGTGAGATAAACACTTTTTGACCGTATGGCTATATCTTTTCAAAATGTTTCAGGATGACAATGCTTTTGACTTATATTATGCAGAATCAAGCCCTTTTCAACATATTTCAGCACCAGCAAGCTGCTAGAAAGGAATCTTTAGTTATTGACACTCTGTTGCAAAAAAGCTTCAACTCAGTGAGATAAACACTTTTTGACCGTATGGCTATATCTTTTCAAAATGTTGCAGGATCACAATGATTTTGACTTATATTATGCAGAATCAAGCCCTTTTCAACATTTTTCAGCACAGTCAAGCTGCTAGAAAGGAATTTTTTAGTTATTGACATTCTGTTGCAAAAAAGCTTCAACTCAGTGAGATAAACACTTTTTGACCGTATGGCTATATCTTTTCAAAATGTTGCAGGATCACAATGATTTTGACTTATATTATGCAGAATCAAGCCCTTTTCAACATATTTCAGCACAGTCAAGCTGCTAGAAAGGAATCTTTAGTTATTGACACTCTGTCGCAAAAAAGCTTCAACTCAGTGAGATAAACACTTTTTGACCGTATGGCTATATCTTTTTAAAATGTTGCAGGATCACAATGATTTTGACTTGTATTATGCAAAATCAAGCCCTTTTCAACATATTTCAGCACCAGCAAGCTGCTAGAAAGGAATCTTTAGTTATTGACACTCTGTTGCAAAAAAGCTTCAACTCAGTGAGATAAACACTTTTTGACCGTATGGCTATATCTTTTCAAAATGTTGCAGGATCACAATGATTTTGACTGTATTATGCAGAATCAAGCCCTTTTCAACATATTTCAGCACAGTCAAGCTGCTAGAAAGGAATTTTTAGTTATTGACACTCTGTTGCAAAAAAGCTTCAACTCAGTGAGATAAACACTTTTTGACCGTATGGCTATATCTTTTCAAAATGTTGCAGGATCACAATGAATTTGACTTATATTATGCAGAATCAAGCCCTTTTCAACATATTTCAGCACCAGCAAGCTGCTAGAAAGGAATCTTTAGTTATTGACACTCTGTTGCAAAAAAGCTTCAACTCAGTGAGATAAACACTTTTTGACCGTATGGCTATATCTTTTCAAAATGTTGCTGGATCACAATGATTTTGACTTATATTATGCAGAATCAAGCCCTTTTCAACATATTTCAGCACCAGCAAGCTGCGAGAAAGGAATCTTTAGTTATTGACACTCTGTTGCAAAAAAGCTTCTACTCAGTGAGATAAACACTTTTTGACCGTATGGCTATATCTTTTCAAAATGTTGCAGGATCACAATGATTTTGACTCATATTATGCAAAATCAAGCCCTTTTCAACATATTTCAGCACCAGCAAGCTGCTAGAAAGGAATCTTTAGTTATTGACACTCTGTTGCAAAAAAGCTTCAACTCAGTGAGATAAACACTTTTTGACCGTATGGCTATATCTTTTCAAAATGTTGCAGGATCACAATGATTTTGACTTATATTATGCAAAATCAAGCCCTTTTCAACATATTTCAGCACCAGCAAGCTGCTAGAAAGGAATCTTTAGTTATTGACACTCTGTTGCAAAAAAGCTTCAACTCAGTGAGATAAACACTTTTTGACTGGATGGCTATATCTTTTTAGAATGATGCAGGATCACAATGATTTTGACTTATATGATGCAAAATCAAGCCCTTTTCAACATATTTCAGCACCAGCAAGCTGCTAGAAAGGAATCTTTAGTTATTGACACTCTGTTGCAAAAAAGCTTCAACTCAGTGAGATAAACACTTTTTGACCGTATGGCTATATCTTTTCAAAATGTTGCTGGATCACAATGATTTTGACTTATATTATGCAGAATCAAGCCCTTTTCAACATATTTCAGCACCAGCAAGCTGCTAGAAAGGAATCTTTAGTTATTGACACTCTGTTGCAAAAAAGCTTCAACTCAGTGAGATAAACACTTTTTGACCGTACGGCTATATCTTTTCGAAATGTTGCAGGATCACAATGATTTTGACATATATTGTGCAGAATCTGGTCCTTTTCAACATCTTTCAGCACCAGAAAGGTGCCTTGACGGAATATTTAGTTATTTCCACTCTTTTTCGAAAACGCTTCAACTCAGTGAGAAAAACACTTTTTGACCAGATGACTATTGCTTTTAAAAATATTGCAGGATCACAATGATTTTGACATATATTGTGCAGAATCTGGTCCTTTTCAACATATTTCAGCACCAGAAAGCTGCCTCAAAGGAATATTTAGTTATTTCCACTCTTTTTCGAAAACGCTTCAACTCAGTGAGAAAAACACTTTTTGACCAGATGACTATAGCTTTTCAAAATGTTGCAGAATCACAATGATTTTGACATATATTGTGCAGAATCTGGTCCTTTTCAACATATTTCAGCACCAAAAAGCTGCCTCTAAGGAATCTTTAGTTATTTCCACTCTTTTTCGAAAACGCTTCAACTCAGTGAGAAAAACACTTTTTGACCAGATGACTATTGCTTTTAAAAATATTGCAGGATCACAGTGATTTTGACATATATTGTGCAGAATCTGGTCCTTTTCAACATATTTCAGCACCAGAAAGCTGCCTCGAAGGAATCTTTAGTTATTTCTACTCTTTTTCGAAAACGCTTCAGCTCAGTGAGAAAAACACTTTTTACCCGTATGGCTGTAACTTTTCAAAATGTTGCAGGATCACAATGATTTTGACATATATTGTGCAGAATATGGTCCTTTTCAACATATTTCAGCACCAAAAAGCTGTCTCGAAGGAATCATTAGTTATTTCCACTCTTTTTCGAAAACGCTTCAACACAGTGAGAAAAACACTTTGACAGTATGACTATATCTTATCAAAATGTTGCAGGATCACAAAGATTTTGACATATATTGTGCAAAATCTGGTCCTTTTCAACATATTTCAGCACCAGAAAGCTGCCTTAAAGGAATCTTTAGTTATTTCCACTCTTTTTCGAAATAGCTTCAACTCAGTAAGAAAAACACTTTTTGCCCCTATGGCTGTAGCTTTTCAAAATGTTGTAGGATCACAATGCTTTTGACATATATTGTGCAGAATCTGGTCCTTCTCAACATATTTCAGCACCAGACAGCTGCCTTGAAGGAATCTTTAGTTATTTCCACTCTTTTTCGAAAACGCTTCAACTCAGTGAGAAAAACACTTTTTTAACCGGATGACTATAGCTTTTCAAAATGTTGCAGGATCACAATGATTTTGACATATATTGTGCAGAATCTGGTCCTTTTCAACATATTTCAGCACCAAAAAGCTGCTTCGAAGGAATCTTTAGTTATTTCCACTCTTTTTCGAAAACGCTTCAACTCATTGAGAAAAACACTTTTTGACCAGATGACTATTGCTTTTAAAAATATTGCAGGATCACAATGATTTTGACATATATTGTGCAGAATCTGGTCCTTTTCAACATATTTCAGCACCAGAAAGCTGCCTCGTAGGAATCTTTAGTTGTTTCCACTTTTTTTCGAAAACGCTTCAACTCAGTGAGAAAAACAATTTTTGCCCCTATGGCTGTAGCTTTTCAAAATGTTGTAGGATCACAATTATTTTGACATATATTGTGCAGAATCTGGTCCTTTTCAACATATTTCAGCACCAGACAGCTGCCTTGAAGGAATCTTTAGTTATTTCCACTCTTTTTCGAAAACGCTTCAACTCAGTGAGAAAAACACTTTTTGACCAGATGACTATAGCTTTTCAAAATGTTGCAGGATCACAATGATTTTGACATATATTGTGCAGAATCTGGTCCTTTTCAACATATTTCATCACCAGAAAGCTGCCTCGAAGGAATCTCTAGTTATTTCCACTCTTTTTCGAAAACGCTTCAACTCAGTGGGAAAAACACTTTTTGCCCGTATGGCTATAGCTTTTCAAAATGTTGCAGGATCACAATGATTTTGACATATATTGTGCAGAATCTGGTCCTTTTCAACATATTTCAGCACCAGACAGCTGCCTTGAAGGAATCTTTTGTTATTTCCACTCTTTTTCGAAAACGCTTCAACTCAGTGAGAAAAACACTTTTTGACCAGATGACTATAGCTTTTCAAAATGTTGCAGGATCACAATGATTTTGACATATATTGTGCAGAATCTGGTCCTTTTCAACATATTTCATCACCAGAAAGCTGCCTCGAAGGAATCTCTAGTTATTTCCACTCTTTTTCGAAAACGCTTCTACTCTGTGAGAAAAACACTTTTTGCCCGTATGGCTATAGCTTTTCAAAATGTTGCAGGATCACAATGATTTTGACATATATTGTGCAGAATCTGGTCCTTTTCAACATATTTCAGCACCAGACAGCTGCCTTGAAGGAATCTTTAGTTATTTCCACTCTTTTTCGAAAACGCTTCAACTCAGTGAGAAAAACACTTTTTGACCAGATGACTATAGCTTTTCAAAATGTTGCAGGATCACAATGATTTTGACATATATTGTGCAGAATCTGGTCCTTTTCAACATATTTCAGCACCAAAGAGCTGCCTCGAAGGAATCTTTAGTTATTTCCACTCTTTTTCGAAAACGCTTCAGCTCAGTGAGAAAAACACTTTTTACCCGTATGGCTGTAGCTTTTCAAAATGTTGTAGGATCACAATGATTTTGACATATATTGTGCAGAATCTGGTCCTTTTCAACATATTTCAGCACCAGACAGCTGCCTCGAAGGAATCTTTTGTTATTTCCACTCTTTTTCGAAAACGCTTCAACTCAGTCAGAAAAACACTTTTTGACCAGATGACTATTGGTTTTAAAAATGTTGCAGGATCACAATGATTTTGACATATATTGTGCAGAATCTGGTCCTTTTCAACATATTTCAGCACCAAAAAGCTGCTTCGAAGGAATCATTAGTTATTTCCACTCTTTTTCGAAAACGCTTCAACACAGTGAGAAAAACACTTTGACATTATGACTATATCTTATCAAAATGTTGCAGGATCACAATGATTTTGACATATATTGTGCAGAATCTGGTCTTTTTCAACATATTTCAGCACCAGACAGCTGCCTTGAAGGAATCCTTAGTTATTTCTACTCTTTTTCGAAAACACTTCAACACAGTGAGAAAAACACTTTGACAGTATGACTATATCTTATCAAAATGTTGCAGGATCACAAAGATTTTGACATATATTGTGCAGAATCTGGTCCTTTTCAACATATTTCAGCACCAGAAAGCTGCCTTAAAGGAATCTTTAGTTATTTCCACTCTTTTTCGAAAACGCTTCAACTCAGTAAGAAAAACACTTTTTGCCCCTATGGCTGTAGCTTTTCAAAATGTTGTAGGATCACAATGCTTTTGACATATATTGTGCAGAATCTGGTCCTTCTCAACATATTTCAGCACCAGACAGCTGCCTTGAAGGAATCTTTAGTTATTTCCACTCTTTTTCGAAAACGCTTCAACTCAGTGAGAAAAACACTTTTTTAACCGGATGACTATAGCTTTTCAAAATGTTGCAGGATCACAATGATTTTGACATATATTGTGCAGAATCTGGTCCTTTTCAACATATTTCCGCACCAGACAGCTGCCTTGAAGGAATCTTTAGTTATTTCCATTCTTTTTCGAAAACGCTTCAACACAGTGAGAAAAACACTTTTTGACAGTATGACTATATCTTATCAAAATGTTGCAGGATCACAAAGATTTTGACATATATTGTGCAGAATCTGGTCCTTTTCAACATATTTCAGCACCAGACAGCTGCCTTGAAGGAATCTTTAGTTATTTCCACTCTTTTTCAAAAACGCTTCAACACAGTGAGAAAAACACTTTTTGACCAGATGACTATAGCTTTTCAAAATGTTGCAGGATCACAATGATTTTGACATATATTGTGCAGAATCTGGTCCTTTTCAACATATTTCAGCACCAAAAAGCTGCCTCGAAGGAATCTTTAGTTATTTCCACTCTTTTTCGAAAACGCTTCAACTCAGTGAGAAAAACACTTTTTGCCCCTATGGCTGTAGCTTTTCAAAATGTTGCAGGATCACAAAGAGTTTGACATATATTGTGCAGAATCTGGTCCTTTTCAACATATTTCAGCACCAGACAGCTGCCTTGAAGGAATCTTTAGTTATTTCCACTCTTTTTCGAAAACGCTTCAACTCAGTGAGAAAAACAATTTTTGACCAGATGACTATAGCTTTTCAAAATGTTGCAGGATCACAATGATTTTGACATATATTGTGCAGAATCTGGTCCTTTTCAACATATTTCATCACCAGAAAGCTGCCTCGAAGGAATCTCTTGTTATTTCCACTCTTTTTCGAAAACGCTTCAACACAGTGAGAAAAACACTTTGACAGTATGACTATATCTTATCAAAATGTTGCAGGATCACAAAGATTTTGACATATATTGTGCAGAATCTGGTCCTTTTCAACATATTTCAGCACCAGAAAGCTGCCTTAAAGGAATCTTTAGTTATTTCCACTCTTTTTCGAAAACGCTTCAACTCAGTAAGAAAAACACTTTTTGCCCCTATGGCTGTAGCTTTTCAAAATGTTGTAGGATCATAATGCTTTTGACATATATTGTGCAGAATCTGGTCCTTCTCAACATATTTCAGCACCAGACAGCTGCCTTGAAGGAATCTTTAGTTATTTCCACTCTTTTTCGAAAACGCTTAAACTCAGTGAGAAAAACACTTTTTTAACCGGATGGCTATAGCTTTTCAAAATGTTGCAGGATCACAATGATTTTGACATATATTGTGCAGAATCTGGTCCTTTTCAACAAATTTCAGCACCTGAAAGCTGCCTCGAAGGAATCTTTAGTTATTTCCACTCTTTTTCGAAAACGCTTCAGCTCAGTGAGAAAAACACTTTTTACCCGTATGGCTGTAGCTTTTCAAAATGTTGCAGGATCACAATGATTTTGACATATATTGTGCAGAATATGGTCCTTTTTAACATATTTCAGCACCAGAAAGTTGTCTCGAAAGAATCTTTAGTTATTTCCACTCTTTTTCGAAAACGCTTCAACTCAGTGAGAAAAACACTTTTTTAACCAGATGACTATAGCTTTTAAAAATGTTGTAGGTTTAAATGATTTTGACATATATTGTGCAGAATCTGGTCCTTTTCAACATACTCCAGCACCAGACAGCTGCCTTGAAGGGATCTTTAGTTATTTCCACTCTTTTTCGAAAACGCTTCAACACAGTGAGAAATACACTTTGACAGTATGACTATATCTTATCAAAATGTTGCAGGATCACAATGATTTTGACATATATTGTGCAGAATCTGGTCCTTTTCAACATATTTCAGCACCAGACAGCTGCCTTGAAGGAATCTTTAGTTATTTCCACTCTTTTTCGAAAACGCTTCAACTCAGTGAGAAAAACACTTTTTGACCAGATGACTATAGCTTTTCAAAATGTTGCAGGATCACAATGATTTTGACATATATTGTGCAGAATCTGGTCCTTTTCAACATATTTCAGCACCAAAAAGCTGCCTCGAAGGAATCTTTAGTTATTTCCACTCTTTTTCGAAAACGCTTTGACTCAGTGAGAAAAACACTTTTTGACCAGATGACTATTGCTTTTAAAAATATTGCTGGATCACAATGATTTTGACATATATTGTGCAGAATCTGGTCCTTTTCAACATATTTCAGCACCAGAAAGCTGCCTCGAAGGAATCTTTAGTTATTTCCACTCTTTTTCGAAAACGCTTCAACTCAGTGAAAAAAACACTTTTTGCCCCTAGGGCTGTAGCTTTTCAAAATGTTGTAGGATCACAATGCTTTTGACATATATTTTGCAGAATCTGGTCCTTTTCAACATATTTCAGCACCAGACAGCTGCCTTGAAGGAATCTTTAGTTATTTCCACTCTTTTTCGAAAACGCTTCAACTCAGTGAGAAAAACAATTTTTGACCAGATGACTATAGCTTTTCAAAATGTTGCAGGATCACAATGATTTTGACATATATTGTGCAGAATCTGGTCCTTTTCAACATATTTCAGCACCAAAAAGCTGCTTCGAAGGAATCTTTAGTTATTTCCACTCTTTTTCGAAAACGCTTCAACTCAGTGAGAAAAACACTTTTTGACCAGATGACTATTGCTTTTAAAAATATTGCAGGATCACAATGATTTTGACATATATTGTGCAGAATCTGGTCCTTTTCAACATATTTCAGCACCAGAAAGCTGCCTCAAAGGAATATTTAGTTATTTCCACTCTTTTTCGAAAACGCTTCAACTCAGTGAGAAAAACACTTTTTGACCAGATGACTATAGCTTTTCAAAATGTTGCAGGATCACAATGATTTTGACATATATTGTGCAGAATCTGGTCCTTTTCAACATATTTCAGCACCAGACAGCTGCCTTGAAGGAATCTTTAGTTATTTCCACTCTTTTTCGAAAACACTTCAACTCAGTGAGAAAAACACTTTTTGACCAGATGACTATAGCTTTTCAAAATGTTGCAGGATCACAATGATTTTGACATATATTGTGCAGAATCTGGTCCTTTTCAACATATTTCATCACCAGAAAGCTGCCTCGAAGGAATCTCTAGTTATTTCCACTCTTTTTCGAAAACGCTTCAACTCAGTGAGAAAAACACTTTTTGCCCGTATGGCTATAGCTTTTCAAAATGTTGCAGGATCACAATGATTTTGACATATATTGTGCAGAATCTGGTCCTTTTCAACATATTTCAGCACCAAAGAGCTGCCTCGAAGGAATCTTTAGTTATTTCCACTCTTTTTCGAAAACGCTTCAGCTCAGTGAGAAAAACACTTTTTACCCGTATGGCTGTAGCTTTTCAAAATGTTGTAGGATCACAATGATTTTGACATATATTGTGCAGAATCTGGTCCTTTTCAACATATTTCAGCACCAGACAGCTGCCTCGAAGGAATCATTAGTTATTTCCACTCTTTTTCGAAAACGCTTCAACACAGTGAGAAAAACACTTTGACATTATGACTATATCTTATCAAAATGTTGCAGGATCACAATGATTTTGACATATATTGTGCAGAATCTGGTCTTTTTCAACATATTTCAGCACCAGACAGCTGCCTTGAAGGAATCCTTAGTTATTTCCACTCTTTTTCGAAAACTCTTCAACACAGTGAGAAAAACACTTTGACAGTATGACTATATCTTATCAAAATGTTGCAGGATCACAAAGATTTTGACATATATTGTGCAGAATCTGGTCCTTTTCAACATATTTCAGCACCAGAAAGCTGCCTTAAAGGAATCTTTAGTTATTTCCACTCTTTTTCGAAAACGCTTCAACTCAGTAAGAAAAACACTTTTTGCCCCTATGGCTGTAGCTTTTCAAAATGTTGTAGGATCACAATGCTTTTGACATATATTGTGCAGAATCTGGTCCTTCTCAACATATTTCAGCACCAGACAGCTGCCTTGAAGGAATCTTTAGTTATTTCCACTCTTTTTCGAAAACGCTTCAACTCAGTGAGAAAAACACTTTTTTAACCGGATGACTATAGCTTTTCAAAATGTTGCAGGATCACAATGATTTTGACATATATTGTGCAGAATCTGGTCCTTTTCAACATATTTCAGCACCAGAAAGCTGCCTCGAAGGAATCTTTAGTTATTTCCACTCTTTTTCGAAAACGCTTCAACTCAGTGAGAAAAATACTTTTTGACCAGATGACTATAGCTTTTCAAAATGTTGTAGGATCACAATGATTTTGACATATATTGTGCAGAATCTGGTCCTTTTTAACATATTTCCGCACCAGACAGCTGCCTTGAAGGAATCTTTAGTTATTTCCATTCTTTTTCGAAAACGCTTCAACACAGTGAGAAAAACACTTTTTGACAGTATGACTATATCTTATCAAAATGTTGCAGGATCACAAAGATTTTGACATATATTGTGCAGAATCTGGTCCTTTTCAACATATTTCAGCACCAGACAGCTGCCTTGAAGGAATCTTTAGTTATTTCCACTCTTTTTCAAAAACGCTTCAACACAGTGAGAAAAACACTTTTTGACCAGATGACTATAGCTTTTCAAAATGTTGCAGGATCACAATGATTTTGACATATATTGTGCAGAATCTGGTCCTTTTCAACATATTTCAGCACCAAAAAGCTGCCTCGAAGGAATCTTTAGTTATTTCCACTCTTTTTCGAAAACGCTTCAACTCAGTGAGAAAAACACTTTTTGCCCCTATGGCTGTAGCTTTTCAAAATGTTGCAGGATCACAAAGAGTTTGACATATATTGTGCAGAATCTGGTCCTTTTCAACATATTTCAGCACCAGACAGCTGCCTTGAAGGAATCTTTAGTTATTTCCACTCTTTTTCGAAAACGCTTCAACTCAGTGAGAAAAACACTTTTTGACCAGATGACTATAGCTTTTCAAAATGTTGCAGGATCACAATGATTTTGACATATATTGTGCAGAATCTGGTCCTTTTCAACATATTTCATCACCAGAAAGCTGCCTCGAAGGAATCTCTTGTTATTTCCACTCTTTTTCGAAAACGCTTCAACACAGTGAGAAAAACACTTTGACAGTATGACTATATCTTATCAAAATGTTGCAGGATCACAAAGATTTTGACATATATTGTGCAGAATCTGGTCCTTTTCAACATATTTCAGCACCAGAAAGCTGCCTTAAAGGAATCTTTAGTTATTTCCACTCTTTTTCGAAAACGCTTCAACTCAGTAAGAAAAACACTTTTTGCCCCTATGGCTGTAGCTTTTCAAAATGTTGTAGGATCACAATGCTTTTGACATATATTGTGCAGAATCTGGTCCTTCTCAACATATTTCAGCACCAGACAGCTGCCTTGAAGGAATCTTTAGTTATATCCACTCTTTTTCGAAAACGCTTCAACTCAGTGAGAAAAACACTTTTTTAACCGGATGGCTATAGCTTTTCAAAATGTTGCAGGATCACAATGATTTTGACATATATTGTGCAGAATCTGGTCCTTTTCAACATATTTCAGCACCAGAAAGCTGCCTCGAAGGAATCTTTAGTTATTTCCACTCTTTTTCGAAAACACTTCAACTCAGTGAGAAAAACACTTTTTGACCAGATGACTATAGCTTTTCAAAATGTTGCAGGATCACAATGATTTTGACATATATTGTGCAGAATCTGGTCCTTTTCAACATATTTCATCACCAGAGAGCTGCCTCGAAGGAATCTCTAGTTATTTCCACTCTTTTTCGAAAACGCTTCAACTCAGTGAGAAAAACACTTTTTGCCCGTATGGCTATAGCTTTTCAAAATGTTGCAGGATCACAATGATTTTGACATATATTGTGCAGAATCTGGTCCTTTTCAACATATTTCAGCACCAAAGAGCTGCCTCGAAGGAATCTTTAGTTATTTCCACTCTTTTTCGAAAACGCTTCAGCTCAGTGAGAAAAACACTTTTTACCCGTATGGCTGTAGCTTTTCAAAATGTTGTAGGATCACAATGATTTTGACATATATTGTGCAGAATCTGGTCCTTTTCAACATATTTCAGCACCAGACAGCTGCCTCGAAGGAATCTTTTGTTATTTCCACTCTTTTTCGAAAACGCTTCAACTCAGTCAGAAAAACACTTTTTGACCAGATGACTATTGGTTTTAAAAATGTTGCAGGATCACAATGATTTTGACATATATTGTGCAGAATCTGGTCCTTTTCAACATATTTCAGCACCAAAAAGCTGCTTCGAAGGAATCATTAGTTATTTCCACTCTTTTTCGAAAACGCTTCAACACAGTGAGAAAAACACTTTGACATTATGACTATATCTTATCAAAATGTTGCAGGATCACAATGATTTTGACATATATTGTGCAGAATCTGGTCTTTTTCAACATATTTCAGCACCAGACAGCTGCCTTGAAGGAATCCTTAGTTATTTCCACTCTTTTTCGAAAACACTTCAACACAGTGAGAAAAACACTTTGACAGTATGACTATATCTTATCAAAATGTTGCAGGATCACAAAGATTTTGACATATATTGTGCAGAATCTGGTCCTTTTCAACATATTTCAGCACCAGAAAGCTGCCTTAAAGGAATCTTTAGTTATTTCCACTCTTTTTCGAAAACGCTTCAACTCAGTAAGAAAAACACTTTTTGCCCCTATGGCTGTAGCTTTTCAAAATGTTGTAGGATCACAATGCTTTTGACATATATTGTGCAGAATCTGGTCCTTCTCAACATATTTCAGCACCAGACAGCTGCCTTGAAGGAATCTTTAGTTATTTCCACTCTTTTTCGAAAACGCTTCAACTCAGTGAGAAAAACACTTTTTTAACCGGATGACTATAGCTTTTCAAAATGTTGCAGGATCACAATGATTTTGACATATATTGTGCAGAATCTGGTCCTTTTCAACATATTTCAGCACCAGAAAGCTGCCTCGAAGGAATCTTTAGTTATTTCCACTCTTTTTCGAAAACGCTTCAACTCAGTGAGAAAAATACTTTTTGACCAGATGACTATAGCTTTTCAAAATGTTGTAGGATCACAATGATTTTGACATATATTGTGCAGAATCTGGTCCTTTTTAACATATTTCCGCACCAGACAGCTGCCTTGAAGGAATCTTTAGTTATTTCCATTCTTTTTCGAAAACGCTTCAACACAGTGAGAAAAACACTTTTTGACAGTATGACTATATCTTATCAAAATGTTGCAGGATCACAAAGATTTTGACATATATTGTGCAGAATCTGGTCCTTTTCAACATATTTCAGCACCAGACAGCTGCCTTGAAGGAATCTTTAGTTATTTCCACTCTTTTTCAAAAACGCTTCAACACAGTGAGAAAAACACTTTTTGACCAGATGACTATAGCTTTTCAAAATGTTGCAGGATCACAATGATTTTGACATATATTGTGCAGAATCTGGTCCTTTTCAACATATTTCAGCACCAAAAAGCTGCCTCGAAGGAATCTTTAGTTATTTCCACTCTTTTTCGAAAACGCTTCAACTCAGTGAGAAAAACACTTTTTGCCCCTATGGCTGTAGCTTTTCAAAATGTTGCAGGATCACAAAGAGTTTGACATATATTGTGCAGAATCTGGTCCTTTTCAACATATTTCAGCACCAGACAGCTGCCTTGAAGGAATCTTTAGTTATTTCCACTCTTTTTCGAAAACGCTTCAACTCAGTGAGAAAAACACTTTTTGACCAGATGACTATAGCTTTTCAAAATGTTGCAGGATCACAATGATTTTGACATATATTGTGCAGAATCTGGTCCTTTTCAACATATTTCATCACCAGAAAGCTGCCTCGAAGGAATCTCTTGTTATTTCCACTCTTTTTCGAAAACGTTTCAACACAGTGAGAAAAACACTTTGACAGTATGACTATATCTTATCAAAATGTTGCAGGATCACAAAGATTTTGACATATATTGTGCAGAATCTGGTCCTTTTCAACATATTTCAGCACCAGAAAGCTGCCTTAAAGGAATCTTTAGTTATTTCCACTCTTTTTCGAAAACGCTTCAACTCAGTAAGAAAAACACTTTTTGCCCCTATGGCTGTAGCTTTTCAAAATGTTGTAGGATCACAATGCTTTTGACATATATTGTGCAGAATCTGGTCCTTCTCAACATATTTCAGCACCAGACAGCTGCCTTGAAGGAATCTTTAGTTATTTCCACTCTTTTTCGAAAACGCTTCAACTCAGTGAGAAAAACACTTTTTTAACCGGATGGCTATAGCTTTTCAAAATGTTGCAGGATCACAATGATTTTGACATATATTGTGCAGAATCTGGTCCTTTTCAACATATTTCAGCACCAGAAAGCTGCCTCGAAGGAATCTTTAGTTATTTCCACTCTTTTTCGAAAACGCTTCAGCTCAGTGAGAAAAACACTTTTTACCCGTATGGCTGTAGCTTTTCAAAATGTTGCAGGATCACAATGATTTTGACATATATTGTGCAGAATATGGTCCTTTTTAACATATTTCAGCACCAGAAAGTTGTCTCGAAAGAATCTTTAGTTATTTCCACTCTTTTTCGAAAACGCTTCAACTCAGTGAGAAAAACACTTTTTTAACCAGATGACTATAGCTTTTAAAAATGTTGTAGGTTTAAATGATTTTGACATATATTGTGCAGAATCTGGTCCTTTTCAACATACTCCAGCACCAGACAGCTGCCTTGAAGGGATCTTTAGTTATTTCCACTCTTTTTCGAAAACGCTTCAACACAGTGAGAAATACACTTTGACAGTATGACTATATCTTATCAAAATGTTGCAGGATCACAATGATTTTGACATATATTGTGCAGAATCTGGTCCTTTTCAACATATTTCAGCACCAGACAGCTGCCTTGAAGGAATCTTTAGTTATTTCCACTCTTTTTCGAAAACGCTTCAACTCAGTGAGAAAAACACTTTTTGACCAGATGACTATAGCTTTTCAAAATGTTGCAGGATCACAATGATTTTGACGTATATTGTGCAGAATCTGGTCCTTTTCAACATATTTCAGCACCAAAAAGCTGCCTCGAAGGAATCTTTAGTTATTTCCACTCTTTTTCGAAAACGCTTTGACTCAGTGAGAAAAACACTTTTTGACCAGATGACTATTGCTTTTAAAAATATTGCTGGATCACAATGATTTTGACATATATTGTGCAGAATCTGGTCCTTTTCAACATATTTCAGCACCAGAAAGCTGACTCGAAGGAATCTTTAGTTATTTCCACTCTTTTTCGAAAACGCTTCAACTCAGTGAAAAAAACACTTTTTGCCCCTAGGGCTGTAGCTTTTCAAAATGTTGTAGGATCACAATGCTTTTGACATATATTTTGCAGAATCTGGTCCTTTTCAACATATTTCAGCACCAGACAGCTGCCTTGAAGGAATCTTTAGTTATTTCCACTCTTTTTCGAAAACGCTTCAACTCAGTGAGAAAAACAATTTTTGACCAGATGACTATAGCTTTTCAAAATGTTGCAGGATCACAATGATTTTGACATATATTGTGCAGAATCTGGTCCTTTTCAACATATTTCAGCACCAAAAAGCTGCTTCGAAGGAATCTTTAGTTATTTCCACTCTTTTTCGAAAACGCTTCAACTCAGTGAGAAAAACACTTTTTGACCAGATGACTATTGCTTTTAAAAATATTGCAGGATCACAATGATTTTGACATATATTGTGCAGAATCTGGTCCTTTTCAACATATTTCAGCACCAGAAAGCTGCCTCAAAGGAATATTTAGTTATTTCCACTCTTTTTCGAAAACGCTTCAACTCAGTGAGAAAAACACTTTTTGACCAGATGACTATAGCTTTTCAAAATGTTGCAGGATCACAATGATTTTGACATATATTGTGCAGAATCTGGTCCTTTTCAACATATTTCAGCACCAGACAGCTGCCTTGAAGGAATCTTTAGTTATTTCCACTCTTTTTCGAAAACACTTCAACTCAGTGAGAAAAACACTTTTTGACCAGATGACTATAGCTTTTCAAAATGTTGCAGGATCACAATGATTTTGACATATATTGTGCAGAATCTGGTCCTTTTCAACATATTTCATCACCAGAAAGCTGCCTCGAAGGAATCTCTAGTTATTTCCACTCTTTTTCGAAAACGCTTCAACTCAGTGAGAAAAACACTTTTTGCCCGTATGGCTATAGCTTTTCAAAATGTTGCAGGATCACAATGATTTTGACATATATTGTGCAGAATCTGGTCCTGTTCAACATATTTCAGCACCAGACAGCTGCCTTGAAGGAATCTTTAGTTATTTCCACTCTTTTTCGAAAACGCTTCAACTCAGTGAGAAAAACACTTTTTGACCAGATGACTATAGCTTTTCAAAATGTTGCAGGATCACAATGATTTTGACATATATTGTGCAGAATCTGGTCCTTTTCAACATATTTCAGCACCAAAAAGCTGCCTCGAAGGAATCTTTAGTTATTTCCACTCTTTTTCGAAAACACTTTTACTCAGTGAGAAAAACACTTTTTGACCAGATGACTATTGCTTTTAAAAATATTGCTGGATCACAATGATTTTGACATATATTGTGCAGAATCTGGTCCTTTTCAACATATTTCAGCACCAGAAAGCTGTCTCGAAGGAATCTTTAGTTATTTCCACTCTTTTTCGAAAACGCTTCAACTCAGTGAAAAAAACACTTTTTGCCCCTAGGGCTGTAGCTTTTCAAAATGTTGTAGGATCACAATGCTTTTGACATATATTGTGCAGAATCTGGTCCTTTTCAACATATTTCAGCACCAGACAGCTGCCTTGAAGGAATCTTTAGTTATTTCCACTCTTTTTCGAAAACGCTTCAACTCAGTGAGAAAAACAATTTTTGACCAGATGACTATAGCTTTTCAAAATGTTGCAGGATCACAATGATTTTGACATATATTGTGCAGAATCTGGTCCTTTTCAACATATTTCAGCACCAGACAGCTGCCTTGAAGGAATCTTTAGTTATTTCCACTCTTTTTCGAAAACGCTTCAACTCAGTGAGAAAAACACTTTTTGACCAGATGACTATTGCTTTTAAAAATATTGCAGGATCACAATGATTTTGACATATATTGTGCAGAATCTGGTCCTTTTCAACATATTTCAGCACCAGAAAGCTGCCTCAAAGGAATATTTAGTTATTTCCACTCTTTTTCGAAAACGCTTCAACTCAGTCAGAAAAACACTTTTTGACCAGATGACTATTGGTTTTAAAAATGTTGCAGGATCACAATGATTTTGACATATATTGTGCAGAATCTGGTCCTTTTCAACATATTTCAGCACCAGAAAGCTGTCTCGAAGGAATCATTAGTTATTTCCACTCTTTTTCGAAAACGCTTCAACACAGTGAGAAAAACACTTTGACATTATGACTATATCTTATCAAAATGTTGCAGGATCACAATGATTTTGACATATATTGTGCAGAATCTGGTCTTTTTCAACATATTTCAGCACCAGACAGCTGCCTTGAAGGAATCCTTAGTTATTTCCACTCTTTTTCGAAAACACTTCAACAAAGTGAGAAAAACACTTTGACAGTATGACTATATCTTATCAAAATGTTGCAGGATCACAAAGATTTTGACATATATTGTGCAGAATCTGGTCCTTTTCAACATATTTCAGCACCAGAAAGCTGCCTTAAAGGAATCTTTAGTTATTTCCACTCTTTTTCGAAAACGCTTCAACTCAGTGAGAAAAACACTTTTTGACCAGATGACTATAGCTTTTCAAAATGTTGCAGGATCACAATGATTTTGACATATATTGTGCAGAATCTGGTCCTTTTCAACATATTTCAGCACCAAAGAGCTGCCTCGAAGGAATCTTTAGTTATTTCCACTCTTTTTCGAAAACGCTTCAGCTCAGTGAGAAAAACACTTTTTACCCGTATGGCTGTAGCTTTTCAAAATGTTGCAGGATCACAATGATTTTGACATATATTGTGCAGAATCTGGTCCTTTTCAACATATTTCAGCACCAGACAGCTGCCTCGAAGGAATCTTTTGTTATTTCCACTCTTTTTCGAAAACGCTTCAACTCAGTCAGAAAAACACTTTTTGACCAGATGACTATTGGTTTTAAAAATGTTGCAGGATCACAATGATTTTGACATATATTGTGCAGAATCTGGTCCTTTTCAACATATTTCAGCACCAAAAAGCTGCTTCGAAGGAATCATTAGTTATTTCCACTCTTTTTCGAAAACGCTTCAACACAGTGAGAAAAACACTTTGACATTATGACTATATCTTATCAAAATGTTGCAGGATCACAATGATTTTGACATATATTGTGCAGAATCTGGTCTTTTTCAACATATTTCAGCACCAGACAGCTGCCTTGAAGGAATCCTTAGTTATTTCCACTCTTTTTCGAAAACACTTCAACACAGTGAGAAAAACACTTTGACAGTATGACTATATCTTATCAAAATGTTGCAGGATCACAAAGATTTTGACATATATTGTGCAGAATCTGGTCCTTTTCAACATATTTCAGCACCAGAAAGCTGCCTTAAAGGAATCTTTAGTTATTTCCACTCTTTTTCGAAAACGCTTCAACTCAGTAAGAAAAACACTTTTTGCCCCTATGGCTGTAGCTTTTCAAAATGTTGTAGGATCACAATGCTTTTGACATATATTGTGCAGAATCTGGTCCTTCTCAACATATTTCAGCACCAGACAGCTGCCTTGAAGGAATCTTTAGTTATTTCCACTCTTTTTCGAAAACGCTTCAACTCAGTGAGAAAAACACTTTTTTAACCGGATGACTATAGCTTTTCAAAATGTTGCAGGATCACAATGATTTTGACATATATTGTGCAGAATCTGGTCCTTTTCAACATATTTCAGCACCAGAAAGCTGCTTCGAAGGAATCTTTAGTTATTTCCACTCTTTTTCGAAAACGCTTCAACTCAGTCAGAAAAACACTTTTTGACCAGATGACTATTGGTTTTAAAAATGTTGCAGGATCACAATGATTTTGACATATATTGTGCAGAATCTGGTCCTTTTCAACATATTTCAGCACCAAAAAGCTGCTTCGAAGGAATCATTAGTTATTTCCACTCTTTTTCGAAAACGCTTCAACACAGTGAGAAAAACACTTTGACATTATGACTATATCTTATCAAAATGTTGCAGGATCACAATGATTTTGACATATATTGTGCAGAATCTGGTCTTTTTCAACATATTTCAGCACCAGACAGCTGCCTTGAAGGAATCCTTAGTTATTTCCACTCTTTTTCGAAAACACTTCAACACAGTGAGAAAAACACTTTGACAGTATGACTATATCTTATCAAAATGTTGCAGGATCACAAAGATTTTGACATATATTGTGCAGAATCTGGTCCTTTTCAACATATTTCAGCACCAGAAAGCTGCCTTAAAGGAATCTTTAGTTATTTCCACTCTTTTTCGAAAACGCTTCAACTCAGTAAGAAAAACACTTTTTGCCCCTATGGCTGTAGCTTTTCAAAATGTTGTAGGATCACAATGATTTTGACATATATTGTGCAGAATCTGGTCCTTCTCAACATATTTCAGCACCAGACAGCTGCCTTGAAGGAATCTTTAGTTATTTCCACTCTTTTTCGAAAACGCTTCAACTCAGTGAGAAAAACACTTTTTTAACCGGATGACTATAGCTTTTCAAAATGTTGCAGGATCACAATGATTTTGACATATATTGTGCAGAATCTGGTCCTTTTCAACATATTTCAGCACCAGAAAGCTGCTTCGAAGGAATCTTTAGTTATTTCCACTCTTTTTCGAAAACGCTTCAACTCAGTCAGAAAAACACTTTTTGACCAGATGACTATTGGTTTTAAAAATGTTGCAGGATCACAATGATTTTGACATATATTGTGCAGAATCTGGTCCTTTTCAACATATTTCAGCACCAGAAAGCTGCCTCGAAGGAATCTTTAGTTATTTCCACTCTTTTTCGAAAACGCTTCAACTCAGTCAGAAAAACACTTTTTGACCAGATGACTATTGGTTTTAAAAATGTTGCAGGATCACAATGATTTTGACATATATTGTGCAGAATCTGGTCCTTTTCAACATATTTCAGCACCAGAAAGCTGTCTCGAAGGAATCATTAGTTATTTCCACTCTTTTTCGAAAACGCTTCAACACAGTGAGAAAAACACTTTGACATTATGACTATATCTTATCAAAATGTTGCAGGATCACAATGATTTTGACATATATTGTGCAGAATCTGGTCTTTTTCAACATATTTCAGCACCAGACAGCTGCCTTGAAGGAATCCTTAGTTATTTCCACTCTTTTTCGAAAACACTTCAACACAGTGAGAAAAACACTTTGACAGTATGACTATATCTTATCAAAATGTTGCAGGATCACAAAGAGTTTGACATATATTGTGCAGAATCTGGTCCTTTTTAACATATTTCCGCACCAGACAGCTGCCTTGAAGGAATCTTTAGTTATTTCCATTCTTTTTCGAAAATGCTTCAACACAGTGAGAAAAACACTTTTTGACAGTATGACTATATCTTATCAAAATGTTGCAGGATCACAAAGATTTTGACATATATTGTGCAAAATCTGGTCCTTTTCAACATATTTCAGCACCAGAAAGCTGCCTTGAAGGAATCTTTAGTTATTTCCACTCTTTTTCAAAAACGCTTCAACACAGTGAGAAAAACACTTTTTGATCAGATGACTATAGCTTTTCAAAATGTTGCAGGATCACAATGATTTTGACATATATTGTGCAGAATCTGGTCCTTTTCAACATATTTCAGCACCAAAAAGCTGCCTCGAAGGAATCTTTAGTTATTTCCACTCTTTTTCGAAAACGCTTCAACTCAGTGAGAAAAACACTTTTCGCCTCTATGGCTGTAGCTTTTCAAAATGTTGCAGGATCACAAAGAGTTTGACATATATTGTGCAGAATCTGGTCCTTTTCAACATATTTCAGCACCAGACAGCTGCCTTGAAGGAATCTTTAGTTATTTCCACTCTTTTTCGAAAACGCTTCAACTCAGTCAGAAAAACACTTTTTGACCAGATGACTATTGGTTTTAAAAATGTTGCAGGATCACAATGATTTTGACATATATTGTGCAGAATCTGGTCCTTTTCAACATATTTCAGCACCAGAAAGCTGTCTCGAAGGAATCATTAGTTATTTCCACTCTTTTTCGAAAACGCTTCAACACAGTGAGAAAAACACTTTGACATTATGACTATATCTTATCAAAATGTTGCAGGATCACAATGATTTTGACATATATTGTGCAGAATCTGGTCTTTTTCAACATATTTCAGCACCAGACAGCTGCCTTGAAGGAATCCTTAGTTATTTCCACTCTTTTTCGAAAACACTTCAACACAGTGAGAAAAACACTTTGACAGTATGACTATATCTTATCAAAATGTTGCAGGATCACAAAGAGTTTGACATATATTGTGCAGAATCTGGTCCTTTTTAACATATTTCCGCACCAGACAGCTGCCTTGAAGGAATCTTTAGTTATTTCCATTCTTTTTCGAAAATGCTTCAACACAGTGAGAAAAACACTTTTTGACAGTATGACTATATCTTATCAAAATGTTGCAGGATCACAAAGATTTTGACATATATTGTGCAAAATCTGGTCCTTTTCAACATATTTCAGCACCAGAAAGCTGCCTTGAAGGAATCTTTAGTTATTTCCACTCTTTTTCAAAAACGCTTCAACACAGTGAGAAAAACACTTTTTGATCAGATGACTATAGCTTTTCAAAATGTTGCAGGATCACAATGATTTTGACATATATTGTGCAGAATCTGGTCCTTTTCAACATATTTCAGCACCAAAAAGCTGCCTCGAAGGAATCTTTAGTTATTTCCACTCTTTTTCGAAAACGCTTCAACTCAGTGAGAAAAACACTTTTCGCCTCTATGGCTGTAGCTTTTCAAAATGTTGCAGGATCACAAAGAGTTTGACATATATTGTGCAGAATCTGGTCCTTTTCAACATATTTCAGCACCAGACAGCTGCCTTGAAGGAATCTTTAGTTATTTCCACTCTTTTTCGAAAACGCTTCAACTCAGTGAGAAAAACACTTTTTGACCAGATAACTATAGCTTTTCAAAATGTTGCAGGATCACAATGATTTTGACATATATTGTGCAGAATCTGGTCCTTCTCAACATATTTCAGCACCAGACAGCTGCCTTGAAGGAATCTTTAGTTATTTCCACTCTTTTTCGAAAACGCTTCAACTCAGTGAGAAAAACACTTTTTTAACCGGATGACTATAGCTTTTCAAAATGTTGCAGGATCACAATGATTTTGACATATATTGTGCAGAATCTCGTCCTTTTCAACATATTTCAGCACCAGAAAGCTGCTTCGAAGGAATCTTTAGTTATTTCCACTCTTTTTCGAAAACGCTTCAACTCAGTCAGAAAAACACTTTTTGACCAGATGACTATTGGTTTTAAAAATGTTGCAGGATCACAATGATTTTGACATATATTGTGCAGAATCTGGTCCTTTTCAACATATTTCAGCACCAGAAAGCTGCCTCGAAGGAATCTTTAGTTATTTCCACTCTTTTTCGAAAACGCTTCAACTCAGTCAGAAAAACACTTTTTGACCAGATGACTATTGGTTTTAAAAATGTTGCAGGATCACAATGATTTTGACATATATTGTGCAGAATCTGGTCCTTTTCAACATATTTCAGCACCAGAAAGCTGTCTCGAAGGAATCATTAGTTATTTCCACTCTTTTTCGAAAACGCTTCAACACAGTGAGAAAAACACTTTGACATTATGACTATATCTTATCAAAATGTTGCAGGATCACAATGATTTTGACATATATTGTGCAGAATCTGGTCTTTTTCAACATATTTCAGCACCAGACAGCTGCCTTGAAGGAATCCTTAGTTATTTCCACTCTTTTTCGAAAACACTTCAACACAGTGAGAAAAACACTTTGACAGTATGACTATATCTTATCAAAATGTTGCAGGATCACAAAGAGTTTGACATATATTGTGCAGAATCTGGTCCTTTTTAACATATTTCCGCACCAGACAGCTGCCTTGAAGGAATCTTTAGTTATTTCCATTCTTTTTCGAAAACGCTTCAACACAGTGAGAAAAACACTTTTTGACAGTATGACTATATCTTATCAAAATGTTGCAGGATCACAAAGATTTTGACATATATTGTGCAAAATCTGGTCCTTTTCAACATATTTCAGCACCAGAAAGCTGCCTTGAAGGAATCTTTAGTTATTTCCACTCTTTTTCAAAAACGCTTCAACACAGTGAGAAAAACACTTTTTGATCAGATGACTATAGCTTTTCAAAATGTTGCAGGATCACAATGATTTTGACATATATTGTGCAGAATCTGGTCCTTTTCAACATATTTCAGCACCAAAAAGCTGCCTCGAAGGAATCTTTAGTTATTTCCACTCTTTTTCGAAAACGCTTCAACTCAGTGAGAAAAACACTTTTCGCCTCTATGGCTGTAGCTTTTCAAAATGTTGCAGGATCACAAAGAGTTTGACATATATTGTGCAGAATCTGGTCCTTTTCAACATATTTCAGCACCAGACAGCTGCCTTGAAGGAATCTTTAGTTATTTCCACTCTTTTTCGAAAACGCTTCAACTCAGTCAGAAAAACACTTTTTGACCAGATGACTATTGGTTTTAAAAATGTTGCAGGATCACAATGATTTTGACATATATTGTGCAGAATCTGGTCCTTTTCAACATATTTCAGCACCAGAAAGCTGTCTCGAAGGAATCATTAGTTATTTCCACTCTTTTTCGAAAACGCTTCAACACAGTGAGAAAAACACTTTGACATTATGACTATATCTTATCAAAATGTTGCAGGATCACAATGATTTTGACATATATTGTGCAGAATCTGGTCTTTTTCAACATATTTCAGCACCAGACAGCTGCCTTGAAGGAATCCTTAGTTATTTCCACTCTTTTTCGAAAACACTTCAACACAGTGAGAAAAACACTTTGACAGTATGATTATATCTTATCAAAATGTTGCAGGATCACAAAGAGTTTGACATATATTGTGCAGAATCTGGTCCTTTTTAACATATTTCCGCACCAGACGGCTGCCTTGAAGGAATCTTTTGTTATTTCCATTCTTTTTCGAAAATGCTTCAACACAGTGAGAAAAACACTTTTTGACAGTATGACTATATCTTATCAAAATGTTGCAGGATCACAAAGATTTTGACATATATTGTGCAAAATCTGGTCCTTTTCAACATATTTCAGCACCAAAAAGCTGCCTTGAAGGAATCTTTAGTTATTTCCACTCTTTTTCAAAAACGCTTCAACACAGTGAGAAAAACACTTTTTGATCAGATGACTATAGCTTTTCAAAATGTTGCAGGATCACAATGATTTTGACATATATTGTGCAGAATCTGGTCCTTTTCAACATATTTCAGCACCAAAAAGCTGCCTCGAAGGAATCTTTAGTTATTTCCACTCTTTTTCGAAAACGCTTCAACTCAGTGAGAAAAACACTTTTCGCCTCTATGGCTGTAGCTTTTCAAAATGTTGCAGGATCACAAAGAGTTTGACATATATTGTGCAGAATCTGGTCCTTTTCAACATATTTCAGCACCAGACAGCTGCCTTGAAGGAATCTTTAGTTATTTCCACTCTTTTTCGAAAACGCTTCAACTCAGTGAGAAAAACACTTTTTGACCAGATAACTATAGCTTTTCAAAATGTTGCAGGATCACAATGATTTTGACATATATTGTGCAGAATCTGGTCCTTCTCAACATATTTCAGCACCAGACAGCTGCCTTGAAGGAATCTTTAGTTATTTCCACTCTTTTTCGAAAACGCTTCAACTCAGTGAGAAAAACACTTTTTTAACCGGATGACTATAGCTTTTCAAAATGTTGCAGGATCACAATGATTTTGACATATATTGTGCAGAATCTGGTCCTTTTCAACATATTTCAGCACCAGAAAGCTGCTTCGAAGGAATCTTTAGTTATTTCCACTCTTTTTCGAAAACGCTTCAACTCAGTCAGAAAAACACTTTTTGACCAGATGACTATTGGTTTTAAAAATGTTGCAGGATCACAATGATTTTGACATATATTGTGCAGAATCTGGTCCTTTTCAACATATTTCAGCACCAGAAAGCTGCCTCGAAGGAATCTTTAGTTATTTCAACTCTTTTTCGAAAACGCTTCAACTCAGTCAGAAAAACACTTTTTGACCAGATGACTATTGGTTTTAAAAATGTTGCAGGATCACAATGATTTTGACATATATTGTGCAGAATCTGGTCCTTTTCAACATATTTCAGCACCAGAAAGCTGTCTCGAAGGAATCATTAGTTATTTCCACTCTTTTTCGAAAACGCTTCAACACAGTGAGAAAAACACTTTGACATTATGACTATATCTTATCAAAATGTTGCAGGATCACAATGATTTTGACATATATTGTGCAGAATCTGGTCTTTTTCAACATATTTCAGCACCAGACAGCTGCCTTGAAGGAATCCTTAGTTATTTCCACTCTTTTTCGAAAACACTTCAACACAGTGAGAAAAACACTTTGACAGTATGACTATATCTTATCAAAATGTTGCAGGATCACAAAGAGTTTGACATATATTGTGCAGAATCTGGTCCTTTTTAACATATTTCCGCACCAGACAGCTGCCTTGAAGGAATCTTTAGTTATTTCCATTCTTTTTCGAAAATGCTTCAACACAGTGAGAAAAACACTTTTTGACAGTATGACTATATCTTATCAAAATGTTGCAGGATCACAAAGATTTTGACATATATTGTGCAAAATCTGGTCCTTTTCAACATATTTCAGCACCAGAAAGCTGCCTTGAAGGAATCTTTAGTTATTTCCACTCTTTTTCAAAAACGCTTCAACACAGTGAGAAAAACACTTTTTGATCAGATGACTATAGCTTTTCAAAATGTTGCAGGATCACAATGATTTTGACATATATTGTGCAGAATCTGGTCCTTTTCAACATATTTCAGCACCAAAAAGCTGCCTCGAAGGAATCTTTAGTTATTTCCACTCTTTTTCGAAAACGCTTCAACTCAGTGAGAAAAACACTTTTCGCCTCTATGGCTGTAGCTTTTCAAAATGTTGCAGGATCACAAAGAGTTTGACATATATTGTGCAGAATCTGGTCCTTTTCAACATATTTCAGCACCAGACAGCTGCCTTGAAGGAATCTTTAGTTATTTCCACTCTTTTTCGAAAACGCTTCAACTCAGTCAGAAAAACACTTTTTGACCAGATGACTATTGGTTTTAAAAATGTTGCAGGATCACAATGATTTTGACATATATTGTGCAGAATCTGGTCCTTTTCAACATATTTCAGCACCAGAAAGCTGTCTCGAAGGAATCATTAGTTATTTCCACTCTTTTTCGAAAACGCTTCAACACAGTGAGAAAAACACTTTGACATTATGACTATATCTTATCAAAATGTTGCAGGATCACAATGATTTTGACATATATTGTGCAGAATCTGGTCTTTTTCAACATATTTCAGCACCAGACAGCTGCCTTGAAGGAATCCTTAGTTATTTCCACTCTTTTTCGAAAACACTTCAACACAGTGAGAAAAACACTTTGACAGTATGACTATATCTTATCAAAATGTTGCAGGATCACAAAGAGTTTGACATATATTGTGCAGAATCTGGTCCTTTTTAACATATTTCCGCACCAGACAGCTGCCTTGAAGGAATCTTTAGTTATTTCCATTCTTTTTCGAAAATGCTTCAACACAGTGAGAAAAACACTTTTTGACAGTATGACTATATCTTATCAAAATGTTGCAGGATCACAAAGATTTTGACATATATTGTGCAAAATCTGGTCCTTTTCAACATATTTCAGCACCAGAAAGCTGCCTTGAAGGAATCTTTAGTTATTTCCACTCTTTTTCAAAAACGCTTCAACACAGTGAGAAAAACACTTTTTGATCAGATGACTATAGCTTTTCAAAATGTTGCAGGATCACAATGATTTTGACATATATTGTGCAGAATCTGGTCCTTTTCAACATATTTCAGCACCAAAAAGCTGCCTCGAAGGAATCTTTAGTTATTTCCACTCTTTTTCGAAAACGCTTCAACTCAGTGAGAAAAACACTTTTCGCCTCTATGGCTGTAGCTTTTCAAAATGTTGCAGGATCACAAAGAGTTTGACATATATTGTGCAGAATCTGGTCCTTTTCAACATATTTCAGCACCAGACAGCTGCCTTGAAGGAATCTTTAGTTATTTCCACTCTTTTTCGAAAACGCTTCAACTCAGTGAGAAAAACACTTTTTGACCAGATAACTATAGCTTTTCAAAATGTTGCAGGATCACAATGATTTTGACATATATTGTGCAGAATCTGGTCCTTCTCAACATATTTCAGCACCAGACAGCTGCCTTGAAGGAATCTTTAGTTATTTCCACTCTTTTTCGAAAACGCTTCAACTCAGTGAGAAAAACACTTTTTTAACCGGATGACTATAGCTTTTCAAAATGTTGCAGGATCACAATGATTTTGACATATATTGTGCAGAATCTGGTCCTTTTCAACATATTTCAGCACCAGAAAGCTGCTTCGAAGGAATCTTTAGTTATTTCCACTCTTTTTCGAAAACGCTTCAACTCAGTCAGAAAAACACTTTTTGACCAGATGACTATTGGTTTTAAAAATGTTGCAGGATCACAATGATTTTGACATATATTGTGCAGAATCTGGTCCTTTTCAACATATTTCAGCACCAGAAAGCTGCCTCGAAGGAATCTTTAGTTATTTCCACTCTTTTTCGAAAACGCTTCAACTCAGTCAGAAAAACACTTTTTGACCAGATGACTATTGGTTTTAAAAATGTTGCAGGATCACAATGATTTTGACATATATTGTGCAGAATCTGGTCCTTTTCAACATATTTCAGCACCAGAAAGCTGTCTCGAAGGAATCATTAGTTATTTCCACTCTTTTTCGAAAACGCTTCAACACAGTGAGAAAAACACTTTGACATTATGACTATATCTTATCAAAATGTTGCAGGATCACAATGATTTTGACATATATTGTGCAGAATCTGGTCTTTTTCAACATATTTCAGCACCAGACAGCTGCCTTGAAGGAATCCTTAGTTATTTCCACTCTTTTTCGAAAACACTTCAACACAGTGAGAAAAACACTTTGACAGTATGACTATATCTTATCAAAATGTTGCAGGATCACAAAGAGTTTGACATATATTGTGCAGAATCTGGTCCTTTTTAACATATTTCCGCACCAGACAGCTGCCTTGAAGGAATCTTTAGTTATTTCCATTCTTTTTCGAAAATGCTTCAACACAGTGAGAAAAACACTTTTTGACAGTATGACTATATCTTATCAAAATGTTGCAGGATCACAAAGATTTTGACATATATTGTGCAAAATCTGGTCCTTTTCAACATATTTCAGCACCAGAAAGCTGCCTTGAAGGAATCTTTAGTTATTTCCACTCTTTTTCAAAAACGCTTCAACACAGTGAGAAAAACACTTTTTGATCAGATGACTATAGCTTTTCAAAATGTTGCAGGATCACAATGATTTTGACATATATTGTGCAGAATCTGGTCCTTTTCAACATATTTCAGCACCAAAAAGCTGCCTCGAAGGAATCTTTAGTTATTTCCACTCTTTTTCGAAAACGCTTCAACTCAGTGAGAAAAACACTTTTCGCCTCTATGGCTGTAGCTTTTCAAAATGTTGCAGGATCACAAAGAGTTTGACATATATTGTGCAGAATCTGGTCCTTTTCAACATATTTCAGCACCAGACAGCTGCCTTGAAGGAATCTTTAGTTATTTCCACTCTTTTTCGAAAACGCTTCAACTCAGTCAGAAAAACACTTTTTGACCAGATGACTATTGGTTTTAAAAATGTTGCAGGATCACAATGATTTTGACATATATTGTGCAGAATCTGGTCCTTTTCAACATATTTCAGCACCAGAAAGCTGTCTCGAAGGAATCATTAGTTATTTCCACTCTTTTTCGAAAACGCTTCAACACAGTGAGAAAAACACTTTGACATTATGACTATATCTTATCAAAATGTTGCAGGATCACAATGATTTTGACATATATTGTGCAGAATCTGGTCTTTTTCAACATATTTCAGCACCAGACAGCTGCCTTGAAGGAATCCTTAGTTATTTCCACTCTTTTTCGAAAACACTTCAACACAGTGAGAAAAACACTTTGACAGTATGACTATATCTTATCAAAATGTTGCAGGATCACAAAGAGTTTGACATATATTGTGCAGAATCTGGTCCTTTTTAACATATTTCCGCACCAGACAGCTGCCTTGAAGGAATCTTTAGTTATTTCCATTCTTTTTCGAAAATGCTTCAACACAGTGAGAAAAACACTTTTTGACAGTATGACTATATCTTATCAAAATGTTGCAGGATCACAAAGATTTTGACATATATTGTGCAAAATCTGGTCCTTTTCAACATATTTCAGCACCAGAAAGCTGCCTTGAAGGAATCTTTAGTTATTTCCACTCTTTTTCAAAAACGCTTCAACACAGTGAGAAAAACACTTTTTGATCAGATGACTATAGCTTTTCAAAATGTTGCAGGATCACAATGATTTTGACATATATTGTGCAGAATCTGGTCCTTTTCAACATATTTCAGCACCAAAAAGCTGCCTCGAAGGAATCTTTAGTTATTTCCACTCTTTTTCGAAAACGCTTCAACTCAGTGAGAAAAACACTTTTCGCCTCTATGGCTGTAGCTTTTCAAAATGTTGCAGGATCACAAAGAGTTTGACATATATTGTGCAGAATCTGGTCCTTTTCAACATATTTCAGCACCAGACAGCTGCCTTGAAGGAATCTTTAGTTATTTCCACTCTTTTTCGAAAACGCTTCAACTCAGTGAGAAAAACACTTTTTGACCAGATAACTATAGCTTTTCAAAATGTTGCAGGATCACAATGATTTTGACATATATTGTGCAGAATCTGGTCCTTCTCAACATATTTCAGCACCAGACAGCTGCCTTGAAGGAATCTTTAGTTATTTCCACTCTTTTTCGAAAACGCTTCAACTCAGTGAGAAAAACACTTTTTTAACCGGATGACTATAGCTTTTCAAAATGTTGCAGGATCACAATGATTTTGACATATATTGTGCAGAATCTGGTCCTTTTCAACATATTTCAGCACCAGAAAGCTGCTTCGAAGGAATCTTTAGTTATTTCCACTCTTTTTCGAAAACGCTTCAACTCAGTCAGAAAAACACTTTTTGACCAGATGACTATTGGTTTTAAAAATGTTGCAGGATCACAATGATTTTGACATATATTGTGCAGAATCTGGTCCTTTTCAACATATTTCAGCACCAGAAAGCTGCCTCGAAGGAATCTTTAGTTATTTCCACTCTTTTTCGAAAACGCTTCAACTCAGTCAGAAAAACACTTTTTGACCAGATGACTATTGGTTTTAAAAATGTTGCAGGATCACAATGATTTTGACATATATTGTGCAGAATCTGGTCCTTTTCAACATATTTCAGCACCAGAAAGCTGTCTCGAAGGAATCATTAGTTATTTCCACTCTTTTTCGAAAACGCTTCAACACAGTGAGAAAAACACTTTGACATTATGACTATATCTTATCAAAATGTTGCAGGATCACAATGATTTTGACATATATTGTGCAGAATCTGGTCTTTTTCAACATATTTCAGCACCAGACAGCTGCCTTGAAGGAATCCTTAGTTATTTCCACTCTTTTTCGAAAACACTTCAACACAGTGAGAAAAACACTTTGACAGTATGACTATATCTTATCAAAATGTTGCAGGATCACAAAGAGTTTGACATATATTGTGCAGAATCTGGTCCTTTTTAACATATTTCCGCACCAGACAGCTGCCTTGAAGGAATCTTTAGTTATTTCCATTCTTTTTCGAAAATGCTTCAACACAGTGAGAAAAACACTTTTTGACAGTATGACTATATCTTATCAAAATGTTGCAGGATCACAAAGATTTTGACATATATTGTGCAAAATCTGGTCCTTTTCAACATATTTCAGCACCAGAAAGCTGCCTTGAAGGAATCTTTAGTTATTTCCACTCTTTTTCAAAAACGCTTCAACACAGTGAGAAAAACACTTTTTGATCAGATGACTATAGCTTTTCAAAATGTTGCAGGATCACAATGATTTTGACATATATTGTGCAGAATCTGGTCCTTTTCAACATATTTCAGCACCAAAAAGCTGCCTCGAAGGAATCTTTAGTTATTTCCACTCTTTTTCGAAAACGCTTCAACTCAGTGAGAAAAACACTTTTCGCCTCTATGGCTGTAGCTTTTCAAAATGTTGCAGGATCACAAAGAGTTTGACATATATTGTGCAGAATCTGGTCCTTTTCAACATATTTCAGCACCAGACAGCTGCCTTGAAGGAATCTTTAGTTATTTCCACTCTTTTTCGAAAACGCTTCAACTCAGTCAGAAAAACACTTTTTGACCAGATGACTATTGGTTTTAAAAATGTTGCAGGATCACAATGATTTTGACATATATTGTGCAGAATCTGGTCCTTTTCAACATATTTCAGCACCAGAAAGCTGTCTCGAAGGAATCATTAGTTATTTCCACTCTTTTTCGAAAACGCTTCAACACAGTGAGAAAAACACTTTGACATTATGACTATATCTTATCAAAATGTTGCAGGATCACAATGATTTTGACATATATTGTGCAGAATCTGGTCTTTTTCAACATATTTCAGCACCAGACAGCTGCCTTGAAGGAATCCTTAGTTATTTCCACTCTTTTTCGAAAACACTTCAACACAGTGAGAAAAACACTTTGACAGTATGACTATATCTTATCAAAATGTTGCAGGATCACAAAGAGTTTGACATATATTGTGCAGAATCTGGTCCTTTTTAACATATTTCCGCACCAGACAGCTGCCTTGAAGGAATCTTTAGTTATTTCCATTCTTTTTCGAAAATGCTTCAACACAGTGAGAAAAACACTTTTTGACAGTATGACTATATCTTATCAAAATGTTGCAGGATCACAAAGATTTTGACATATATTGTGCAAAATCTGGTCCTTTTCAACATATTTCAGCACCAGAAAGCTGCCTTGAAGGAATCTTTAGTTATTTCCACTCTTTTTCAAAAACGCTTCAACACAGTGAGAAAAACACTTTTTGATCAGATGACTATAGCTTTTCAAAATGTTGCAGGATCACAATGATTTTGACATATATTGTGCAGAATCTGGTCCTTTTCAACATATTTCAGCACCAAAAAGCTGCCTCGAAGGAATCTTTAGTTATTTCCACTCTTTTTCGAAAACGCTTCAACTCAGTGAGAAAAACACTTTTCGCCTCTATGGCTGTAGCTTTTCAAAATGTTGCAGGATCACAAAGAGTTTGACATATATTGTGCAGAATCTGGTCCTTTTCAACATATTTCAGCACCAGACAGCTGCCTTGAAGGAATCTTTAGTTATTTCCACTCTTTTTCGAAAACGCTTCAACTCAGTGAGAAAAACACTTTTTGACCAGATGACTATTGCTTTTAAAAATATTGCTGGATCACAATGATTTTGACATATATTGTGCAGAATCTGGTCCTTTTCAACATATTTCAGCACCAGAAAGCTGCCTCGAAGGAATCTTTAGTTATTTCCACTCTTTTTCGAAAACGCTTCAACTCAGTGAAAAAAACACTTTTTGCCCCTAGGGCTGTAGCTTTTCAAAATGTTGTAGGATCACAATGCTTTTGACATATATTTTGCAGAATCTGGTCCTTTTCAACATATTTCAGCACCAGACAGCTGCCTTGAAGGAATCTTTAGTTATTTCCACTCTTTTTCGAAAACGCTTCAACTCAGTGAGAAAAACAATTTTTGACCAGATGACTATAGCTTTTCAAAATGTTGCAGGATCACAATGATTTTGACATATATTGTGCAGAATCTGGTCCTTTTCAACATATTTCAGCACCAAAAAGCTGCTTCGAAGGAATCTTTAGTTATTTCCACTCTTTTTCGAAAACGCTTCAACTCAGTGAGAAAAACACTTTTTGACCAGATGACTATTGCTTTTAAAAATATTGCAGGATCACAATGATTTTGACATATATTGTGCAGAATCTGGTCCTTTTCAACATATTTCAGCACCAGAAAGCTGCCTCAAAGGAATATTTAGTTATTTCCACTCTTTTTCGAAAACGCTTCAACTCAGTGAGAAAAACACTTTTTGACCAGATGACTATAGCTTTTCAAAATGTTGCAGGATCACAATGATTTTGACATATATTGTGCAGAATCTGGTCCTTTTCAACATATTTCAGCACCAGACAGCTGCCTTGAAGGAATCTTTAGTTATTTCCACTCTTTTTCGAAAACACTTCAACTCAGTGAGAAAAACACTTTTTGACCAGATGACTATAGCTTTTCAAAATGTTGCAGGATCACAATGATTTTGACATATATTGTGCAGAATCTGGTCCTTTTCAACATATTTCATCACCAGAAAGCTGCCTCGAAGGAATCTCTAGTTATTTCCACTCTTTTTCGAAAACGCTTCAACTCAGTGAGAAAAACACTTTTTGCCCGTATGGCTATAGCTTTTCAAAATGTTGCAGGATCACAATGATTTTGACATATATTGTGCAGAATCTGGTCCTTCTCAACATATTTCAGCACCAGACAGCTGCCTTGAAGGAATCTTTAGTTATTTCCACTCTTTTTCGAAAACGCTTCAACTCAGTGAGAAAAACACTTTTTTAACCGGATGACTATAGCTTTTCAAAATGTTGCAGGATCACAATGATTTTGACATATATTGTGCAGAATCTGGTCCTTTTCAACATATTTCAGCACCAGAAAGCTGCTTCGAAGGAATCTTTAGTTATTTCCACTCTTTTTCGAAAACGCTTCAACTCAGTCAGAAAAACACTTTTTGACCAGATGACTATTGGTTTTAAAAATGTTGCAGGATCACAATGATTTTGACATATATTGTGCAGAATCTGGTCCTTTTCAACATATTTCAGCACCAAAAAGCTGCTTCGAAGGAATCATTAGTTATTTCCACTCTTTTTCGAAAACGCTTCAACACAGTGAGAAAAACACTTTGACATTATGACTATATCTTATCAAAATGTTGCAGGATCACAATGATTTTGACATATATTGTGCAGAATCTGGTCTTTTTCAACATATTTCAGCACCAGACAGCTGCCTTGAAGGAATCCTTAGTTATTTCCACTCTTTTTCGAAAACACTTCAACACAGTGAGAAAAAACACTTTGACAGTATGACTATATCTTATCAAAATGTTGCAGGATCACAAAGATTTTGACATATATTGTGCAGAATCTGGTCCTTTTCAACATATTTCAGCACCAGAAAGCTGCCTTAAAGGAATCTTTAGTTATTTCCACTCTTTTTCGAAAACGCTTCAACTCAGTAAGAAAAACACTTTTTGCCCCTATGGCTGTAGCTTTTCAAAATGTTGTAGGATCACAATGCTTTTGACATATATTGTGCAGAATCTGGTCCTTCTCAACATATTTCAGCACCAGACAGCTGCCTTGAAGGAATCTTTAGTTATTTCCACTCTTTTTCGAAAACGCTTCAACTCAGTGAGAAAAACACTTTTTTAACCGGATGACTATAGCTTTTCAAAATGTTGCAGGATCACAATGATTTTGACATATATTGTGCAGAATCTGGTCCTTTTCAACATATTTCAGCACCAGAAAGCTGCTTCGAAGGAATCTTTAGTTATTTCCACTCTTTTTCGAAAACGCTTCAACTCAGTCAGAAAAACACTTTTTGACCAGATGACTATTGGTTTTAAAAATGTTGCAGGATCACAATGATTTTGACATATATTGTGCAGAATCTGGTCCTTTTCAACATATTTCAGCACCAGAAAGCTGCCTCGAAGGAATCTTTAGTTATTTCCACTCTTTTTCGAAAACGCTTCAACTCAGTCAGAAAAACACTTTTTGACCAGATGACTATTGGTTTTAAAAATGTTGCAGGATCACAATGATTTTGACATATATTGTGCAGAATCTGGTCCTTTTCAACATATTTCAGCACCAGAAAGCTGTCTCGAAGGAATCATTAGTTATTTCCACTCTTTTTCGAAAACGCTTCAACACAGTGAGAAAAACACTTTGACATTATGACTATATCTTATCAAAATGTTGCAGGATCACAATGATTTTGACATATATTGTGCAGAATCTGGTCTTTTTCAACATATTTCAGCACCAGACAGCTGCCTTGAAGGAATCCTTAGTTATTTCCACTCTTTTTCGAAAACACTTCAACACAGTGAGAAAAACACTTTTTGGACAGTATGACTATATCTTATCAAAATGTTGCAGGATCACAATGATTTTGACATATATTGTGCAGAATCTGGTCCTTTTTAACATATTTCCGCACCAGACAGCTGCCTTGAAGGAATCTTTAGTTATTTCCATTCTTTTTCGAAAACGCTTCAACACAGTGAGAAAAACACTTTTTGACAGTATGACTATATCTTATCAAAATGTTGCAGGATCACAAAGATTTTGACATATATTGTGCAGAATCTGGTCCTTTTCAACATATTTCAGCACCAGAAAGCTGCCTTGAAGGAATCTTTAGTTATTTCCACTCTTTTTCAAAAACGCTTCAACACAGTGAGAAAAACACTTTTTGATCAGATGACTATAGCTTTTCAAAATGTTGCAGGATCACAATGATTTTGACATATATTGTGCAGAATCTGGTCCTTTTCAACATATTTCAGCACCAAAAAGCTGCCTCGAAGGAATCTTTAGTTATTTCCACTCTTTTTCGAAAACGCTTCAACTCAGTGAGAAAAACACTTTTCGCCTCTATGGCTGTAGCTTTTCAAAATGTTGCAGGATCACAAAGAGTTTGACATATATTGTGCAGAATCTGGTCCTTTTCAACATATTTCAGCACCAGACAGCTGCCTTGAAGGAATCTTTAGTTATTTCCACTCTTTTTCGAAAACGCTTCAACTCAGTGAGAAAAACACTTTTTGACCAGATAACTATAGCTTTTCAAAATGTTGCAGGATCACAATGATTTTGACATATATTGTGCAGAATCTGGTCCTTTTCAACATATTTCATCACCAGAAAGCTGCCTCGAAGGAATCTCTTGTTATTTCCACTCTTTTTCGAAAACGCTTCAACTCAGTGAGAAAAACACTTTGACAGTATGACTATATCTTATCAAAATGTTGCAGGATCACAAAGATTTTGACATATATTGTGCAGAATCTGGTCCTTTTCAACATATTTCAGCACCAGAAAGCTGCCTTAAAGGAATCTTTAGTTATTTCCACTCTTTTTCGAAAACGCTTCAACTCAGTAAGAAAAACACTTTTTGCCCCTATGGCTGTAGCTTTTCAAAATGTTGTAGGATCACAATGCTTTTGACATATATTGTGCAGAATCTGGTCCTTCTCAACATATTTCAGCACCAGACAGCTGCCTTGAAGGAATCTTTAGTTATTTCCACTCTTTTTCGAAAACGCTTCAACTCAGTGAGAAAAACACTTTTTTAACCGGATGGCTATAGCTTTTCAAAATGTTGCAGGATCACAATGATTTTGACATATATTGTGCAGAATCTGGTCCTTTTCAACATATTTCAGCACCAGAAAGCTGCCTCGAAGGAATCTTTAGTTATTTCCACTCTTTTTCGAAAACGCTTCAGCTCAGTGAGAAAAACACTTTTTACCCGTATGGCTGTAGCTTTTCAAAATGTTGCAGGATCACAATGATTTTGACATATATTGTGCAGAATATGGTCCTTTTTAACATATTTCAGCACCAGAAAGTTGTCTCGAAAGAATCTTTAGTTATTTCCACTCTTTTTCGAAAACGCTTCAACTCAGTGAGAAAAACACTTTTTGACCAGATGACTATAGCTTTTCAAAATGTTGCAGGATCACAATGATTTTGACATATATTGTGCAGAATCTGGTCCTTTTCAACATATTTCAGCACCAGAAAGGTGCCTTGAAGGAATCTTTAGTTATTTCCACTCTTTTTCGAAAACGCTTCAACTCAGTGAGAAAAAACACTTTTTTAACCAGATGACTATAGCTTTTAAAAATGTTGTAGGTTTAAATGATTTTGACATATATTGTGCAGAATCTGGTCCTTTTCAACATACTCCAGCACCAGACAGCTGCCTTGAAGGGATCTTTAGTTATTTCCACTCTTTTTCGAAAACGCTTCAACACAGTGAGAAAAACACTTTGACAGTATGACTATATCTTATCAAAATGTTGCAGGATCACAATGATTTTGACATATATTGTGCAGAATCTGGTCCTTTTCAACATATTTCAGCACCAGACAGCTGCCTTGAAGGAATCTTTAGTTATTTCCACTCTTTTTCGAAAACACTTCAACTCAGTGAGAAAAACACTTTTTGACCAGATGACTATAGCTTTTCAAAATGTTGCAGGATCACAATGATTTTGACATATATTGTGCAGAATCTGGTCCTTTTCAACATATTTCAGCACCAGAAAGCTGCTTCGAAGGAATCTTTAGTTATTTCCACTCTTTTTCGAAAACGCTTCAACTCAGTCAGAAAAACACTTTTTAACCAGATGACTATTGGTTTTAAAAATGTTGCAGGATCACAATGATTTTGACATATATTGTGCAGAATCTGGTCCTTTTCAACATATTTCAGCACCAGAAAGCTGCCTCGAAGGAATCTTTAGTTATTTCCACTCTTTTTCGAAAACGCTTCAACTCAGTCAGAAAAACACTTTTTGACCAGATGACTATTGGTTTTAAAAATGTTGCAGGATCACAATGATTTTGACATATATTGTGCAGAATCTGGTCCTTTTCAACATATTTCAGCACCAGAAAGCTGTCTCGAAGGAATCATTAGTTATTTCCACTCTTTTTCGAAAACGCTTCAACACAGTGAGAAAAACACTTTGACATTATGACTATATCTTATCAAAATGTTGCAGGATCACAATGATTTTGACATATATTGTGCAGAATCTGGTCTTTTTCAACATATTTCAGCACCAGACAGCTGCCTTGAAGGAATCCTTAGTTATTTCCACTCTTTTTCGAAAACACTTCAACACAGTGAGAAAAACACTTTGACAGTATGACTATATCTTATCAAAATGTTGCAGGATCACAAAGATTTTGACATATATTGTGCAGAATCTGGTCCTTTTTAACATATTTCCGCACCAGACAGCTGCCTTGAAGGAATCTTTAGTTATTTCCATTCTTTTTCGAAAACGCTTCAACACAGTGAGAAAAACACTTTTTGCCTCTATGGCTGTAGCTTTTCAAAATGTTGCAGGATCACAAAGAGTTTGACATATATTGTGCAGAATCTGGTCCTTTTCAACATATTTCAGCACCAGACAGCTGCCTTGAAGGAATCTTTAGTTATTTCCACTCTTTTTCGAAAACGCTTCAACTCAGTGAGAAAAACACTTTTTGACCAGATGACTATAGCTTTTCAAAATGTTGCAGGATCACAATGATTTTGACATATATTGTGCAGAATCTGGTCCTTTTCAACATATTTCATCACCAGAAAGCTGCCTTGAAGGAATCTCTTGTTATTTCCACTCTTTTTCGAAAACGCTTCAACTCAGTGAGAAAAAACACTTTGACAGTATGACTATATCTTATCAAAATGTTGCAGGATCACAAAGATTTTGACATATATTGTGCAGAATCTGGTCCTTTTCAACATATTTCAGCACCAGAAAGCTGCCTTAAAGGAATCTTTAGTTATTTCCACTCTTTTTCGAAAACGCTTCAACTCAGTAAGAAAAACACTTTTTGCCCCTATGGCTGTAGCTTTTCAAAATGTTGTAGGATCACAATGCTTTTGACATATATTGTGCAGAATCTGGTCCTTCTCAACATATTTCAGCACCAGACAGCTGCCTTGAAGGAATCTTTAGTTATTTCCACTCTTTTTCGAAAACGCTTCAACTCAGTGAGAAAAACACTTTTTTAACCGGATGGCTACAGCTTTTCAAAATGTTGCAGGATCACAATGATTTTGACATATATTGTGCAGAATCTGGTCCTTTTCAACATATTTCAGCACCAGAAAGCTGCCTCGAAGGAATCTTTAGTTATTTCCACTCTTTTTCGAAAACGCTTCAGCTCAGTGAGAAAAACACTTTTTACCCGTATGGCTGTAGCTTTTCAAAATGTTGCAGGATCACAATGATTTTGACATATATTGTGCAGAATATGGTCCTTTTTAACATATTTCAGCACCAGAAAGTTGTCTCGAAAGAATCTTTAGTTATTTCCACTCTTTTTCGAAAACGCTTCAACTCAGTGAGAAAAACACTTTTTGACCAGATGACTATAGCTTTTCAAAATGTTGCAGGATCACAATGATTTTGACATATATTGTGCAGAATCTGGTCCTTTTCAACATATTTCAGCACCAGAAAGGTGCCTTGAAGGAATCTTTAGTTATTTCCACTCTTTTTCGAAAACGCTTCAACTCAGTGAGAAAAACACTTTTTTAACCAGATGACTATAGCTTTTAAAAATGTTGTAGGTTTAAATGATTTTGACATATATTGTGCAGAATCTGGTCCTTTTCAACATACTCCAGCACCAGACAGCTGCCTTGAAGGGATCTTTAGTTATTTCCACTCTTTTTCGAAAACGCTTCAACACAGTGAGAAAAACACTTTGACAGTATGACTATATCTTATCAAAATGTTGCAGGATCACAATGATTTTGACATATATTGTGCAGAATCTGGTCCTTTTCAACATATTTCAGCACCAGACAGCTGCCTTGAAGGAATCTTTAGTTATTTCCACTCTTTTTCGAAAACGCTTCAACTCAGTGAGAAAAACACTTTTTGACCAGATGACTATAGCTTTTCAAAATGTTGCAGGATCACAATGATTTTGACATATATTGTGCAGAATCTGGTCCTTTTCAAAATATTTCAGCACCAAAAAGCTGCCTCGAAGGAATCTTTAGTTATTTCCACTCTTTTTCGAAAACGCTTTGACTCAGTGAGAAAAACACTTTTTGACCAGATGACTTTGCTTTTAAAAATATTGCTGGATCACAATGATTTTGACATATATTGTGCAGAATCTGGTCCTTTTCAACATATTTCAGCACCAGAAAGCTGCCTCGAAGGAATCTTTAGTTATTTCCACTCTTTTTCGAAAACGCTTCAACTCAGTGAAAAAAACACTTTTTGCCCCTAGGGCTGTAGCTTTTCAAAATGTTGTAGGATCACAATGCTTTTGACATATATTTTGCAGAATCTGGTCCTTTTCAACATATTTCAGCACCAGACAGCTGCCTTGAAGGAATCTTTAGTTATTTCCACTCTTTTTCGAAAACGCTTCAACTCAGTGAGAAAAACAATTTTTGACCAGATGACTATAGCTTTTCAAAATGTTGCAGGATCACAATGATTTTGACATATATTGTGCAGAATCTGGTCCTTTTCAACATATTTCAGCACCAGACAGCTGCCTTGAAGGAATCTTTAGTTATTTCCACTCTTTTTCGAAAACACTTCAACTCAGTGAGAAAAACACTTTTTGACCAGATGACTATAGCTTTTCAAAATGTTGCAGGATCACAATGATTTTGACATATATTGTGCAGAATCTGGTCCTTTTCAACATATTTCATCACCAGAAAGCTGCCTCGAAGGAATCTCTAGTTATTTCCACTCTTTTTCGAAAACGCTTCAACTCAGTGAGAAAAACACTTTTTGCCCGTATGGCTATAGCTTTTCAAAATGTTGCAGGATCACAATGATTTTGACATATATTGTGCAGAATCTGGTCCTGTTCAACATATTTCCGCACCAGACAGCTGCCTTGAAGGAATCTTTAGTTATTTCCATTCTTTTTTAAAACACTTCAACACAGTGAGAAAAACACTTTGACAGTATGACTATATCTTATCAAAATGTTGCAGGATCACAAAGATTTTGACATATATTGTGCAGAATCTGGTTCTTTTTAACATATTTCCGCACCAGACAGCTGCCTTGAAGGAATCTTTAGTTATTTCCATTCTTTTTCGAAAACGCTTCAACACAGTGAGAAAAACACTTTTTGACAGTATGACTATATCTTATCAAAATGTTGCAGGATCACAAAGATTTTGACATATATTGTGCAGAATCTGGTCCTTTTCAACATATTTCAGCACCAGACAGCTGCCTTGAAGGAATCTTTAGTTATTTCCACTCTTTTTCAAAAACGCTTCAACACAGTGAGAAAAACACTTTTTGATCAGATGACTATAGCTTTTCAAAATGTTGCAGGATCACAATGATTTTGACATATATTGTGCAGAATCTGGTCCTTTTCAACATATTTCAGCACCAAAAAGCTGCCTCGAAGGAATCTTTAGTTATTTCCACTCTTTTTCGAAAACGCTTCAACTCAGTGAGAAAAACACTTTTCGCCTCTATGGCTGTAGCTTTTCAAAATGTTGCAGGATCACAAAGAGTTTGACATATATTGTGCAGAATCTGGTCCTTTTCAACATATTTCAGCACCAGACAGCTGCCTTGAAGGAATCTTTAGTTATTTCCACTCTTTTTCGAAAACGCTTCAACTCAGTGAGAAAAACACTTTGACAGTATGACTATATCTTATCAAAATGTTGCAGGATCACAAAGATTTTGACATATATTGTGCAGAATCTGGTCCTTTTCAACATATTTCAGCACCAGAAAGCTGCCTTAAAGGAATCTTTAGTTATTTCCACTCTTTTTCGAAAACGCTTCAACTCAGTAAGAAAAACACTTTTTGCCCCTATGGCTGTAGCTTTTCAAAATGTTGTAGGATCACAATGCTTTTGACATATATTGTGCAGAATCTGGTCCTTCTCAACATATTTCAGCACCAGACAGCTGCCTTGAAGGAATCTTTAGTTATTTCCACTCTTTTTCGAAAACGCTTCAACTCAGTGAGAAAAACACTTTTTTAACCGGATGGCTATAGCTTTTCAAAATGTTGCAGGATCACAATGATTTTGACATATATTGTGCAGAATCTGGTCCTTTTCAACATATTTCAGCACCAGAAAGCTGCCTCGAAGGAATCTTTAGTTATTTCCACTCTTTTTCGAAAACGCTTCAGCTCAGTGAGAAAAACACTTTTTACCCGTATGGCTGTAGCTTTTCAAAATGTTGCAGGATCACAATGATTTTGACATATATTGTGCAGAATATGGTCCTTTTTAACATATTTCAGCACCAGAAAGTTGTCTCGAAAGAATATTTAGTTATTTCCACTCTTTTTCGAAAACGCTTCAACTCAGTGAGAAAAACACTTTTTGACCAGATGACTATAGCTTTTCAAAATGTTGCAGGATCACAATGATTTTGACATATATTGTGCAGAATCTGGTCCTTTTCAACATATTTCAGCACCAGAAAGGTGCCTTGAAGGAATCTTTAGTTATTTCCACTCTTTTTCGAAAACGCTTCAACTCAGTGAGAAAAACACTTTTTTAACCAGATGACTATAGCTTTTAAAAATGTTGTAGGTTTAAATGATTTTGACATATATTGTGCAGAATCTGGTCCTTTTCAACATACTCCAGCACCAGACAGCTGCCTTGAAGGGATCTTTAGTTATTTCCACTCTTTTTCGAAAACGCTTCAACACAGTGAGAAAAACACTTTGACAGTATGACTATATCTTATCAAAATGTTGCAGGATCACAATGATTTTGACATATATTGTGCAGAATCTGGTCCTTTTCAACATATTTCAGCACCAGACAGCTGCCTTGAAGGAATCTTTAGTTATTTCCACTCTTTTTCGAAAACACTTCAACTCAGTGAGAAAAACACTTTTTGACCAGATGACTATAGCTTTTCAAAATGTTGCAGGATCACAATGATTTTGACATATATTGTGCAGAATCTGGTCCTTTTCAACATATTTCAGCACCAGAAAGCTGCTTCGAAGGAATCTTTAGTTATTTCCACTCTTTTTCGAAAACGCTTCAACTCAGTCAGAAAAACACTTTTTAACCAGATGACTATTGGTTTTAAAAATGTTGCAGGATCACAATGATTTTGACATATATTGTGCAGAATCTGGTCCTTTTCAACATATTTCAGCACCAAAAAGCTGCCTCGAAGGAATCTTTTGTTATTTCCACTCTTTTTCGAAAACGCTTCAACTCAGTCAGAAAAACACTTTTTGACCAGATGACTATTGGTTTTAAAAATGTTGCAGGATCACAATGATTTTGACATATATTGTGCAGAATCTGGTCCTTTTCAACATATTTCAGCACCAAAAAGCTGCTTCGAAGGAATCATTAGTTATTTCCACTCTTTTTCGAAAACGCTTCAACACAGTGAGAAAAACACTTTGACATTATGACTATATCTTATCAAAATGTTGCAGGATCACAATGATTTTGACATATATTGTGCAGAATCTGGTCTTTTTCAACATATTTCAGCACCAGACAGCTGCCTTGAAGGAATCCTTAGTTATTTCCACTCTTTTTCGAAAACACTTCAACACAGTGAGAAAAACACTTTGACAGTATGACTATATCTTATCAAAATGTTGCAGGATCACAAAGATTTTGACATATATTGTGCAGAATCTGGTCCTTTTTAACATATTTCCGCACCAGACAGCTGCCTTGAAGGAATCTTTAGTTATTTCCATTCTTTTTCGAAAACGCTTCAACACAGTGAGAAAAACACTTTTTGCCTCTATGGCTGTAGCTTTTCAAAATGTTGCAGGATCACAAAGAGTTTGACATATATTGTGCAGAATCTGGTCCTTTTCAACATATTTCAGCACCAGACAGCTGCCTTGAAGGAATCTTTAGTTATTTCCACTCTTTTTCGAAAACGCTTCAACTCAGTGAGAAAAACACTTTTTGACCAGATGACTATAGCTTTTCAAAATGTTGCAGGATCACAATGATTTTGACATATATTGTGCAGAATCTGGTCCTTTTCAACATATTTCATCACCAGAAAGCTGCCTCGAAGGAATCTCTTGTTATTTCCACTCTTTTTCGAAAACGCTTCAACTCAGTGAGAAAAACACTTTGACAGTATGACTATATCTTATCAAAATGTTGCAGGATCACAAAGATTTTGACATATATTGTGCAGAATCTGGTCCTTTTCAACATATTTCAGCACCAGAAAGCTGCCTTAAAGGAATCTTTAGTTATTTCCACTCTTTTTCGAAAACGCTTCAACTCAGTAAGAAAAACACTTTTTGCCCCTATGGCTGTAGCTTTTCAAAATGTTGTAGGATCACAATGCTTTTGACATATATTGTGCAGAATCTGGTCCTTCTCAACATATTTCAGCACCAGACAGCTGCCTTGAAGGAATCTTTAGTTATTTCCACTCTTTTTCGAAAACGCTTCAACTCAGTGAGAAAAACACTTTTTTAACCGGATGGCTACAGCTTTTCAAAATGTTGCAGGATCACAATGATTTTGACATATATTGTGCAGAATCTGGTCCTTTTCAACATATTTCAGCACCAGAAAGCTGCCTCGAAGGAATCTTTAGTTATTTCCACTCTTTTTCGAAAACGCTTCAGCTCAGTGAGAAAAACACTTTTTACCCGTATGGCTGTAGCTTTTCAAAATGTTGCAGGATCACAATGATTTTGACATATATTGTGCAGAATATGGTCCTTTTTAACATATTTCAGCACCAGAAAGTTGTCTCGAAAGAATCTTTAGTTATTTCCACTCTTTTTCGAAAACGCTTCAACTCAGTGAGAAAAACACTTTTTGACCAGATGACTATAGCTTTTCAAAATGTTGCAGGATCACAATGATTTTGACATATATTGTGCAGAATCTGGTCCTTTTCAACATATTTCAGCACCAGAAAGGTGCCTTGAAGGAATCTTTAGTTATTTCCACTCTTTTTCGAAAACGCTTCAACTCAGTGAGAAAAACACTTTTTTAACCAGATGACTATAGCTTTTAAAAATGTTGTAGGTTTAAATGATTTTGACATATATTGTGCAGAATCTGGTCCTTTTCAACATACTCCAGCACCAGACAGCTGCCTTGAAGGGATCTTTAGTTATTTCCACTCTTTTTCGAAAACGCTTCAACACAGTGAGAAAAACACTTTGACAGTATGACTATATCTTATCAAAATGTTGCAGGATCACAATGATTTTGACATATATTGTGCAGAATCTGGTCCTTTTCAACATATTTCAGCACCAGACAGCTGCCTTGAAGGAATCTTTAGTTATTTCCACTCTTTTTCGAAAACGCTTCAACTCAGTGAGAAAAACACTTTTTGACCAGATGACTATAGCTTTTCAAAATGTTGCAGGATCACAATGATTTTGACATATATTGTGCAGAATCTGGTCCTTTTCAACATATTTCAGCACCAAAAAGCTGCCTCGAAGGAATCTTTAGTTATTTCCACTCTTTTTCGAAAACGCTTTGACTCAGTGAGAAAAACACTTTTTGACCAGATGACTTTGCTTTTAAAAATATTGCTGGATCACAATGATTTTGACATATATTGTGCAGAATCTGGTCCTTTTCAACATATTTCAGCACCAGAAAGCTGCCTCGAAGGAATCTTTAGTTATTTCCACTCTTTTTCGAAAACGCTTCAACTCAGTGAAAAAAACACTTTTTGCCCCTAGGGCTGTAGCTTTTCAAAATGTTGTAGGATCACAATGCTTTTGACATATATTTTGCAGAATCTGGTCCTTTTCAACATATTTCAGCACCAGACAGCTGCCTTGAAGGAATCTTTAGTTATTTCCACTCTTTTTCGAAAACGCTTCAACTCAGTGAGAAAAACAATTTTTGACCAGATGACTATAGCTTTTCAAAATGTTGCAGGATCACAATGATTTTGACATATATTGTGCAGAATCTGGTCCTTTTCAACATATTTCAGCACCAGACAGCTGCCTTGAAGGAATCTTTAGTTATTTCCACTCTTTTTCGAAAACACTTCAACTCAGTGAGAAAAACACTTTTTGACCAGATGACTATAGCTTTTCAAAATGTTGCAGGATCACAATGATTTTGACATATATTGTGCAGAATCTGGTCCTTTTCAACATATTTCATCACCAGAAAGCTGCCTCGAAGGAATCTCTAGTTATTTCCACTCTTTTTCGAAAACGCTTCAACTCAGTGAGAAAAACACTTTTTGCCCGTATGGCTATAGCTTTTCAAAATGTTGCAGGATCACAATGATTTTGACATATATTGTGCAGAATCTGGTCCTGTTCAACATATTTCAGCACCAGACAGCTGCCTTGAAGGAATCTTTAGTTATTTCCACTCTTTTTCGAAAACACTTTTACTCAGTGAGAAAAACACTTTTTGACCAGATGACTATTGCTTTTAAAAATATTGCTGGATCACAATGATTTTGACATATATTGTGCAGAATCTGGTCCTTTTCAACATATTTCAGCACCAGAAAGCTGTCTCGAAGGAATCTTTAGTTATTTCCACTCTTTTTCGAAAACGCTTCAACTCAGTGAAAAAAAAACTTTTTGCCCCTAGGGCTGTAGCTTTTCAAAATGTTGTAGGATCACAATGCTTTTGACATATATTGTGCAGAATCTGGTCCTTTTCAACATATTTCAGCACCAGACAGCTGCCTTGAAGGAATCTTTAGTTATTTCCACTCTTTTTCGAAAACGCTTCAACTCAGTGAGAAAAACAATTTTTGACCAGATGACTATAGCTTTTGCAAATGTTGCAGGATCACAATGATTTTGACATATATTGTGCAGAATCTGGTCCTTTTCAACATATTTCATCACCAGAAAGCTGCCTCGAAGGAATCTCTAGTTATTTCCACTCTTTTTCGAAAACGCTTCAACTCAGTGAGAAAAACACTTTTTGCCCGTATGGCTATAGCTTTTCAAAATGTTGCAGGATCACAATGATTTTGACATATATTGTGCAGAATCTGGTCCTGTTCAACATATTTCAGCACCAGACAGCTGCCTTGAAGGAATCTTTAGTTATTTCCACTCTTTTTCGAAAACACTTTTACTCAGTGAGAAAAACACTTTTTGACCAGATGACTATTGCTTTTAAAAATATTGCTGGATCACAATGATTTTGACATATATTGTGCAGAATCTGGTCCTTTTCAACATATTTCAGCACCAGAAAGCTGTCTCGAAGGAATCTTTAGTTATTTCCACTCTTTTTCGAAAACGCTTCAACTCAGTGAAAAAAACACTTTTTGCCCCTAGGGCTGTAGCTTTTCAAAATGTTGTAGGATCACAATGCTTTTGACATATATTGTGCAGAATCTGGTCCTTTTCAACATATTTCAGCACCAGACAGCTGCCTTGAAGGAATCTTTAGTTATTTCCACTCTTTTTCGAAAACGCTTCAACTCAGTGAGAAAAACAATTTTTGACCAGATGACTATAGCTTTTGCAAATGTTGCAGGATCACAATGATTTTGACATATATTGTGCAGAATCTGGTCCTTTTCAACATATTTCAGCACCAAAAAGCTGCTTCGAAGGAATCTTTAGTTATTTCCACTCTTTTTCGAAAACGCTTCAACTCAGTGAGAAAAACACTTTTTGACCAGATGACTATTGCTTTTAAAAATATTGCAGGATCACAATGATTTTGACATATATTGTGCAGAATCTGGTCCTTTTCAACATATTTCAGCACCAGAAAGCTGCCTCAAAGGAATATTTAGTTATTTCCACTCTTTTTCGAAAACGCTTCAGCTCAGTGAGAAAACACTTTTTGACCAGATGACTATAGCTTTTCAAAATGTTGCAGGATCACAATGATTTTGACATATATTGTGCAGAATCTGGTCCTTTTCAACATATTTCAGCACCAGACAGCTGCCTTGAAGGAATCTTTTGTTATTTCCACTCTTTTTCGAAAACGCTTCAACTCAGTGAGAAAAACACTTTTTGACCAGATGACTATAGCTTTTCAAAATGTTGCAGGATCACAATGATTTTGACATATATTGTGCAGAATCTGGTCCTTTTCAACATATTTCATCACCAGAAAGCTGCCTCGAAGGAATCTCTAGTTATTTCCACTCTTTTTCGAAAACGCTTCAACTCAGTGAGAAAAACACTTTTTGCCCGTATGGCTATAGCTTTTCAAAATGTTGCAGGATCACAATGATTTTGACATATATTGTGCAGAATCTGGTCCTTTTCAACATATTTCAGCACCAGACAGCTGCCTCGAAGGAATCTTTTGTTATTTCCACTCTTTTTCGAAAACGCTTCAACTCAGTGAGAAAAACACTTTTTGACCAGATGACTATTGCTTTTAAAAATATTGCAGGATCACAATGATTTTGACATATATTGTGCAGAATCTGGTCCTTTTCAACATATTTCAGCACCAGAAAGCTGTCTCGAAGGAATCTTTAGTTATTTCCACTCTTTTTCGAAAACGCTTCAACACAGTGAGAAAAACACTTTGACAGTATGACTATATCTTATCAAAATGTTGCAGGATCACGATGATTTTGACATATATTGTGCAGAATATGGTCTTTTTCAACATATTTCATCACCAGACAGCTGCCTTGACGGAATCTTTAGTTATTTCCACTCTTTTTCAAAAACGCTTCAGCTCAGTGAGAAAAACACTTTTTGACCGTATGGCTATAGCTTTTCGAAATGTCTCAGGATCACAATTATTTTGACATATATTGTGCAGAATCTGGTCCTTTTCAACATATTTCAGCACCAGACAGCTGCCTCAAAGGAATCTTTAGTTATTTCCACTCTTTTTCGAAAACGCTTCAACTCAGTGAGAAAAACACTTTTTGACCAGATGACTATAGCTTTTCAAAATGTTGCAGGATCACAAAGAGTTTGACATATGTTGTGCAGAATCTGGTTCTTTTCAACATATTTCAGCACCAAAAAGCTGCCTCGAAGGAATCTTTAGTTATTTCCACTCTTTTTCGAAAACGCTTTGACTCAGTGAGAAAAACACTTTTTGACCAGATGACTATTGCTTTTAAAAATATTGCTGGATCACAATGATTTTGACATATATTGTGCAGAATCTGGTCCTTTTCAACATATTTCAGCACCAGAAAGCTGCCTCGAAGGAATCTTTAGTTATTTCCACTCTTTTTCGAAAACGCTTCAACTCAGTGAAAAAAACACTTTTTGCCCCTAGGGCTGTAGCTTTTCAAAATGTTGTAGGATCACAATGCTTTTGACATATATTTTGCAGAATCTGGTCCTTTTCAACATATTTCAGCACCAGACAGCTGCCTTGAAGGAATCTTTAGTTATTTCCACTCTTTTTCGAAAACGCTTCAACTCAGTGAGAAAAACAATTTTTGACCAGATGACTATAGCTTTTCAAAATGTTGCAGGATCACAATGATTTTGACATATGTTGTGCAGAATCTGGTCCTTTTCAACATATTTCAGCACCAAAAAGCTGCTTCGAAGGAATCTTTAGTTATTTCCACTCTTTTTCGAAAACGCTTCAACTCAGTGAGAAAAACACTTTTTGACCAGATGACTATTGCTTTTAAAAATATTGCAGGATCACAATGATTTTGACATATATTGTGCAGAATCTGGTCCTTTTCAACATATTTCAGCACCAGAAAGCTGCCTCAAAGGAATATTTAGTTATTTCCACTCTTTTTCGAAAACGCTTCAACTCAGTGAGAAAAACACTTTTTGACCAGATGACTATAGCTTTTCAAAATGTTGCAGGATCACAATGATTTTGACATATATTGTGCAGAATCTGGTCCTTTTCAACATATTTCAGCACCAGAAAGCTGCCTCGTAGGAATCTTTAGTTTTTTTCCACTTTTTTTCGAAAACGCTTCAACTCAGTGAGAAAAACACTTTTTGCCCCTATGGCTGTAGCTTTTCAAAATGTTGTAGGATCACAATGATTTTGACATATATTGTGCAGAATCTGGTCCTTTTCAACATATTTCAGCACCAGACAGCTGCCTTGAGGGAATCTTTAGTTATTTCCACTCTTTTTCGAAAACGCTTCAACTCAGTGAGAAAAACACTTTTTGACCAGATGACTATAGCTTTTCAAAATGTTGCAGGATCACAATGATTTTGACATATATTGTGCAGAATCTGGTCCTTTTCAACATATTTCATCACCAGAAAGCTGCCTCGAAGGAATCTCTAGTTATTTCCACTCTTTTTCGAAAACGCTTCAACTCAGTGAGAAAAACACTTTTTGCCCGTATGGCTATAGCTTTTCAAAATGTTGCAGGATCACAATGATTTTGACATATATTGTGCAGAATCTGGTCCTGTTCAACATATTTCAGCACCAGACAGCTGCCTCGAAGGAATCTCTAGTTATTTCCACTCTTTTTCGAAAACGCTTCAACTCAGTGAGAAAAACACTTTTTGACCAGATGACTATAGCTTTTCAAAATGTTGCAGGATCACAATGATTTTGACATATATTGTGCAGAATCTGGTCCTTTTCAACATATTTCAGCACCAAAAAGCTGCCTCGAAGGAATCTTTAGTTATTTCCACTCTTTTTCGAAAACGCTTTGACTCAGTGAGAAAAACACTTTTTGACCAGATGACTATTGCTTTTAAAAATATTGCTGGATCACAATGATTTTGACATATATTGTGCAGAATCTGGTCCTTTTCAACATATTTCAGCACCAGAAAGCTGCTTCGAAGGAATCTTTAGTTATTTCCACTCTTTTTCGAAAACGCTTCAACTCAGTGAGAAAAACACTTTTTGACCAGATGACTATAGCTTTTCAAAATGTTGCAGGATCACAATGATTTTGACATATATTGTGCAGAATCTGGTCCTTTTCAACATATTTCAGCACCAGAAAGCTGTCTCGAAGGAATCATTAGTTATTTCCACTCTTTTTCGAAAACGCTTCAACACAGTGAGAAAAACACTTTGACAGTATGACTATATCTTATCAAAATGTTGCAGGATCACAATGATTTTGACATATATTGTGCAGAATCTGGTCTTTTTCAACATATTTCAGCACCAGACAGCTGCCTTGAAGGAATCTTTAGTTATTTCCACTCTTTTTCGAAAACGCTTCAACTCAGTGAGAAAAACAATTTTTGACCAGATGACTATAGCTTTTCAAAATGTTGCAGGATCACAATGATTTTGACATATATTGTGCAGAATCTGGTCCTTTTCAACATATTTCAGCACCAAAAAGCTGCTTCGAAGGAATCTTTAGTTATTTCCACTCTTTTTCGAAAACGCTTCAACTCAGTGAGAAAAACACTTTTTGACCAGATGACTATTGCTTTTAAAAATATTGCAGGATCACAATGATTTTGACATATATTGTGCAGAATCTGGTCCTTTTCAACATATTTCAGCACCAGAAAGCTGCCTCAAAGGAATATTTAGTTATTTCCACTCTTTTTCGAAAACGCTTCAACTCAGTGAGAAAAACACTTTTTGACCAGATGACTATAGCTTTTCAAAATGTTGCAGGATCACAATGATTTTGACATATATTGTGCAGAATCTGGTCCTTTTCAACATATTTCAGCACCAGAAAGCTGCCTCGTAGGAATCTTTAGTTGTTTCCACTTTTTTTCGAAAACGCCTCAACACAGTGAGAAAAACACTTTTTGCCCCTATGGCTGTAGCTTTTCAAAATGTTGTAGGATCACAATGATTTTGACATATATTGTGCAGAATCTGGTCCTTTTCAACATATTTCAGCACCAGACAGCTGCCTTGAAGGAATCTCTAGTTATTTCCACTCTTTTTCGAAAACGCTTCAACTCAGTGAGAAAAACACTTTTTGACCAGATGACTATAGCTTTTCAAAATGTTGCAGGATCACAATGATTTTGACATATATTGTGCAGAATCTGGTCCTTTTCAACATATTTCATCACCAGAAAGCTGCCTCGAAGGAATCTCTAGTTATTTCCACTCTTTTTCGAAAACGCTTCAACTCAGTGAGAAAAACACTTTTTGCCCGTATGGCTATAGCTTTTCAAAATGTTGCAGGATCACAATGATTTTGACATATATTGTGCAGAATCTGGTCCTGTTCAACATATTTCAGCACCAGACAGCTGCCTCGAAGGAATCTCTAGTTATTTCCACTCTTTTTCGAAAACGCTTCAACTCAGTGAGAAAAACACTTTTTGACCAGATGACTATAGCTTTTCAAAATGTTGCAGGATCACAATGATTTTGACATATATTGTGCAGAATCTGGTCCTGTTCAACATATTTCAGCACCAAAAAGCTGCCTCGAAGGAATCTTTAGTTATTTCCACTCTTTTTCGAAAACGCTTTGACTCAGTCAGAAAAACACTTTTTGACCAGATGACTATTGCTTTTAAAAATATTGCTGGATCACAATGATTTTGACATATATTGTGCAGAATCTGGTCCTTTTCAACATATTTCAGCACCAGAAAGCTGCTTCGAAGGAATCTTTAGTTATTTCCACTCTTTTTCGAAAACGCTTCAACTCAGTGAGAAAAACACTTTTTGACCAGATGACTATAGCTTTTCAAAATGTTGCAGGATCACAATGATTTTGACATATATTGTGCAGAATCTGGTCCTTTTCAACATATTTCAGCACCAGAAAGCTGTCTCGAAGTAATCATTAGTTATTTCCACTCTTTTTCGAAAACGCTTCAACACAGTGAGAAAAACACTTTGACAGTATGACTATATCTTATCAAAATGTTGCAGGATCACAATGATTTTGACATATATTGTGCAGAATCTGGTCTTTTTCAACATATTTCAGCACCAGACAGCTGCCTTGAAGGAATCTTTAGTTATTTCCACTCTTTTTCGAAAACGCTTCAACTCAGTGAGAAAAACACTTTTTGACCAGATGACTATAGCTTTTCAAAATGTTGCAGGATCACAATGATTTTGACATATATTGTGCAGAATCTGGTCCTTTTCAACATATTTCAGCACCAAAAAGCTGCCTCGAAGGAATCTTTAGTTATTTCCACTCTTTTTCGAAAACACTTTGACTCAGTGAGAAAAACACTTTTTGACCAGATGACTATTGCTTTTAAAAATATTGCTGGATCACAATGATTTTGACATATATTGTGCAGAATCTGGTCCTTTTCAACATATTTCATCACCAGAAAGCTGCCTTGAAGGAATCTCTAGTTATTTCCACTCTTTTTCGAAAACGCTTCAACTCAGTGAGAAAAACACTTTTTGCCCGTATGGCTATAGCTTTTCAAAATGTTGCAGGATCACAATGATTTTGACATATATTGTGCAGAATCTGGTCCTGTTCAACATATTTCAGCACCAGACAGCTGCCTCGAAGGAATCTCTAGTTATTTCCACTCTTTTTCGAAAACGCTTCAACTCAGTGAGAAAAACACTTTTTGACCAGATGACTATAGCTTTTCAAAATGTTGCAGGATCACAATGATTTTGACATATATTGTGCAGAATCTGGTCCTGTTCAACATATTTCAGCACCAAAAAGCTGCCTCGAAGGAATCTTTAGTTATTTCCACTCTTTTTCGAAAACGCTTTGACTCAGTGAGAAAAACACTTTTTGACCAGATGACTATTGCTTTTAAAAATATTGCTGGATCACAATGATTTTGACATATATTGTGCAGAATCTGGTCCTTTTCAACATATTTCAGCACCAGAAAGCTGCTTCGAAGGAATCTTTAGTTATTTCCACTCTTTTTCGAAAACGCTTCAACTCAGTGAGAAAAACACTTTTTGACCAGATGACTATTGCTTTTCAAAATGTTGCAGGATCACAATGATTTTGACATATATTGTGCAGAATCTGGTCCTTTTCAACATATTTCAGCACCAGAAAGCTGTCTCGAAGGAATCATTAGTTATTTCCACTCTTTTTCGAAAACGCTTCAACACAGTGAGAAAAACACTTTGACAGTATGACTATATCTTATCAAAATGTTGCAGGATCACAATGATTTTGACATATATTGTGCAGAATCTGGTCTTTTTCAACATATTTCAGCACCAGACAGCTGCCTTGAAGGAATCTTTAGTTATTTCCACTCTTTTTCGAAAACGCTTCAACTCAGTGAGAAAAACACTTTTTGACCAGATGACTATAGCTTTTCAAAATGTTGCAGGATCACAATGATTTTGACATATATTGTGCAGAATCTGGTCCTTTTCAACATATTTCAGCACCAAAAAGCTGCCTCGAAGGAATCTTTAGTTATTTCCACTCTTTTTCGAAAACACTTTGACTCAGTGAGAAAAACACTTTTTGACCAGATGACTATTGCTTTTAAAAATATTGCTGGATCACAATGATTTTGACATATATTGTGCAGAATCTGGTCCTTTTCAACATATTTCAGCACCAGAAAGCTGCCTCGAAGGAATCTTTAGTTATTTCCACTCTTTTTCGAAAACGCTTCAACTCAGTGAGAAAAACACTTTTTGACCAGATGACTATAGCTTTTCAAAATGTTGCAGGATCACAATGATTTTGACATATATTGTGCAGAATCTGGTCCTTTTCAACATATTTCAGCACCAGAAAGCTGCCTCGAAGGAATCTTTAGTTATTTCCACTCTTTTTCGAAAACGCTTCAACTCAGTAAGAAAAACACTTTTTGACCAGATGACTATAGCTTTTCAAAATGTTGCAGGATCACAATGATTTTGACATATATTGTGCAGAATCTGGTCCTTTTCAACATATTTCAGCACCAAAAAGCTGCTTCGAAGGAATCTTTAGTTATTTCCACTCTTTTTCGAAAACGCTTCAACTCAGTGAGAAAAACACTTTTTGACCAGATGACTATTGCTTTTAAAAATATTGCAGGATCACAATGATTTTGACATATATTGTGCAGAATCTGGTCCTTTTCAACATATTTCAGCACCAGAAAGCTGCCTCAAAGGAATATTTAGTTATTTCCACTCTTTTTCGAAAACGCTTCAGCTCAGTGAGAAAAACACTTTTTGACCAGATGACTATAGCTTTTCAAAATGTTGCAGGATCACAATGATTTTGACATATATTGTGCAGAATCTGGTCCTTTTCAACATATTTCAGCACCAGACAGCTGCCTTGAAGGAATCTTTAGTTATTTCCACTCTTTTTCGAAAACGCTTCAACTCAGTGAGAAAAACACTTTTTGACCAGATGACTATAGCTTTTCAAAATGTTGCAGGATCACAATGATTTTGACATATATTGTGCAGAATCTGGTCCTTTTCAACATATTTCAGCACCAGAAAGCTGCCTCGAAGGAATCTCTAGTTATTTCCACTCTTTTTCGAAAACGCTTCAACTCAGTGAGAAAAACACTTTTTGCCCGTATGGCTATAGCTTTTCAAAATGTTGCAGGATCACAATGATTTTGACATGTATTGTGCAGAATCTGGTCCTTTTCAACATATTTCAGCACCAGACAGCTGCCTTGAAGGAATCTTTAGTTATTTCCACTCTTTTTCGAAAACGCTTCAACTCAGTGAGAAAAACACTTTTTGACCAGATGACTATAGCTTTTCAAAATGTTGCAGGATCACAATGATTTTGACATATATTGTGCAGAATCTGGTCCTTTTCAACATATTTCAGCACCAAAAAGCTGCCTCGAAGGAATCTTTAGTTATTTCCACTCTTTTTCGAAAACGCTTCAGCTCAGTGAGAAAAACACTTTTTACCCGTATGGCTGTAGCTTTTCAAAATGTTGCAGGATCACAATGATTTTGACATATATTGTGCAGAATCTGGTCCTTTTCAACATATTTCAGCACCAGACAGCTGCCTCGAAGGAATCTTTTGTTATTTCCACTCTTTTTCGAAAACGCTTCAACTCAGTGAGAAAAACACTTTTTGACCAGATGACTATTGCTTTTAAAAATATTGCAGGATCACAATGATTTTGACATATATTGTGCAGAATCTGGTCCTTTTCAACATATTTCAGCACCAGAAAGCTGTCTCGAAGGAATCATTAGTTATTTCCACTCTTTTTCGAAAACGCTTCAACACAGTGAGAAAAACACTTTGACAGTATGACTATATCTTATCAAAATGTTGCAGGTCACGATGATTTTGACATATATTGTGCAGAATCTGGTCTTTTTCAACATATTTCATCACCAGACAGCAGCCTTGACGGAATCTTTAGTTATTTCCACTCTTTTTCAAAAACGCTTCAACTCAGTGAGAAAAACACTTTTTGACCGTATGGCTATAGCTTTTCGAAATGTCTCAGGATCACAATGATTTTGACATATATTGTGCAGAATCTGGTCTTTTTCAACATATTTCAGCACCAGAAAGCTGCCTCTAAGGAATCTGTAGTTATTTCCACTCTTTATCGAAAACGCTTCAACTCAGTGAGAAAAAAACTTTTTGACCGTATGGCTATATCTTATCAAAATGTTGCAGGATCACAATGATTTTGACATATATTGTGCAGAATCTTGTCCTTTTCAACATATTTCAGCACCAGAAAGCTGCCTCTAAGGAATCTTTAGTTATTTCCACTCTTTTTCGACAACGCTTCAACTCAGTGAGAAAAACACTTTTTGACCGTATGGCTGTAGCTTTCCAAAATGTTGCAGGATCACAATGATTTTGACATATATTGTGCAGAATCTGGTCCTTTTCAACATATTTCAGCACCATACAGCTGCCTCTAAGGAATCTTTAGTTATTTCCACTCTTTCTCGAAACCGCTTCAACTCAGTGAGAAAAACACTTTCACCGAATGGCTATAGCTTTTCGAAATGTCTCAGGATCACAATGATTTTGACATATATTGAGCAGAATCTGGTCCTTTTCAACATATTTCAGCACCAGACAGCTGTCTCTAAGGAATCTTTAGTTATTTCCACTCTTTATCGAAAACGCTTCAACTCAGTGAGAAAAACACTTTTTGACCGTATTGCTATATCTTATCAAAATGTTGCAGGATCACAATGATTTTGACTTATATTGTGCAGAATCTGGTCCTTTTCAACATATTTCAGCACCAGAAAGCTGCATCTAAGGAATCTTCAGTTATTTCCACTCTTTTTCGAAAATGCTTCAACTCAGTGAGAAAAACACTTTTGGACCGTATGGCTATAGCTTTTCAAAATGTCTCAGGATCACAATGATTTTGACATATATTGTGCAGAATCTGGTCCTTTTCAACATATGTCAGCACCAGACAGCTGCCTCTAAGGAATCTTCAGTTATTTCCACTCTTTATCGAAAACGCTTCAACTCAGTGAGAAAAACACTTTTTGACCGTATGGCTATATCTTTTCAAAATGTTGCAGGATCACAATGATTTTGACATATATTGTGCAGAATCTGGTCCTTTTCAATATATTTCAGCACCAGAAAGCTGCCTCTAAGGAATCTTTAGTTATTTCCACTTCTTCTTCTTCTTCTTTCGGCTTTTCCCGTTAGGGGTCGCCACAGCGAGTCAACTTTCTCCATCTAACCCTATTCTCTGTATCCTCCTCTCTCACACCAGCTACCTTCATATCCTCTCTCACTACGTCCATAAATCTTCTCTTTGGTCTTCCTCGAGACCTCTTGCCTGGCAGCTCCAATTCCAGCATCCGTCTACCAATATATTCACTATCTCTTCTCTGTACATGACCGAACCATCTCAGTCTGGCTTCTCTGACCTTCTCTCCAAAACATCGAACATGTGCCGTCCCTCTGATAGATTCATTCCTGATCCTATCCATCCTGGTCACTCACAAAGAGAACCTCATCATCTTCATCTCTGCAACCTCTAGTTCTGCCTGCTGTCTTTTGGTCATTGTAACAGTTTCTAGTCCATACATCATCGCTGGTCTCACCACTGTCTTGTACACCTTTCCTTTTATTCTGGCCGATAGTCTTCGATCACATAGTACCCCTGACACTTTTCTCCACCCATTCCAGCCTGCTTGGACCCGTCTCTTCACCTCTCTTCCGCACTCTCCGTTGCTCTGGACTGTTGACCCTAGGTACCTTAAATCCTCCAGCTTCTTGATCTCCATTCCCTGTAGCCTCACCGCTCCACCCGAGTTCCTCTCGTTCACACACATATATTCTTTCTTGCTGCGACTAACTTTCATTCCTCTCCTTTCCAGAGCATACCTCCACCTCTCTAGATTTTCCTCTACCTGTTGTCTGCTCTCACTACAGATCACAATGTTATCCGCAAACATCATGGTCCATGGGGATTCCTGTCTAACCTCATCTGTCAGCCTGTCCATCACCATTGCGAACAAGAAGGGGCTCAGAGCTGATCCCTGATGGAGTCCCACCTCCACCTTGAATTTCTCTGTTACCCCTACAGCACACCGTACCAGTGTCTCACAGCTAGCATACATGTCCTGCACCAGTCCAACATACTTCTCTGCCACTCCAGACTTCCTCATACAATACCAGAGCTCCTCTCTTGGCACCCTGTCATATGCTTTTTCTAGGTCTACAAAAACGCAATGCAACTCCCTCTGGCCTTCTCTGTACTTTTCTATTAGCATTCTCAACGCAAATACTGCATCTGTAGTACTCTTCCTAGGTATGAAGCCATACTGCTGTTCACAAATGCTGACTTCTGCTCTCAGTCTAGTTTCCACTACTCTTTCCCATAACTTCATTGTATGGCTCATCAACTTTATCCCTCTGTAGTTGCCACAATTCTGCACATCCCCTTTATTCTTAAAAATAGGCACCATCACACTTTGTCTCCATTCTTCAGGCATCTTCTCACTCTCTAAGATCCTGTTGAATAATCTAGTCAGAAAATCTACCGCTGCCTCTCCTAGACACTTCCACACCTCCACAGGTATATCATCAGGACCAACTACTTTTCCAATCTTCATCCTCTTCAATGCCTTCCTCACTTCACTTTTACTAATTTTTGCAACTTTGTGGTCTACAATAGTCCCCTCTTCTACCCTTGCCTCTCTTTCATTTTCCACATTCATCAGTTCTTCAAAGTACTCTTTCCATCTTCCCATCACTCTTCTAGCATCTGTCAATACATTTTCCCTCTCTGTCCATTATCACCCGGACCTGTTGTACATCCTTTCCATCTTTATCTCTCTGTTTCGCCAACCTGTATAGATCATTCTCACCCTCCTTACTGTCCAACCGAGCATACAAGTCATCATAAGCCCTTTGTTTTGCCTTTGCTACCTCTATATTTACCTTTCGCCGCACCTCCCTGAACTCCTGTCTGTTCTCTTCAGTCCTCTCAGTATCCCACTTCTTCTTCGCTAACCGCTTTCTCTGTATAAACTCCTGCACTTCCTCATTCCACCACCAAGTCTCCTTATCTACTTTCCTCCCAGATGACACACCAAGTACTCTTCTACCTGTCTCCCTGATAACACTAGCTGTAGTTGTCCAATCATCTGGAAGCTCTCCCTGACCACCCAGACCCTTTCTCAACTCCTCCCTGAAAACCATGCAACACTCCTCCCTTTTCAGCTTCCACCATTTTGTCCTCTGCGCTGCCTTTGTCCTCTTCATCTTCCTTGTCACCAGAGTCATCCTACAAACCACCATCCTATGCTGTCTGGCTACACTCTCACCCACAACTACTTTGCAGTCGCTGATCTCTTTCAGGTTACCTCGTCTATACAAGATGTAGTCTACCTGCGTGCTCCTACCTCCGCTCTTATAAGTTACCCTATGTTCCTGTTTTTTTTGGAAAAAGGTGTTCACTACAGCCATTTCCATCCTTTTTGCAAAATCTACCACCATCTGTCCCTCTGCATTCCTATCCTGGATACCAAATCTTCCCATCACTTCTTCATCCCCTCTATTGCCTTCACCGACATGTCCATTGAAGTCTGCACTAATGACCACTCTCTCATTTCTGGGAATATTCTGCATCACTTCATCTAACTCATTCCAGAACTTCTCCTTCTCTTCAGATTCACATCCCACCTGCGGGGCATAGCCGCTAACAACATTGAGCATCACACCTTCGATTTCCAGTTTCAGGCTCATAAGTCTATCTGACATTCTTTTCACCTCTAGGATGTTCCTAACAAACTCCTCCTTCAAGATAACTCCTACTCCATTTCTCTTCTCGTCAGTACCATAATAGTACAATTTAAAGCCTGCTCCTTGGCTTCTAACCTTACTACCTTTCCACCTGGTCTCCTGGACACACAGTATATCCACCTTCCTTCTCTGCATCATGTCCACCAACTCTCTACCTTTTCATGTCATAGTCCCAAAATTCAAAGTTCCTCCTCTCAGTCCCAGACTCTTTCCTTTCCTCCTCTCTCTCTGTTTCCGAACACGCACTCCTCCTCTTCTTTTTGTTCTTGTTCTTCGACCCACAGTAGCCCAATTTCCATTAGTACCCTGTACGTCATCAGTACCAATGGCGGTCGTTGTTAACCCGGTCCGCGACCGATCCGGTATGGTATAGTTTTGGTTGACTCGCATATTTGGTTTTGGCAAAAGTTTTACGCCGGATGCCCTTCCTGACGCAACCCTCTGCATTTATCCGGGCTTGGGACCGGCTCAGGGAGACACTGCTCCGTGCCCTCCCAAGGCAGGCTTGGAGAGGCACGGGCCAGTGCCGCCCTGAGGCTGCATTCATTAGTTATTTCCACTCTATATCGAAAACGCTTCAACTCAGTGAGAAAAACACTTTTTGACCGTATGGCTATAGCTTTTCAAAATGTTGCAGGATCACAATGATTTTGACATATATTGTGCAGAATATGGTCCTTTTCAACATATTTCAGCACCAGAAAGCTGCCTCTAAGGAATCTTTAGTTATTTCCACTCTTTATCGAAAACGCTTCAACTCAGTGAGAAAAACACTTTTTGACCGTATGGCAATATCTTTTCAAAATGTTGCAGGATCACAATGATTTTGACATTTATTGTGCAAAATCTGGTCCTTTTCAACATATTTCAGCACCAGAAAGCTGCCTCTAAGGAATCTTTAGTTATTACCACTCTTTCTCGAAAACGCTTCAACTCAGTGAAAAAAAAACTTTTTGACCGTATGGCTATAGCTTTTCAAAATGTTGCAGGATCACAATGATTTTGACATCTTTTGTGCAGAATATGGTCCTTTTCAACATATTTCAGCACCAGAAAGCTGCCTCTAAGGAATCTTTAGTTATTTCCACTCTTTATCGAAAACGCTTCAACTCAGTGAGAAAAACACTTTTAGACCATATGGCAATAACTTTTCAAAATGTTGCAGGATCACAATGATTTTAACATATATTTTGCAGAATCTGGTCCTTTTCAACATATTTCAGCACAAGAAAGCTGCCTCTGAGGAATCTTTTGTTATTTCCACTCTTTATCGAAAACGCTTCAACTCAGTGAGAAAAACACTTTTTGACTGTATGGCTATATCTTTTCAAAATGTTGCAGGATCACAATGATTTTGACATATATTGTGCAGAATCTGGTCCTTTTCAACATATTTCAGCATCAGACAGCTGCCTCTAAGGAATCTTTAGTTATTTCCACTCTTTATCGAAAACGCTTCAACTCAGTGAGAAAAACACTTTTTGACCATATGGCAATAACTTTTCAAAATGTTGCAGGATCACAATGATTTTAACATATATTTTGCAGAATCTGGTCCTTTTCAACATATTTCAGCACAAGAAAGCTGCCGCTGAGGAATCTTTTGTGATTTCCACTCTTTATCGAAAACGCTTCAACTCAGTGAGAAAAACACTTTTTGACCGTATGGCTATAGCTTTTCAAAATGTTGCAGGATCATAATGGTTTTGACATATATTGTGCAGAATCTGGTCCTTTTCAACATATTTCAGCACCAGACAGCTGCCTCTAAGGAATCTTTAGTTATTACCACTCTTTCTTGAAAACACTTCAACTCAGTGAGAAAAACACTTTTTGACCGTATGGCTATATCTTTTCAAAATGTTGCAGGATCACAATGATTTTGACATATATTGTGCAGAATCTGGTCCTTTTCAACATATTTCAGCACCAGAAAGCTGCCTCTAAGGAATCTTTAGTTATTTCCACTCTTTATCGAAAACGCTTCAACTCAGTGAGAAAAACACTTTTTGACCGTACGGCAATATCTTTTCAAAATGTTGCAGGATCACAATGATTTTGACATATATTTTGCAGAATCTGGTCCCCTTCAACATATTTCAGCAGCAATAAGCACCTATAAGATTTTCATAGTTTTTTACAATTTTTAACATAATGCTTCCACTCTGTGTGATAAGCACTTTTTGACAGTATGGCTATATCTCTTAAACCTGTGGGTGGATTTCAATGTTTTCTTCATGTATTGTGCAGAATCATATCCCATTCAACATATTTTAGTGTCAAGTTAGCAGCTTGAATGTATTCTTACGTTTTTAACTATTTGTAACATAAATGGCTGAACTCAGTGAGATAAGCACTTTTTTAACACATAGCTTTATCTTTTGAACCTGTGAGTGGATTTCAATGATTTTGACATATATTGTGCATAAACATGTCCCATTCAACATATTTCAGCAGCAAGAAGCAGCTTAAAGGTATTCATAAGTGTTTTACAATTTGTAACATAAATGCTTCCATTCTGTGTGATAAGCACTTTTTGAACGCATGGCTATATCTTTTAAACCTGTGAGTGGATTTCCATGATTTTGACATATATTGTCCAGAATCATGTCCCATTCAACATATTTCGGCAGCAAGAAGCAGCTCGAAGGTATTTATAAGTTTTATACAATTTGTAACATAAATGCTTCTACTCGGTGAGATAAGCACTTTTTGACCGTATGGCTATATCTTTTGAACCTGTGAGTGGATTTCAATGATTTTGAAATATATTTTGCAAAATCATGTCCCATTCAACACATTTCAGCAACAAGAAGCAGCTTGAGGGAATTCTTAAGTTTTTTTACAATTTGTAACATTTATTGCTCAACTCAATGAGATAAGCACTTTTTGAACACATAGCTATATCTTTTAAACCTGTGAGTGGATTTCAATGATTTTGACATATATTGTGCAGAATCATGTCCCATTCAACATATTTCAGCAGCAAGAAGCAGCTTTTAGGAAATATTATGTTTTTTACAATTTGTAACATAAATTCTTCTACTCTGTGTCATAAGCAATTTTTGACCGTATGGCTATATCTCTTAAATCTGTGAGTGGATTTCAATGTTTTCTTCATGTATTGTACAGAATCATGTCCCATTCAACATATTTCATCAGCATGAAGCAGCTTGAAGGGATTCTAAAGTTTCTTACTATTTGTAACATATATGGCTCAACTCATTGAGATAAGCACTTTTTTAACACATAGCTATATCTTTTAAACCTGTGAGTGGATTTCAATGATTTTGACATATATTGTGTAGAATCATATCCCATTCAACATATTTCAGAAGCAAGAAGCATCTTGTAGGTATTCATAAGTTTTTTTCAATTTGTTACATAAATTCTTCTACTTTGTGTGATAAACAAGTTTTGACTGTATGGCTAAATCTCTTAAACCTGTGAGTGGATTTCAATGATTTTGACATATATTGTGCAGAATCATGTCTCCTTCAAAATTTTTCAGCAGCAATAGGCACCTTGAAGGTTTTCATAGTTTTTTACAATTTGTAACATAAATGCTTCCAATCTGTGTGATCAGCACTTTTTGAACGCATGGCTATATCTTTTAAACCTGCGTGTGGATTTCCATGATTTTGACATATATTGTGCAGAATCATGTCCCCTTCAACATATTTCCGCAGCAAGAAGCAGCTTGAAGGAATTCTAAAGTTTCTTACTATTTGTAACATAAATGGCTCAACTCAGTGAGATGAGCACTTTTTTAACACATAGCTATATCTTTTAAACTTGTGAGTGGATTTCAATGATTTTGACACATATTGTGCTGAATCATGTCCCATTCAACATATTTCAGCGGCAAGAAGCAGCTTGTAGGAATTCTTAATTTTTTTACAATTTGTAACATAAATGGCTCAACTCAGTGAGATAAGCGCTTTTTGTCCACATGGCTATATCTTTTAAACCTGTGAGTGGATTTGAGTGGCTTTGATTACTTTTGCGCAGAATCATGTCCCAGTCAACATATTTCAGTCGCAACAAGCAGTTTAAAGGAATTCATAAGTTTTTTTATAATTAGTAACATAAATGCTTTAACTCCGTGAGAAAAGCATTTTTTGACCACATGGCTATATCTTTTAAAATTGTGAGTGGATTTGAGTGGCTTTGACATATATTGTGCAGAATCATTTTCATCATCAACATATTTCAGCAACAAGTAGCTTGAAGATATCCATATGTTTTTTACATTTTGTGTCATAAATGCTTCAACTCGGTGAGATAAGCACTTTTTGACCAAATTGTTATTTTTTTAAAACGTGTAGCTTGATCTTATCGATTTTGACATATATTATGCAGAATCAGGTCCTATTCAACATATTTCAGCATCATACACATGCTTGAAAGAAATCATGATTAATTTACAATCTGTACCATAAATGCTTCAACTCGGTGATATAAGCACTTTTTGACCACATGGCTATATCTTTTAAGCCTGTGGGTGGATTTGAGTGGCTTTGACATATATTGTGCAGAAAAATGTCCCATTCAACATATTTCAGCAGCAAGAAGCAGTTTGAAAGAATTCATAAGTTTTTTACAGTTTGTAATATAAATGCTTCAACTCGGTGAGATAAGCACTTTTTGACCACATGGCTGTATCTTTAAAACATGCGGCTGGATCTTACTGATTTTGACATATATCATGCAGAATCAGGTCCCAGTAAACATATTTCAGCACCAGACGCAAGCTTGACAGAATTCACAAGTTATTTACAGTTTCTATCATAAATGCTTCAATTCAGTGAGATAAGCTGTTTTTCTACCACATGGCTATATCTTTAAACCTGTGGGTGGATTTGATTGGCTTTGACATATATTGTGCAGAAACATGTCCCATTCAACATATTTCAGCAAAAGCGTCATCAACACTTATTATTTGCGTAAAGGGCTTGCAGAACTGATTGTGCAGTCCCACCCCCCACCCCCCCACACCCCCACTTCCTGTCCCACAGGCAGATTCCTTTGACTTTGACCCTGCCTGGCAACAGAATTGTGATTGGTTAATATGAAAATATATGTCTATAAGCGGCACAGCCAGGAGAAAAGCTATGAAAGGAAGTGAACAAACCATTTGGAATTATTTAATAAGTATTCATGGACAAAATGTCATTAACATTTGTGATTCAGATATTTTTTTAGGCTAGCAGAGAAGGCTTTGCTGGCCCTGACAGCCCACCATTGTCAAAATCACTCAAATCCCGCTGCAGGTTTAAAAGATATAGCCATGTGGCCAAAAATTGTTTCCTCCGCATGTTGAATCTATCTGGAACAAGTTGTATATAACTATGGTATTCTTTATAGCTGGTGCCAGGAGCAGAATAATGTTGAATAGAACGGGATTCTACACAATATATATCAAAATCACTGATATCCACAGGCCAAAAATTTTTAAATCACCAAGCAGACAATTTTTTGCCAGGTTTTGAATAACTTTGGATATTCTTCACAGCTGGCGTCAGGCTCTAAAATATGTTGAATAGGACATGATAATACACAATAGATGTCAAAATAAATAAAGTCTAATTGCAAGTTTAAATGACATAGCCTTGCTGGGCAAAAAGTGATTATCTCACCGAGTTGAATCGTTTTTTTTTCCAAATTTTAAATAACTTATGAATTCTTTAAAGCTTGTGTCTGGTGCTGAAATATGTTTTATAGGACATGATTCGGCACAATATATGTCAAAATCACTCAAATCCAGCCAAAAGCTTGAAAGATACAGCTATATGGTCAAAAAGTGTTTATCTCACCAAACTGAGGCTTTATCATGCAAATTTTAAATAACATAGGAATTCTTTAAAGCTCTTGTCTGGTGCTGAAATATGTTGAATAGGAAATGATTCTGCACAATATATATGAAAATCACTCAAATCCAGCAGCAGGTTTAAAAGATATAGCCATTTGGCCAAAAAATGTTTCCTCCGCAAGTTGAAGCTTTTTGGAACAAGTTGTAAATAACTATGGAATTCTTTATAGCTGCTTCCAGGTGCAGAATAATTTTGAATAGGCGAAATTCAACACAATATATGTCAAAATCGCTAATAACCACAGTTAACCAGGTTTCAAAGATATAGCCATAGTAGGCCAAAAATTCTTATATCACCAAGCAGACAATTTTTTTGCCAAGTTTTGAATAACTTTGGATATTCTTCAAAGCTGGTGTCTGGCTCTAAAATATATTGATTAGGACAAGATTATACAAAATAGATGTCCAAATTAATAGTCTAATTGCATGTTTAAAAGACATAGCCTTGCTGGGCAAAAAGTGATTATCTCACCAAGTTGAATCGTTTTTTCCCAAATTTTAAATAAGTTTGGGATTCTTTTGAGCTGGTGTCTGGTGCTAGAATATGTTGAATAGGACGTGATTCTAAACAATGCCTTGTGGTGTTTCAACGATGAAATAATGGCGGAGGCGTAAGGGAGTTCCGTTCTTTATTTTGAAACACCAACAAAATACGACTGGAACTTGAACATCTGGGATCAACTAAATATACCCGACTTAGGGTTAGGGTTAGGGCAAGGGTTACGACCGCCGACCGTTAGTCCCGTGGAGTGACAGACCGCGCCCCTTTGTGTCCGCCACAACCTATCAAAATCACCAAAGTCTATTTGCTGGTTTTAAAGATATAGCCAAAAAATATATATTCACTCGTTAGTCATTCATCATCTTTACACCTTATCCTGCATATCCCTCGTATATTTTGGGGATCAAGGATGTTCAAGTCCCAGTTGTATTTTGTTGGTGTTTCAAATTAAAGAACCGAACTCCTCTACGCCTCCGCCATTATTTCATCGTTGAAACACCACAAGATCGTCTATTCAGTGTTGACTTTCAGCATTTGTTTACTGCTGCATCACAACTAATTAGGAATATCATTTTCTAACTTGAATTAAAATCCTTTGGTGCTGTGTTTGTGACAGTTACTAAAAATAACTAAAATATTTCCTGTTAATCTGAGATTCCCTGTTGGGGAAAGGGGTTTTGGCAAGATGTAAAAACCATACATAAAATGAATAACGATTTTCTGATTTTGCGAATAAATCTGTAAACAAACAGTGCATTTCCTTAACAGGTTTAAAAAAAAACTTCTGCAACGCAAATACTTCAGATTTACGGCGGTCAGAAGTGATTCCTGCTGCTTGCCGTAGATAGCTGGGAAAACGGATATTACGCCAATCAGGTGGCACGCGACGTTCTCACACGCTGGTATGAGCTTAAGCTAATTTAAAGCAGAATTTACGCTTGCGTTTAACTTTTCTATATTGAGAGGTCGTTGATTCACAACATGGATTTTTGCGTTTCCGAAAACGTTTGCTAACGAATGTAGACTACGTGATGATAGTTTTAGTATGTTGAACAAATGGCTACAAAAGAGAAAACATTTAAGTTTGTCGTCGTGGGAGGTGGCATCGCGGGGGTAACGTGTTTGGAGCAGGTAATAGCTTATTAGTTAGCACTACTATAAGCACTAAGCATAATGGCGTAAATGCAGTTGACAGTTTACTTGTATCTAAATGTTATTGACAGCTTTTAACCCAGGTTCCGTCAGCTGAGGTTGCTCTGATCACAGCCGGTCCCCACATCAAGATAGTGACCAACTTCAAACAGGTGAGGGTGCTGCTAGCAAAGGTAACTTAACTCGTTTTTCACTGTCCTCAGTCTAAAGCTATTACTCACGGAGACGAACACAATTTCGTTTCGATTCAAAATCCTTTCGATAGAAACCGAAAACGCTGCAGTGTATACCGTCGGCCCGTGAGTGGCGAGATAACTTTGCTACCATTTATATACGCAGACATGGAGCACGCAACTGCTCCATGTGTCAACTTTTCTGAAAAGATGCTAAAGGGACGGGAATGCAAGGCTTTTGTTGTAATTGGCTTAAACGTTTGTCAGCTACATTACTCAAACAAAACAAACACCGTTGCTATATGATTGGATTTTAAAGGGCTCCCAGATCCCAGAATCTCAAAACATAGCGTATTCGGGCTCCAAAAACGCCGTTTGGGAGTAAGCGCCTATTCAATAGAAAAATAACAGTGGCGCTACATATCCACTCCGATTTCTTTTTCATATAATGCCTTGTCCTGTAGTTAAACAACATAACAGCTCTTTTCTTGCTGTAAATTAGTTGCTTCTTATCTTGATTTGTGCTTGATTGAAAAGTTATCCAAGGTCCTTGAAGAATTCGATGTGAAAGAGCAATCAACCAGTATTCTACAGGAGAAATTTCCCAACCTGACTATTATTCATTCTGCTGTCAAAGCACTGAACACAAAGTCTCATGTGAGTATGAATTTAACTGCATGGAGCGTTAATTTATGAAAAAAAAAAATGCTGTTTTGTTGATGGATCTGAGAAATACAATTAGTTTTGAAAACAAGGCTTTTTTTACTTTGTAATTGTATTTTTTAATAAAGTTCGAAGGACTGCTAGTAATATCTTACAGGTCACTTATAATGTATGTCACAAAAATTTTACTAATTACACTTGGGTAATAGTAGACTTTATAGTATGACTTTACAAAATATATCACAACAATATATTAGCGCTGTCTGTCAGTTGAACGACAGCTTACAGCTTGTCCTATCAACCTCCATGTGTGCTCAGCGTGTTGAAACTGCAGATGGCTGTGTTTTTGGTTATGAGAAGCTGTGTATCTGCAGTGGAGCCAGGCCAAAGCTCCTAGCTCAGGAAAAGCTGCATGTACTGGGCATACGTGACACTGACAGTATCCAGGTACCACCCACTCACTCTCAACATTTGTGCCACCATTCAATTTTCGAAGATGCTGTTTAAACAAAGCAGTCTAAATTGTTTGCCAAGGAAATATTAGTGTTTTCCCTTCCCCTCCTAATGGTCTTACCATCCAGGTTGAATGTCAAATGAATTCACAAACTCATATAATAAAAAGCCAGGATGTTGATTCTTATCCAATGTGTCTTCTTTATGTCCTGAAAAACCTTAATTTCCTAGAAAATAAAGTTTTAGATTTCTATTAAAGAGGAAAAAAACATCAATACAAAAATTGGAAACTATATTCTCCTGCATTTTTTTTTTTTTATTTATATGTTATTAGTTCGGAAGAAATTAATAACATAACTTCATAAAAATTGTAAGAACTTAATAAAAGATGTTTGCACATCCCTGAAAACATATTTTCAAAATCTCCTTATTCCTTTACCTTGGCTTGTCTATTCAGTGGTTGCTACAGCAGATCAGCCATTCCCATCTAACCCTATTCACTGAATCTTCTTCTCTCACACCATCTTACTTCTCTGACCTTCTCTCAAAAATATCTTAACATGTGCTGTCCCTCTGATAGACTCATTCCTCATCCAAGTCACTCTCAAAGAGAACTCTGCTACCCCCAGCTCTGCTTCCTGTCTTTTCCTCAATGCCACTGTTCTGACCACTATTTTCTAACTTTTCTTTTCATTCTGGCTCAACCACACATTTCCCCTGACACTTTTCTCCACTTTCAAAATAAAGAAGAAAATACTCTGTAATTAAGCAAAGAATACCCAATACTTCAAGTCAGAGACATCGAGATATATTTGTGTTTTAAGAATTATCTAGAGTTCTGAGAAAAATATCTCTAGAAAAGAAAGCGACTTCTGAATGCTTTGTAAATGTGTAGAAATAATAATGTGATGATTATTTACTTAACTTTGTAAAAGGGCATATCCTTTATTGACTGTAGAAAAATTTATGGAAATTTGCCTTTTCATCAGAACAAACTACTGTGCTATATTTCTAATGCCTAATGGATTTATACATAAAATCAGAAATGTTTGATATCTCTTCTTTGTATTTCAGATACTTCAGAAGCAGTTATCCAAAGCCAAAAGAATTGTTATAGTTGGAAATGGAGGAATTGCTTTGGAATTAGTGTGAGTCTCATGTAACTAAATATGAACACCGTTTTCATCTAAATAAAAATAGTTGCATATGTCATGTAAAAATTATCAAAATGATCTTCTTTGGTAATTTATTGTATAACAATATTATTAAATGGTAATGTTATAGATATAAAGTCAAGGGCTGTGAGGTGATCTGGGCTGTGAGAGATAAAGCAATAGGAAACACCTTTTTTGATGCTGGAGCGGCACAGTTCTTCATCCCCTCACTCGAAGCTGACAAGCCAGAGCAAGATGGTTCTTTTAAGAGGCCTCAGTACACCATAGAACAACAGGCTGTCCAGACCTTCACTGCAGGTTTTAAAATTATTGCAATTTTTGGCAAAGAAGATGCACAGAATGCAAAATTTATGTTTATGTGTTTTCAATGTATTCTCAGATGAGTACTTGCAAAGATGTTTCACCAGTACTACAGAGCCTGGCAGTGCCCTTGGTCCATACTGGCATGAAGGAATAGTTCTTCAAGGAGCAGAGCAGGTTAGAAACTATTTAAACCATTCTTTCTTTGCTAAACCTACTGCGATTTTCATAGAGGTCCACCATTTAAAAGCCAATTGCTCCAAACAGGTTATGTAATTTGCAAATGTGAATTATTCTGACCAAAACTTGTTGGCAACCATTTTTTTCACAACCAAAATCCAAGATTAAAATATGATATTGCTGAGCTCTTTTTTTTTTCGCACTATAAGCCGCACCTAAAAGCCTTTAATTTTCTCAAAAATACGAGAGTGCGCATTATATGTGGATCAGTATTGGTTAATTATGGCTACCGTATTCAGGGGCCATCGCTGAAGTAGCAGCAGCAGTCAAAACGTAAAGGGGAATTCCTGTCCTACACCACTTGTGTGTGTATGAAGACCCCAAAATGGCACCTTTCAAGAGACACGCGTACGACGCAGAGTTCAAGCTCAAGGCGATCAGTCACGCAGTAAAACACAGGAATAAAGCAGCAGCGAGAGAATTCAACATTAATGAATCAATGGTACGAAAGTAGAGGAAGCAACAAGATGACCTGCGCCAAGTAAAGAAGACTAAACAGAGTTTCCGAACAAACAAAAGGAGATGGACACAGTTGTAGGACAAACTTGAACAGTGGGTTGTTGAACAGAGAGCAGCAAGTAGAAACATCTCTACAGTCACTAATCAAATGAAGGCAACAGCGCCAGCTAGCGACGTGAACATCAGTGAATTTAGGGGCGTCCCTTCTTGCTTTCGTTTTATTAAAAGCTCTTGAACTGTAACAAATCTTCTTCTTCTTTCGGCTTTTCCCATCAGGGGTCGCCACATGGAGTCAACTTTCTCCATCTAACCCTATTCTCTATATCCTCCTCTGACACACAAACTACCTTCATATCCTCTCTCACTACGTCCATAAATCTTCTCTTTGGTCTTCCTCGAGACCTCTTGCCTGGCAGCTCCAATTCCAGCATCCGTCTACCAATATATTCACTATCCCTCCTCTGTACGTGACCGAACCATCTCAGTCTGGCTTCTCTGACCTTCTCTCCAAAACATCGGACATGTGCTGTTCCTCTGATAGACTCATTCCTGATCCTATCCATCCTGGTCACTCCCAAAGAGAACCTCAACATCTTCATCTCTGCAACCTCTAGTTCTGCCTGCTGTCTTTGGTAATTGTAACAGTTTCTAGTCCATACGTCATCGCTGGTCTCACCACTGTCTTGTACACCTTTCCTTTTATTCTGGCTGAAAGTCTTTTATCGCATGGCACCCCTGACACTTCTCCACCCATTCTAACCTGCTTGGACCCGTCTCTTCACCTCTTTTCCACACTCTCCGTTGCTCTGGACTGTTGACCCCAAATACCTGAAATCCTCCAGCTTCTTGATCTCCACTCCCTATAGCCTCACCGTTCCACACGAGTTCTACTCATTCGCACACATATATTCTGTCTTGCTGCGACTAACTTTCATTCCTCTCCTTTCCAGAGCATACCTCCACCTCTCTAGATTTTCCTCTACCTGTTGTCTGCTCTCACTACAGATCACAATGTCATCCGCAAACATCATGGTTCATGGGGATTCCTATCTAACCTCATCTGTCAGCCTATCACCATTGCGAACAAGAAGGGGCTCAGAGCTGATCCCTGATGGAGTCCCACCTCCGCCTTGAACTTCTCTGTTAGCCCTACAGCACACCGTACCAGTGTCTCACAGCTAGCATACAAGTCCTGCACCAGTCTAACATACTTCTTTGCCACTCCAGACTTCCCCATACAATACCAGAGCTCCTCTCTTGGAACCCTGTCATGCTTTTTCTAGGTCTACAAAAACACAATGCAACTCCCTCTGACCTTCTCTGTACTTTTCTATTAGCATTCTCAACGCAAATACTGCATCTGTAGTACTCTTCCTAGGCATGAAGCCATACTGCTGTTCACAAATGCTGACTTCTGCTCTCAGTCTAGTTTCCACTACTCTTTCCCATAACTTTATTTTATGGCTCATCAACTTTGCCCCTCTATAGTTGCCACAATTCTGCACATCCCCTTTATTCTTAAAAATAGGCACCATCACACTTTGTCTCCATTCTTCAGGCATCTTCTCACTCTCTAAGATCCTGTTGAATAATCTAGTCAGAAAATCTACCGCTGCCTCTCCTAGACACTTCCACACCTCCACAGATATATCATCAGGACTAACTGCTTTTCCACTCTTCATCCTCTTCAATGCCTTCCTCACTTCACTTTTACTAATTTTTGCAACTTTGTGGTCTACAATAGTCCCCTCTTCTACCCTTGCCTCTCTTTCATTTTCCACATTCATCAGCTCTTCAAAGTACTCTTTCCATCTTCCCATCACTCTTCTAGCATCAGTCAATACATTTCCCTCTCTATCCTCTATCCACCCGGACCTGTTGTACAATCTTTCCATCATTATCTCTCTGTTTCGCCAACCTGTATAGATTATTCTCACCCTCCTGACTATCCAACCGAGCATACAAGTCATCGTACGCCCTTTGTTTTGCCTTTGCTACCTCTATCTTTACCTTTCGCCGCATCTCCCTGAACTCCTGTCTGTTCTCTTCAGTCCTCTCAGTATCCCACTTCTTCTTTGCTAACCTCTTTCTCTGTATACATTCCTGCACTTCCTCATTCCACCACCAAGTCTCCTTATCTACTTTCCTTCCAGATGACACACCAAGTACTCTTCTACCTGTCTCCCTGATAACACTAGCTGTAGTTGTCCAATCATCTGGAAGCTCACCCTGACCACCCAGACCCTTTCTCAACTCCTCCCTGAAAACCATGCATCACTTCTCCCTTTTCAGCTTCCACCACTTTGTCCTCTGCTCTGCCTTTGTCCTCTTCATCTTCCTTGTCACCAGAGTCATCCTACAAACCACCATCCTAGGCTGTCTGGCTACACTCTCACCTACAACTACTTTGCAGTCACTGATCTCTTTCAGGTTACCTCGACTATACAAGATGTAGTCTACCTGCGTGCTCCTACCTTGGCTCTTATAAGTTACCTTTATTCCTGTTTTTTTCTGGAAAAAGGTGTTCACTACAGCCATTTCCATCCTTTTTGCAAAATCTACCACCATCTGTCCCTCTACATTCCTATCCTGGATACCAAATCTGCCCATCACTTCTTCATCCCTCTATTGCCTTCACCAACATATCCATTGAAGTCTGCACCAATTTACCACTCTCTCATTTCTGGGAATATTCTGCATCACTTCATCTAACTCATTCCAGAACTTCTCCTTCTCTTCAGATTCACATCCCACCTGCGGGGCATAGCCACTAACAACATTGACCATCACACCTTCAATTTCCAATTTCAGACTCACAAGTCTATCTGACATTCTTTTCACCTCTAGGATGTTCCTAACAAACTCCTCCTTCAAGATAACTCCTACTCAATTTCTCTTCTTGTCAGTACCATGATAGTACAACTTAAAGCCTGCTCCTAAGCTTCTAGCCTTACTACCTTTCCACTTGGTCTCCTGGACACACAGTATATCCACCTTCCTTCTCTGCATCATGTCGACCAACTCTCTACCTTTTCCTGTCATAGTTCCAATATTCAAAGTCCCTACTCTCAGTCCCAGACTCTTTCCTTTCCTCCTCTCTCTCTGCTTCCGAACACACCCTCCTCCTCTTCTTCTTGTTCTTCGACCCACAGTAGCCCAATTTCAGTTAGTACCCTGTAGGTCATCAGTACCAATGGCGGTTGTTGTTAACCCGGTCCGTGACCTATCCGGTATGGTATAGTTTTGGTTGACTTGCGTGTTTGGTTTTGGCAAAAGTTTTACGCCGGATGCCCTTCCTGACACAACCCTCTGCATTTATCTGGGCTTGGGACCGGCACAGGGAGACACTGCTCCATGCCCCCCCAAAAGCAGGCTTGGAGAGACACAGACCAGTGCCGCCCTGAGGCTGCATTAGAAACATCTCTAAGGTGTCTCTAAGGTATCTCGCTAGGGTGCGCACTATTTTGGTCAGAGTAGACGACAATCTGCGTCACTGAGACGGACCAATCAGCAGATGATACCAAATGCATCACCTGCTGCTTGTTACGAAGTTGTTTCTAACCAGTTCTTTATCTCCCTGCTACTCCCTCAGTAGCCATAATGTCGTTATCAAAACAGAAAAGTAGTTAGTGTAGAATTTTCAAAGAAAAATGGACCACGTCCTGTTGATTTACGGAGACGCATGGGAAACCTTTGTGCTTGGCGCGTTTGCAACAAGTTTTGGTATTAAAGGAATATAATATTCGGCGCCACTACGAGACTCATCAGAGTGAAAAATATGACAGCTTGCAAAGACAAATGAGCAGAGATAAGATCAACGATTTGCTGGCGGGTCTGAGGTATCCGCAGTCCACTTTCACCGATAGCTGAGAAATCAGTGAAGCAGCGGTAAAAGCCAGCAACCTAATTGCTTGCGAAAATGTGCAATTTAATGTTAGTCACCAGCTTCACTACAAACGAGTATGGTGGAATTCAATTTTCATGCAACTCCATACATCTTTAGTATGTATACTATGTGTATGCATGTTTCATGTATGAAGTTTAATAGCACTCTTTTTAGTTTGTAGGGTGTAGTCAGGGATTGAATTCAGATTTTATATGCAGATGTGTAAATGGTTTAAAAATCCCTTTCTTTATAGGTCTCATTTAATCTTAAAGTACATTACTATATTTTTCAATACCAATTACTTGTTAAAGTTTTGAGCCTTTGTACAATCAATGATCACATGATTGCAATGCATACATGTGAATGACAAAAGTAAATTGCAGTAAATTGCACTTTTGTCTCAGGAAATATGAGGTGTTTCATGAAATGTTTTGTAAACGGATTGTTCATTAAATTCCAAGACTTTCCTAATGTCCTTGTACTTCTTTACACCGGAACAGAGGAAAGACATGATATTTTGGTTATTTATTGCTGAGTGTGCCATTATTTTAATGGTCCGGCCCACTTGACATCTACCTAGGCCGTATGTGGCCTGCGATGAGAAATTAGTTTGACACCCCTGATCTAGTGGATGCATAACACAACCCCAGCCACTACAGAAGTTTCTATTCCATGTGCCTTATAATGCAGTGAGCCTTATATATGAAACCGTTTTAAAACAGGTCAGTGATTGAGGTCCGCCTTATCTGATGCGCCTTATAATGCGGAAAATATGGTGATTGAAGTTCCCTTGACATTAGTAATTTTTGACAATTTCCACTTATAATGGAAAGGAGATACATTTTTGTGCTTCATCTGACAAGATGAATCCGAATTTTCAGATGAAACCAAACTTATATATTGGTCATTGTAGAAAAGGACTCCGTAAACAACAATGTGATTCATCAACTCTATATTTATAGTTTCCCTAATTAAGTATTTTCATTCTTACTCTATGGCCTCTTATGGTGATTTTAAAATTTACATTCAGAAACATTCCAAAAATACAACTGATTCATTGATGAATTGTAGTTGATAGTGGACCTGATGCATCTGTTCAACTTTTTTAAAGATTTGATATGGTATGTAGGTTTGGAGCTTTAGTTTCAGATTTTGTTTTTTACTTGGCATGTGACATGGCACCACAATGTTTTAGGTCTTAAAGTATCATATATCATGCAAACTTGGAAACAAGACTCAGGAGAGAGAATGAGCAAGGTTATTTCTAACTTATACAAATATATAACATGCACAAACATCTGAGCTGCCTTTTGCATGTTAACTGCCTCACAGTGCAGATTCATAAAGACTCAAAACAATCTCTGAAAGTCAGAAATATCTGAATTGTTGTTTTCTGTTGAGGATGATAGTTCACATGTATGCAACAGCCTCTAGTTTAAGGCAGCTGCGGTTAACTTAAAGTCTGGCAAAGTATATCAGGGGATGAGACCCAGTGTCTATTAATAGTCATGAGTTCAAGAGGCCAGTCACTGATTGCAAAATAAATGACTATTGTGTGTTTACAATAGTTGTAAGAGTTGTACTTAATGACTGAGTATGGTATTCAATACGTCTGTACTGATTGTATATAAGAAATGTAAGAAATGTGTGAAAGTGTCAGTTATTGTTACCAAAAGCCTGAGATTTCATCTTCAAATGCCCCAGAAATATTCATCCCTCCAAAATAATAGAAACACAAAATACCTCCTAAAGGTTGGCAAGGTGAGGCAATAGTTAGAGCCTTTCTATGTGGAGTTTGGATGTTCTCCCCACTTCTGTGTGGGTTTCCTCCAGGTTCCATGTTTCCACCCATAGCCCAAAAACATGCAGAGGATGATAGGGGAAAAAAGTTGAAAAATGTCCCTAATGGATGAGAGTGAATGGTTGTTTGTGGCCCCACAATTGACTGGTGACCAGTCCAGGGTGTACCCTACCTGTCGCTCAATGACAAACAGGGATATACTCCAACATCCCCTGTGGCCCTAAGTGTAGGATAAAGCAGTTGATAATGGATGGATGGATGGATGGATGGATGGATGGAATATCTCTTAAACTGATTAGTTGGTGATTAACTTAAAAAGTTGACCAATAATTAGTGTAGGTTTGATGTTGTTTTTAATTGAAAATTCTGTTACCATAATTTATGAACTACTGAGCACATCTGAATGTAGAATCAGAAAAACTTTAGCCGTGCTGGCTAAAAATATCTCTATAAATACATGGGCACATCTAGGCCACACTTGTCTATAAGACGTAGGGGTCCATGTTGTAACGAGATATTCACACAGAAAACATTTCTTTAAACTTATAATTAAATACATACTGGTAACATTCACAAATATGTACTGGAAATGCTTTTTTCTGAACAGTGGCTATCACACAACTGTGAAAAAGATTAATAATAAATAGCACAAGAAAAAGCCTATCCATCCATTCATTTTCTATCCTCGCTCTGTCTTACTCCAGCCGATCGCTATCTTCGTCATCCTCTTGCGCACTAAAACCATTAAAGGCGGCGTCTTCGATGTTGGCATTTAAGCGCCTCAGAATTTCACAGTAATTTCATTGATACGATGTGGCAAGGCTAAATCTTTTGATGGCATGAAGCTCGTTAGCCCAAATAAATCCATAAATTGGCCTCATCATTGTTAAAGACGCAGTGTTCAAAGCGTTTGAAAAAAGTAGCGGGTTGTAGTCCAGGAATTACGGTATATGTATTTTTTGTGCAGTGGTGTATAACATAAAATTATACAAACTAAAATCTCCAAATACACTTATACATATATATTTGTAGTCATTCAGGGAAGAAACTGTGTCCTGTGCAATAGGTTAACTTTATTAAATAGCATCAATACAAACAAGGTATATTTGGGTTTCTTTGGGTTTATATTTGGGAAAAAGTGACCTGATGTAACACAAAAAGACCTCAAATAAAATATATCCTTAACGTAAATTCAATCACAAAGTATCTTTTGAGGTTCGCAGTCATCCAGGCCATGGTCAATTCTTGTAAAAATCTGCTAATCATAGCAACTGGACTTGATTTTCTTTCCTTGAAGGCATTTCACGAGTCATCTGAAAGGCTTATTCAGTTCTAAATTTATTGTAAATTCAAACACAAATGTGGGCCAAAAAAAGACACATTTTTGAAAGTGAGAAAAAAGATGAAGATAATACTGAAAATGTTAATGTTGTCAACCACAGTCAGACTTAGGTTTTAGTAAATAATTTGAAATAAAATAATTCTGAGGCTTTTTTTTCTTCTGACGTGTCATTCTAAAATGTGAAAACATTAAAGCCTTCAGTTGTTTTTTTTTTCCTATTATTGTCTTTTGAAATGTGATATAGAGCTGGATGTGTGTTGACCTTTTCTGACTCTCATTTCTTTGTTTGCATGCAGGGGTTTTGCAAAGTTACAGTGGAGTATCAGTGTGAGGTGGACAAGATTTTTACGTCTGAGGAGCTGCCCCATATCACTTTGTCAACACTCCAATCTGATACTGGTTCAAGTGATAATTAATTTACAGAATGAGTGAAGTTTCTTCTAGTGACCGAACCTCATTTTTTTAACTGATCATTCTTTACTCTAGGAACTTGGCCTGTTTACATCCTGCTGACCAATGGGAAGACATTTGGATGTGACTTTGTCGTCAGTGCAACTGGAGTTAGGCCAAACACCAAGCCATTTCTTCATGGCAACAATGTGTGTAATGTCATCCTTTCTGAAAAGTAATACTTCTGTGACTGCATCACTTTGGAAAGGTCATTTGCTTGTTTATTTCCAAACTTAATTTTATTAGGATTGTTTCTCGGTGTGGATGCATACGGTAATTTCCAGACCACTGAGTGCTCCTCAATATAAGCCACACAGGCTAAAAAATTTTAAATAAATATATGCATAAATATATAGGCCACATATGTTTATAAGCCGCAGGTGTCCACATTGTAACATGAGATATTTACACAGAAAGATGTTACACAGGAATTTTTTTTTTACTTTTAGTTAAATACATACAGGTAACATCAACAAATACATTCTAATGCTTTTTTCCAAACAGTGCGTGTAACACAACTGATGAAAAAGTTTAATGATAAATAGGACAAGGTCCATCTGTCCATCCATTTTCTATCCCCGCTTTGTCCTACGCCAGTTGATGGCTATCTTCTTTTTCTTCCTGCACACTAAAACCATTAATCGTCTTCTTCAGTGTCGGAATTGAACAGCCTCAGAATTTCACGGTAATTCCATTCGTCAGATGTGACAGGGCTAAATGTTTTTTTTTTTTTTGCATGAAGCTCGTTAGCCCAAAAAAATAAATTAGCCGCATCATTGTTTAAGCCGCAGTGTTCAAAGCATGTTTAAAAAGAGGCGTCTTTTAGTCTGGAAATTACAGTATTTGACGTTCTCAGTTATAAAGTACAATAAATGGCAAGACCACATTTGGCCAACAACGTGTCTGTTTTCTTGACTAGATTTTTTTTAAAAAACATCCATTACAGGAATTTGAAAGTGAGATACTCTTTCACCCTCGACAAGGTCCTTCTTAAGCCTTTTCTGCCTCAAGTTGCAATAGCTCTGGCTGCAGTTTGTATTTTTTTTTACTATTTTAGGCTTTCTGCCAAACAATTATTCATTACATTTTAACAGTAACAGAACTGCAAAACATTAATTGTAAACATTTACCTGTGGCTGTCTTTTAAGTCCTAGTTACATATTGGATCTCCATAGTCTTATATACCTAAAAGCGCCATCAGGTAAAATTTACCTGCATAAAGAGTGCAATAACTTTCATGAGATTTATTTCATGTTTATGTAATGACACTTGTATTGGTCAGGATGTTTTTCCTCACTGAAATGAAAGACAACTTGCCAGACCACATCTGGGGGATTGAATAGGAACACTAAATTCAAGAAAATCCTCCAGTATCTGAAAAATGTTTACTTGTTCAGTCTTTAAAAAAGTGAATCTATACAGGGGATATGCCCTTTTCCTCTATTGTAAGAGAAAGGCAAGATAATTAAACTTTATTTTCCCCTTTTTAGTTTGCTTTAGCAGATGACGGTGGACTTCAAGTAGATGACCATATGATGACATCAGAGCCAGATGTCTATGCTGCGGGAGATGTGTGCACTGCATGTTGGAAACACAGTCCACTATGGCACCAGGTAGATATTAGGAGAAAACTTGTAATGCCTAGAAAAGAAAATATCTTTCTGACTGACAATTTTATTGTATATAAGACTTTTAGCTACATGTCTTTGAAGGTTGTTCGGGATACCCATATTTTACTTTATATTTATGCTCGTCACACAAACCTGACTTTTCAAATATCTTTCAAGATATTTATCCTATCAAACAAGGAGCTTCTTGAGGTCAAGAGCTAATAGCTACACATCCCCTTAAATGCAGCCTAGTGACAGCATTGGCCAGTGTCTCTCAGAGCCAGTCTCAGGGGAGGCACGGGCCAGTGTCTGCCTGAGATCCAATCCCGGATAAATGCATAGGGTTGCGTCAGGAAGTGCATGTGGGGTAAAACTTGTGCCAAAACCAAATGCAAATCAAACCTAACAATCTCATACGGCATTGGTCGAGGCCAAGGTTAACAACAACCACCATTGGTGCGGATAACCTACAGGGTAGTAGCGGAAATTGGGCTGTTATGGGTTGAAGAAGGAGAGGAGGAAGGCGTGTTTGGAAGCAAAGAGAGAAGAGGAAAGACAAGAGTGGGACTGAGAGGAGGGGCTTTGGATATTGGGACTATGACAGGAAAAGGTGGTGCATAGAAGGAAGGTGGAAAGGTAGGAAGGCTAGAATCTTTGGAGCTTTAAGTTCTACTATCATGGCACTGACAGGAAGAGAAATGGAGTAGGAGTCATCTTGGAGGAGGAGTTTGTTAGGAATGTTTTAGAGATGAAATGTATGTCAGATAGACGTATGTGTCTGAAACTGGTAATCGAAGGTGTGATCCTCAATGTTGTTAGTGGCCATGTCCCACTGGTGGGATATGAGTTCGAGGAGAAGCAGAAGTTCTGGAATTACTTGCATGAAGTGATGCAAAATATCCCCAGAAATGAGACTGGTAATTGATGCAGACTTAAATGGACATGTAGGTGCAGGCTATAGAGGTGATGAAGAAGTGATGGGCAGAATCTTGTATCCAGGAACACAGAAGGACAGATGGTGTTCAACTTTGCAAAAAGGATGAAAATGGCTGTCGTGAACACTTTTTTGGGGGTAAAGACAGGAACATAGGGTAACTTATAAGAGCGGAGGTAGGAGCACACAGGTCAATTACATCTTGTATAGACGATGTAACCTGTAAGAGATCAGTGACTGCGAAGTACTTAAAGTGAGAGTGTAGCCAGATACTGTTTTGTAGGATTACTGTGTTGACAAGGAAGATCAAGAGGACAAAGGCAGAGCAGAGGACAAAGTGGTGGGAGCAAAGGAACTATGCTGTTGTATGAAGAAGTCTGGAGTGGCAGAGAAGCATGTTAGACTGGTGCCAGATATTCTAACTAGCTGTGAGACATTGGTGAGGTGTGTCGTAGGTGTAAAAAAGAAGTTCAAGGGATCAGGTCTGAGCCCCTTCTTGTTTGCAGTGGTGATGGACAGTCTGTAAGATGAGGTTAGACAGGAATGTCCATGAATCATGATGTTTGCAGATGACATTGTGATCTGTAGTGAGAGCAGAGTACAGGTTTGGGGATGGAAAGAATCAGGAATAAGTCTACCAGAGGGACACCACTATGAGGCGCACCTAAAAGCCCATTAATTTTCTCAAAAATCAACACTGAGCCTTATATTCTGATGTGTCTTATATATGGATCAGTATTGGTTAATTATGGCTACCATTGTCAGGGGGTGTCGCCAAAGTAGCAGCAGTTAAAAACGGTATAGGGGAATTCGTGTCCCACACCACTTGTGGATGTATGAAGACCCCAAAATGGCACCTTTCAAGAGACACGCGTACGACGCAGAGTTCAAGCTCAAGGCGATCAGTCACGCAGTAAAACACAGGAATAAAGCAGCAGCGAGAGAATTCAACATTAATGAATCAATGGTACGAAAGTAGAGGAAGCAACAAGATGACCTGCGCCAAGTAAAGAAGACTAAACAGAGTTTCTGAATAAACAAAGGGAGATGGCCACAGTTGTTGGACAAACAGTGGGTTGTTGAACAGAGAGCTGCATGTAGAAACATCTCTACAGTCTTCTTCTTTCGGCTTTTCCCGTCAGGGGTCGCCACAGCGAGTCAACTTTCTCCATCTAACCCTATTCTTTGTGTCCTCCTCTCACACCAACTGCCTTCATATCCTCTCTCACTACGTCCATAAATCTTCTCTTTGGTCTTCCTCGAGACCTCTTGCCTGGCAGCTCCAATTCCAGCATCCGTCTACCAATATATTCACTATCCCTCCTCTGTACGTGACCGAACCATCTCAGTCTGGCTTCTCTGACCTTCTCTCCAAAACATCGAACATGTGCCGTCCCTCTGATAGACTCATTCCTGATCCTATCCATCCTGGTCACTCCCAAAGAGAACCTCAACATCTTCATCTCTGCAACCTCTAGTTCTGCCTGCTGTCTTTGGTAATTGTAACAGTTTCTAGTCCATACGTCATCGCTGGTCTCACCACTGTCTTGTACACCTTTCCTTTTATTCTGGCTGAAAGTCTTTTATCGCATGGCACCCCTGACACTTTTCTCCACCCATTCTAACCTGCTTGGACCCGTCTCTTCACCTCTTTTCCACACTCTCCGTTGCTCTGGACTGTTGACCCCAAATACCTGAAATCCTCCAGCTTCTTGATCTCCACTCCCTGTAGCCTCACCGTTCCACACGAGTTCTACTCATTCGCACACATATATTCTGTCTTGCTGCGACTAACTGTCATTCCTCTCCTTTCCAGAGCATACCTCCACCTCCCTAGATTTTCCTCTACCTGTTGTCTGCTCTTACTACCGATCACAATGTCATCCGCAAACATCATGGTTCATGGGGATTCCTATCTAACCTCATCTGTCAGCCTGTCCATCACCATTGCGAACAAGAAGGGGCTCAGGGCTGATCCCTGATGGAGTCCCACCTCCGCCTCGAACTTCTCTGTTAGCCCTACAGCACACCGTACCAGTGTCTCACAGCTAGCATACAAGTCCTGCACCAGTCTAACATACTTCTTTGCCACTCCAGACTTCCCCATACAATACCAGAGCTCCTCTCTTGGAACCCTGTCATGCTTTTTCTAGGTCTACAAAAACACAATGCAACTCCCTCTGACCTTCTCTGTACTTTTCTATTAGCATTCTCAACGCAAATACTGCATCTGTAGTACTCTTCCTAGGCATGAAGCCATACTGCTGTTCACAAATGCTGACTTCTGCTCTCAGTCTAGTTTCCACTACTCTTTCCCATAACTTTATTTTATGGCTCATCAACTTTGCCCCTCTATAGTTGCCACAATTCTGCACATCCCCTTTATTCTTAAAAATAGGCACCATCACACTTTGTCTCCATTCTTCAGGCATCTTCTCACTCTCTAAGATCCTGTTGAATAATCTAGTCAGAAAATCTACCGCTGCCTCTCCTAGACACTTCCACACCTCCACAGGTATATCATCAGGACTAACTGCTTTTCCACTCTTCATCCTCTTCAATGCCTCCTCATTTCACTTTTACTAATTTGTGCAACTTTGTGGTCTACAATAGTCCCCTCTTCTACCCTTGCCTCTCTTTCATTTTCCACATTCATCAGCTCTTCAAAGTACTCTTTCCATCTTCCCATCACTCTTCTAGCATCAGTCAATACATTTCCCTCTCTATCCTCTATCCACCCGGACCTGTTGTACAATCTTTCCATCATTATCTCTCTGTTTCGCCAACCTGTATAGATTATTCTCACCCTCCTTACTATCCAACCGAGCATACAAGTCATCGTACGCCCTTTGTTTTGCCTTTGCTACCTCTATCTTTACCTTTCGCCGCATCTCCCTGAACTCCTGTCTGTTCTCTTCAGTCCTCTCAGTATCCCACTTCTTCTTTGCTAACCTCTTTCTCTGTATACATTCCTGCACTTCCTCATTCCACCACCAAGTCTCCTTATCTACTTTCCTTCCAGATGACACACCAAGTACTCTTCTACCTGTCTCCCTGATAACACTGGCTGTAGTTGTCCAATCATCTGGAAGCTCACCCTGACCACCCAGACCCTTTCTCAACTCCTCCCTGAAAACCATGTAACACTCCTCCCTTTTCAGCTTCCACCACTTTGTCCTCTGCTCTGCCTTTGTCCTCTTCATCTTCCTTGTCACCAGAGTCATCCTACAAACCACCATCCTATGCTGTCTGGCTACACTCTCACCCACAACTACTTTGCAGTCACTGATCTCTTTCAGGTTACCTCGTCTATACAAGATGTAGTCTACCTGAGTGCTCCTACCTCAGCTCTTATAAGTTACCTTTATTCCTGTTTTTTTCTGGAAAAAGGTGTTCACTACAGCCATTTCCATCCTTTTTGCAAAATCTCCCACCATCTGTCCCTCTACATTCCTATCCTGGATACCAAATCTGCCCATCACTTCTTCATCAGTCTATTGCCTTCACCAACATATCCATTGAAGTCTGCACCAATTACCACTCTCTCATTTCTGGGAATATTCTGCATCACTTCATCTAACTCATTCCAGAACTTCTCCTTCTCTTCAGATTCACATCCCACCTGCGGGGCATAGCCACTAACAACATTGACCATCACACCTTCGATTTCCAATTTCAGACTCACAAGTCTATCTGACATTCTTTTCACCTCAAGGATGTTCCTAACAAACTCCTCCTTCAAGATAACTCCTACTCCATTTCTCTTCTTGTCAGTACCATGATAGTACAACTTAAAGCCTGCTCCTAAGCTTCTAGCCTTACTACCTTTCCACTTGGTCTCCTGGACACACAGTATATCCACCTTCCTTCTCTGCATCATGTCGACCAACTCTCTACCTTTTCCTGTCATAGTTCCAATATTCAAAGTCCCTACTCTCAGTCCCAGACTCTTTCCTTTCCTCCTCTCTCTCTGCTTCCGAACACACCCTCCTCCTCTTCTTCTTGTTCTTGTTCTTCGACCCACAGTAGCCCAATTTCAGTTAGTACCCTGTAGGTCATCAGTACCAATGGCGGTCGTTGTTAACCCGGTCCGTGACCGATCCGGTATGGTATAGTTTTGGTTGACTAGCGTGTTTGGTTTTGGCAAAAGTTTTACGCCGGATGCCCTTCCTGACGCAACCCTCTGCATTTATCTGGGCTTGGGACCGGCACAGGGAGACACTGCTCCATGCCCCCCCAAAGGCAGGCTTGGAGAGACACAGACCAGTGCCGCCCTGGTCAAAGAGCTACAAAGCTACAAAGAGCTAACGGTGTTTACAGTACGGTATTGTGAATGCAGTAACTCGTTTTGGGAGTGAACAGAGTTGTCAGAACATTGGTTTATATTCTATTAATAAGTTTAACTGACTTACTTATCTGACTGTTTTGTTGACATTGCCTTTAGCGCAGCTTCAGTGGCTTCTAGTGGATGCATAACGCAACCCCAGCCACTACAGTAGTTTCTATTCTATGTGCCGTATAATGAGGTGCGCCCTATATATGAAACAGTTTTAAAACAGGCCATTCATTGAAGGTGCGCCTTATAATCCAATGCGCCTGATAGTGCGGAAAATACTCTAGATGTTTTGGAGATAAGATCAGAGAAGTCAGAATGAGATGTTTCGGTCATGTGCAGAGGAGAGAGAGTGAATATATTGGTGGACAGATGCTAGCATTTGAGCTGCCAGGCAGGAAGTTAGAGGAAGACCAAAGAGAAGATTAATGGACGAGGGAGAGCGGATATGAAGTTAGTCAGTGTGAGAAAGGAGGATACAGAAAATAGGGTTAGATTGAATGTAAAGTTCCTGAATGTTTCATTACAGTACAGTCATTTGGCAGATGCTTTTAACCAAAGCGACTCACAGTGAAGATGCCGGGGATTTAGAATCTATCTCAAATCTATCTAAATCTATCTAAAATAAATCCCCACTGATGGTAGTGAGGTTAAATCCCCACTACCACTGAGCTACCTAAAAGATTCCAAATCCTTTCATGTATGTGTCTAACCACAAACACATTCGGACTTGGTCCCTGAGTTTGAATAAATTAACCTCAACTACATACCAACTGCAGCTGAAACACCATGGATCAAAATTGCTCTCTGAATGTTTAAAGTTGCTGACTCCCTGCCTTATGATGAGTTGATTATTTCCTGAAGGTTTTTCATGTCTCACTCAAGACTAGCAAGGCTTTGCTTTAATAGAAGAGAACTGATTGGGATTCACTTTTTAATAAAATTTTACATTTTATGGCAACATTTAGCTTATTTTAAATGTTACCTGCCTATTTTTCAGGTAATATTCAATATTTTTGCTCCATGTATTTTGATTTAATTTTTTTTATTTATTTTTGTATTTTTTTAAATCATGAATGTTGTATCAAGGTGTCTGAATGTTGTTTATTGTGTAGGTTTCTGGCTATTTCCACCAGGGCATAGAATACCCTCTACCAGTGCATTTCAGGGCTCCACACAAACATAATTTTACCTCTCCAATTCTTGTTTTGAATTACTATTATCCATTTGGCAGGTATCTCTAATTGGACTTAAAGTGCATGTTAACCAAAAAACTATTTTAAAGGAAAGAAACTGCATCACAGCTTTTTTTCTTTTAAATGTCAAGACCACGTCTTTTGGTCAATCAAATAATCAGAAGGGGTGAACCCAGTTAGTCGGTGCTAGGTATAAAACAAGAAAGGAAGAAGTGGAAAACACAGTCTTAAAGTAAATTTGTGAGGATGTGCTACTATTACTGGAATACCTGGCCATTTCTTGATGTGATTTCCTTCTCTCATTCTGTTCCTTCGATGGGTCACAGTGAATAAACTTTGTCCATCCAACCCTGATTTCTGTATCTTCTCTTACACCAACTAACTTCATGTCGTCTTTCACTACATTGCGTTATTACTGGAATACAGTGCCATTTCTCATTGTGACTTCTTCCTCGTATTCCTTTGAAGTGTCACCACTGCGAATCAACTGCCCCATCAGCTGTCTAACCCTCACTACATTCATCGTTCTCTTAGTCTTCCACTAAACCTCCTGCCAGGCAATTCCATCCACAACATCCTCCCACCAGTATATTCTCTAGCCTTCCTCTGTACATGTCCAAACAATCTCAGTCTGGCTCTCTGATGTTATTTGCAAAACATCTAATATGTGTTGTCCCCCTGATGGACTCATTCCTATCAATCCTCATCACACCCTAAGAAAACCTCAACATTTTCATCTCTGCTACCAACAGCTCTGCCTTCTGTCATTTCTTAGTGCCACTGTCTCTAAACTGTTCTACATATCCAGTCTCATCACTGTCTTGAACACCTTTCCTTGCATTCTTGCTGATACTCTTTAATCACATTTTACACCTCATACTTCTCCACTCATACCAACCACCCATACCAACTTGCTTGCTCACATTTCCTTCACCATGTAGCTATGTGTGCAGAATACTAAATTGGATACATTTTCATCATTATTATATTGTGCTGTGGATTTTTTGCAGATGCGGTTATGGACACAAGCACGTCAGATGGGCTGGTATGCAGGACGTTGCATGGTGGCACAAATTCTTTCAGAGACAATAGAGCTGGACTTTTGCTTTGAACTGTTCTCACATATCACTAAATTCTTTAACTACAAGGTAAGTTGCTAGAAGTCAGTTTAACATTACAATAACTTCTATGCTTGACTGCCAGAGGGTAATTTTACACTACTGCCCTGTTTCCTTTTGTTCTCTCTCTCTCTTCTCTGTCTTTCTTTCTCTACAACTCTGCTCAATTACAAAAGATGGTCTTCTGATCATTTCACAGGTGGTCCTACTGGGAAAATTTAATGGCCAGGGTTTAGGATCTGACCATGAGCTGCTGGTGCGTTGCACAAAAGGCCAGGAGTATATCAAGGTGACACTATTCATGATAACAATGTGCTGGCACAATCTTTTTGAAGAATTCTGCCATTACAGGTGTATGCACTACACTGTACTAGCACTGTGTTATCAAATTATGTCTTCGAATTTTATGTTATTAAAAAAAGTCACTATGATGTTTCATTTCTGTTACCCAGAGCTAATTAGAAACAAGATAAGAGAAAATGAATGTATGTTTACCTCATATTACAAAATTAGTAAGCAAAGCACCTATCATAAGTATTAATCCCCTTGGATGTTTTACCCTTTTAGTGCTTTCATAAAATAATCATGGTCAATAAAATTTGACTTTTTTAATTAAATTTTTGGGGGGAAAAACTCTTTAATGTCAAAGTGAAAACAGATTTCTACAAAGTTATGTCAATGAAATAGAAATATAGAAAGAAATATAATTGCATAATAAATCACCCCCTTTTTAAGTTAATGGTCTAATTCAATAGAGGGCCATCAAATTCTTGCCAATAGTCTAACATTTAGTGAAATGAAGATCACCTGAGTGGTGTGGGTGTGCTTCAAGTGATTGAGGTATATACCACCTTTGTCCAAATGGTCCAGACTAGTGGATCAGTATTCTTGGCGACAATTACAACATGAAGACAGAACACTCCAAGCAACTCAGGGAAAGGGTGATTGAGAAGTACAATTCAGGGGCTGTATACCAAAACAATTTCCAAGGCATTGAACATCCTTTGGAGTTCAGTGAAGTCCATTATCAAGAAATGGAAGGAATATGGCACTTGTGTGAATTTGCATAGATCAGACCAACCTTGTAAAATAAGTGACCGTGCAAGTAGTAGACTAGTGAGAGAAGCAACCGAGACCCCTATGACTACTCTCAAGGAGTTACAAGCTTCAGCTGCTGAGATGGGAGAGACTGTGCATATAGCAACTGCTGCCCGGGTTCTTCACCGGTCAAAGCTTTATTGGAGAGTGGCAATGAGAAAGCCACTGTTGAAGAAAAGTCATATTAGATCATATTAGATCTCGACTAGAGTTTGCCAAAAAGCACGTGGAAGACTCCATGGTCAAGTGGAAGAAGATTCTTTGGTCTAATGAGACCAAAATCGAACTGACCAAAAAGTTTTTGGCTGTCAGACAAGACGTCATGTTAGGTGGAAACCAAACACTGCACATCACCAAAAACACACCATCCCCACCGTTAAGTATTGTGGTGGTAGCATCATGCTGTGGGGATGTTTCTCAGCGGCCGGACCTGGAAGGCTTGTAACGAGAGAGTGCAGAAAGAATGCCGCAAAATACACTGAAATCCTGGGGGACAATCTTATTCATTCTGCAAGTGAACTACGGCTTGGGAGAAGATTTATTTTTCCAGCAAGACAATGATCCGAAGCATACTGCAAAAGCTAACAAGGATGGTTAAAAAAGAACCAGGTAAATGCTCTGGAGTGGCCAAGTCAAGGCCCAGACATCAATCCTATAGAGAATGTGTGGCTGGACTTAAAAAGGGCTGTTCATGCCCGATACCCACGCAACCTGGCAGACCTTGAGCGGTTTTGCAAGGAAGAATGGAGCAAAATTGCTGTAGACAGATGTACAAGACTTATCAAGACTTATTCACACAGACTCACTGCTGTGATTGCATCCAAAGGTGCATCTACAAGATACTGATCGGAAGGGGGTGATTAATTATGCAAACAATTATATTTCTTTATATATTTGTATTTCATTGACATTTCTTTGAAGAAATCTGTTTTCGCTTTGACCTTAAAGAGTTTTGTGTTAGAAAAGCCAAATTTTATTGATCATGATTGATTTATGAGAGCACTAAAAGGGTAAACTATCCAAGGGGGTGAATACTATAGGCACTGTAATAGTGTTAGAAAAGTCATCAGCATTTTTCTCATGTGGATCTTTATCAGAATTTCTTACAGAAAGCCCTGTCTCTTTGAAACAGGTGATTCTCCACAGAGGGAGGATGGCTGGGGCAGTGCTCATTGGAGAAACAGACCTAGAGGAGACCTTTGAGAACCTGATCCTGAATCAGATGGATCTGACGCCATATGGAAAGGAGCTGCTCAATCCAAATATTGATTTGGAAGACTACTTTGACTAGCAACCAGGCTCTGTTCAAAAGCACATGAAGTCCCACAAACCCACGAAACAAATTAAAGACAAATTATACTGGGCTTACACCTCAACACTGGAGACAAAATATTTTCCTCAGACTCGAGTAAAACTGTCAACTCACACCTGTCAGCTCATATCTTAATGCTAGTCTTAAGTCTTAGTGTAATCTTAGACCAAAGACTGTGGGTCTCATAGCTAAAGATTTTGAAAATACTCGTGGAATACTCGTGGCTACCACGCAGTGCTTTGACCATCTATTTGCGGCACATCTGCTATTTTAGCCCAAAACTTTATTTGTCCTCCATGGGGCAATTTGAGTACACAGGGGATAGTGTAGCAACCTAGAGCAGATGAACATGAACAAATATAGATATATATATCTTCATGGTGATGTAATGCTAAGAATTGCGATAATATAGAATATGTTTGATATTGTATTGTCAGGAGAGTACCAAGACTGCTTACGATTTCCATATGACTGCCAGCCTTAAGTCTGCGCTTGGAAAATTGTAAAGTGCAAGCCTGGCATTAAATAGACATGAGTATCTCAAAGCACTTGAGAAAAAATGTGTTCAAGCAAAATATGTGTGGACTTTTTAATGTTACCAACAACTGTAGTGTGAAAGGAGATCATGCATAAAATTAATCAATTTAATAAAATTTAAGTGATATGGAAAAAAAAAAAAACTTTGGAAAGGGTACTGTTTAGTTATTCATTTTAAAAGCTCCTTTTTTTTCAATGAAGCCTCTTGTCACTGACACTAGATATTTTTCAGGTATGAAAGTTCCCCACATGAGACAGTCAGTTCCATCTTGTATTGTGAAATCTGATTCTCATGAGCTGCAATCATCAGTCATCATTTATGACTGGGTTATGCATTTTTAACCAACCTGGATCATTATAAAAGAAACATATGTAATGTCCAGATTGATTTTTCTCTGTACTTTGGTAGATTGTTTTTAATGTTGTCTTTTTGCAAGACTAAGCCTTGACAGTTACTACAATCTTATGTTTGTGAAAATTATCAACAGCTTTTAATTTTGAAATGAATCAAAAGTAATCTATTAAGACAACCTAAAATACACAATATGGCCAAAAGTATTCACTCACCTGCACTGACTTGCATATGAACTTCAGTGACAGCCCATTCCTAATCCATAGGGTTCAATATGACGTTGGTCTACCCTTTGCATATAGAACAGCTTCAACTCTTCTGGGAAGGCTGTCTGCGAGGTTCAGGAGTGTGTTTATGGGAATTTTTGACCATTCTTCCAGAAGTGCATTTGTGAGGTCACACACAGATGTTGCATGAGAAGGCCAGACTCAGTCTCCACTCTGACTTGACTCAGTCTCCACTCTGACTTATCTAAAAGGTGTTTCATTGGGTTGAGTTTGGGCCAGACAAGTTCATCCACACCAGACTCTGTCATCCATGTCTTTATGGACCTTGCTTTGTGCACTAGTGCGCAATCATGAAAAGGAAGGGACCAGAAGCAGGAGTTTGTTGGTAAGGTTAAAAGATATGTATGACTGACCAGCAAACATGACTACTTTGTTTTCTTAGCCAGCAGTGGACTCAAAAGCCATCCAACAGTATTGATGTAAAATCAAACAATTGAGGAAAAAAATCGATTAACAGTGGAGACAAAGTCATGGTGCCTCCACATTCTGGGTGCAACTGCAAAGGATAATGGGAAAATTATTCAGCAGTCTCCTGTAACATGCCACATAGCCCCTACTCAGCAGGTCAGCTGTCCTCAGCAACCCCAGCTTCAATAGCCCTTAAGAATTCCTAAGATGGTGTGGAACCCTGTGCTGTCTGGGAGGTCTACAAGTGAGGATGGTTCCTGAGACTGGTATCTGGTCTCTCTTTGCTTGAATTAGTGGTTAGTATCGGCCATTCTGTCCCCGGGCAGGACCACCATGTGGTTCCTCTCCACCAGCCTGAGTGTACACCACATCCATAGGCTTCTAGGATGGTACAAGGAAAAATCAGTGGCTCATCTGTTTGGGAGAAAGCCCCTTTTTGTGCAGTGAGTGTCATGGGCCCATTTCTGTTTGGATCAGGCTTAGTGAGGGCTTGCCCGGTAAGGTCATGCAGCCCTTTGAGTTGTTCTTGTAGATGGTACACACCTCTTGGATGAGAGGTAAAAGGTCTTCAAGGGAAGAAAATCAAGTCAATTTGCCATGGGCAGAAGATTTTGACAAGAATTAACTATGACCTGGATGACTGAGAACCTTCACAGACATATTTTAATTAAGTGAACAATATTATTTTCAATTACATAGGACTGAAGAATGGAGAAGAAGTGTGCTGGTTGCCCATTTTTAAGAATAAGGGGGGGGGGGGGGGTGCAGAATTTCAGCAACTATAGAGGGATAAAGTTGATGAACCGTACAATAAAGTTATGGGAAAGAGTAGTGGAGACTAGACTGAGAGCAGAAGTCAGCATTTATGAACAGCAGTATGATTACATGCCTAGAAAGAGTACTACAGATGGAGTATTGCTTTAAGGAGGCTAATAGAGAAGCATTGTGTGCATTGTGCTTTTGTAGACCTAGAAAAAGCATATGACAGGGTGCCAGGAGAGGAACTCTGGTATTATATGAGGAAATCTGGAGGGGCAGAGAAGTATGTTAGACTGGTGCAGGACATGTATGCTAAGTGTGAGACAGTGGTGCGTGTGCTGTAGGGGTAACAGCGAAGTTCAAGGTGGAGGTGGAACTCCATCAGGGATCAGCTCTGAGCCCCTTCTTGTTTGCAGCGGTGATGGACAGGCTGACAGATGAGGTTAGACAGGAATCTCCATGGACCATGATGTTTGCAGATTACATTGTGATCTATAGTGAGAGCAGACAACAGGTAGAGGAAAATCTAGAGAGGTGGAGGTATGTGCTGGAAAGGAGAGGAATGAAGGTTAGTCGCCGCAAGACAGAGTATATGTGTGTGAATGAGAGAACTCAGGTAGAGCGGTAAGGCCACAGGGAGTACTTTTAGGTACAATTCAGAGCAACAGAGAGTGTGGAAAAGAGGTGAAGAGGCGAAGAAGAAGTGCATGTTTGTTTCGTTGATATTCTAATTTGTTGAAAGTACATTTTCATGTTGGCACACATTCCAATAAGAACGCTCCATTGCGAATCGGAGTGTAGAACTACCATCAAGCATGGATTGAAGCGTTCTTGGGTGGTTGGGATTTTTTGGGGGCCGCCGCGAGCAGCGTTGCCAGATTGGACAGGTTCGCGCCAAAGCGGGCTTCTTCTGATTAAAGTGGGTGGGAGAAAACTTATTGTGCCAATCCCCCGCCCCAGTATTAAGATTGGGGATGAAAACTAGGCTACTGCATGAGTGTGTGTGTGTTAATGAATAAATACATTTATTAATTCATTGTCTACCGCTTATCCCGCACAGGGAATTATGTCGTGTGTGTGTGTGTGTGTGTGTGTGTGTGTGTGTGTGTGTGTGTGTGTGTGTGTGTGTGTGTGTGCGTTTGTGTGAATATACATATATATGGGAAAACGACCACGAGCCACAAATGTGGATCGCCTAAGTTCAGAAGCAGCTGTGAGGCTAATTGCAGTATTGTGACACATAAATTTAGGGTGCAATATGATATCAGTGTGTGTCTAGCATTAAATTGGTGGTGTTTGTTTGTGTCAGTCGATTTCTTATCAAATTTATTATTTTTGTTTTGACGTCCAGGGAATACATTTTCTGTAAAACATTTTCAAATAAGAGTCGCTACATTTTTTGTCCAGAATTGATATTCCCTGGAGTGACAGTGGGGGTAATTGTGGTTGGTGTGTCATTGTATTTTTGGTCAGGAATACAAATTGTCGCGGTAGGGCGTTACGTCACTTCTTGAACTCTAAAAAGTTTCTCAGGGTGATCGCGTATTTCCTGTTGCGCATGTAATGTTTGTATCCAGGTTCCTGACAGGATGTGATTGGACGGGTTTTTATTGCGATGAGTTGGTTTTAAGTAGTGATTGGGCGAGAGGCTGCCATCCTTATCTGGCAACATCTAGTTGCAGCACTTCCTGTACTCTAGGAACGTAAAGTACGCTTCGAGTGGCACTCCGTGAACGTTGAATGTTTTGTCGTTCCGCGTTTAAGTACGTCCTCGAGTCTTACGACAGACAGAAAAAAAGAATCATGGCCAACTTCATTCATATACCAGAGGAGGCTCCCGCTGTGCCTAAAATGGACGTGTTCGTTGACGAGAATGACTACAGATCCGGTGCACTGAAGCTGATCAAGGCGCTTAGACCAAGTTGGAGACCTGCCGAAGTCAAAATGAAGGTGCCATTTTCTTCAAATTTTGCTTCTGTTTGCCAAGAATACCCTGTCTCACTGTAAGTTTCTTACAGTGTACAGCCCTAGCTTGTTTTCTAACTGTAAAAGTATTTCGCCCTGGTCTAATTTTATGAGTTAATATTGTTGTAACTTTATGGATTTTCCGAATAAAAGACAAACACATGACACCAAAACCGAAGAGCATATTTAAACGCATACTTATTCCTATTATTTCCAAAAATAGGCCACTAATAAATATCCTCGTCACGTTGTGGTTGAAAAAGGGTTAGCGGCACTGTCTTAGGGTTACAATTTGCATGAGTCTAATATTATTATCACACAGTGGTAGTTTCTTTCCTTCTTTGGCGCCGGTACAAATTCTGACACGCATTCCATTTCTTCCCTTTAATTACTTAAACCTCTCACTTCACTTGCTTGATTAAGGGGATGCTAACCGTTGGCTAGTCACACATTTCCAATTATGTAATTGTCCGAGTACTGTATGTAGAGCATGAATCGCCTGGGGCGGTGTCTGACATCTGACCACAAATGATCCTGACGTTCTGTCTGGACTGTATTAATAAGAGTAAATAAGATATTTTCCCATAGTCGCAAATTTCTTAACTATTAACATGAATAGACTTTAGGGTATGTTTTGGCAGAAATGTCCCTCCTAGAACCGGGTTTTAAATAAAATGAAGAAGGAAAACCACCGAACTAAAATTCCTTATCTCTGGAAAAGTCAAAACATGGATTCCTCACAATAATGTCAGGCAGATTGACGGAGTTTTCTCCAGTTACACAATGGTGTGTGTCTGCATTTGTGAAACAGGAAGGCTGGGATTCGCTCCTTGGTCTCACACCCTTTCCTAAATTCATCGATGGGCAGTCCTCACATACCATTCTTGATTAACTGCTGATAAAATAAACCGTTAAGACTGTAATTTAAGTACCATGTAACTCGTACTTTTAAATGCTTCACAACAGAGACTGTTCATCTTGAAGTAAATCAGAAACATGTTATTTAAAATGGGTGGTTCTGCTCCTAACCCATGCAGGCCTTTTGTTATCAAAAATGCTTTTTTGTCTGACTCTCATGGTGCTTTGGCAGCATTTTGACAGCAAGACACCATGTTATGGTGCTTTGACAGCACCATAAGATGGTGTCTTTGGCTTGACTTGGAAAACAGGATTTAATATACTTTTTGTTATAATTGACCACTTCTCCATCTCTCAATTGTCTCTGCAGTTTTTCACAGATGGTATCACCAATAAGCTGCTTGGCTGCTATGTGGGTATGGTTAAGCAAGATGTAGTTCTTGTTCGTATTTACGGCAATAAAACAGAACTGTTGGTTGACCGGGAAAATGAGGTGAAAAGCTTTAGAGTACTTCATGCACACCGCTGTGCCCCACGACTTTACTGCACCTTCAACAATGGCCTATGTTATGAATATCTTCAAGGAAATGCCCTGGAACCTGAGCACATTCGCATTCAACCTATGTTCAGGTAAGAATGCTTTTATTTTTAAGTCCCTGAAGCTTTTTCATCTCATTATGTAAGCAAAAGGTCTAACAATGTAATTGTTTTCCCATTTAATTGTGCAGTATTACATTTCTTTGTTATTTAATCAGAATGGATTGAATCAGCATAGCCTTTATTGACATTGCAGGACACAATGAGATTGGAAGCCTGATCTTCTTCTTCTTCTTCTTCTTTTGGCTTTTCCCGTTAGGGGTCGCCACAGCGAGTCAACTTTCTCCATCTAACCCTATTCTCTGTATCTTCCTCTCTCACACCAGCTACCTTCATATCCTCTCTCACTACGTCCATAAATCTTCTCTTTGGTCTTCCTCGAGACCTCTTGCCTCGCAGCTCCAATTCCAGCATCCGTCTACCAATATATTCACTATCTCTTCTCTGTACATGACCGAACCATCTCAGTCTGGCTTCTCTGACCTTCTCTCCAAAACATCGGACATGTGCCGTCCCTCTGATAGATTAATTCCTGATTCTATCCATCCTGGTCACTCCCAAAGAGAACCTCAACATCTTCATCTCTGCAACCTCTAGTTCTGCCTGCTGTCTTTTGGTCATTGTAACAGTTTCTAGTCCATACATCATCGCTGGTCTCACCACTGTCTTGTACACCTTTCCTTTTATTCTGGCCGATAGTCTTCGATCACATAGTACCCCTGACACTTTTCTCCACCCATTCCAACCTGCTTGGACCCGTCACTTCACCTCTTTTCAGCACTCTCCGTTGCTCTGGACTGTTGACCCTAAGTACCTGAAATCCTCCAGCTTCTTGGTCTCCATTCCCTGTAGCCTCACCGCTCCACCCGAGTTCCTCTCGTTCACACACATATATTCTGTCTTGCTGCGACTAACTTTCATTCTTCTCCTTTCCAGAGCATACCTCCACCTCTCTAGATTTTCCTCTACCTGTTGTCTGCTCTCACTACAGATCACAATGTCATCTGCAAACATCATGGTCCATGGGGATTCCTGTCTAACCTCATCTGTCAGCCTGTCCATCACCATTGCGAACAAGAAGGGGCTCAGAGCTGATCCCTGATGGAGTCCCACCTCCGCCTTGAACTTCTCTGTTAGCCCTACAGCACACCGTACCAGTGTCTCACAGCTAGCATACATGTCCTGCACCAGTCTAACATACTTCTCTGCCACTCCAGACTTCCTCATACAATACCAGAGCTCCTCTCTTGGCACCCTGTCATATGCTTTTTCTAGGTCTACAAAAACGCAATGCAACTCCCTCTGGCCTTCTCTGTACTTTTCTATTAGCATTCTCAACGCAAATACTGCATCTGTAGTACTCTTCCTAGGTATGAAGCCATACTGCTGTTCACAAATGCTGACTTCTGCTCTCAGTCTAGTTTCCACTACTCTTTCCCATAACTTCATTGTATGGCTCATCAACTTTATCCCTCTGTAGTTGCCACAATTCTGCACATCCCCTTTATTCTTAAAAATAGGCACCATCACACTTTGTCTCCATTCTTCAGGCATCTTCTCACTCTCTAAGATCCTGTTGAATAATCTAGTCAGAAAATCTACCGCTGCCTCTCCTAGACACTTCCACACCTCCACAGGTATATCATCAGGACCAACTGCTTTTCCACTCTTCATCCTCTTCAATGCCTTCCTCACTTCACTTTTACTAATTTTTGCTACTTTGTGGTCTACAATAGTCCCCTCTTCTACCCTTGCCTCTCTTTCATTTTCCACATTCATCAGTTCTTCAAAGTACTCTTTCCATCTTCCCATCACTCTTCTAGCATCTGTCAATACATTTCCCTCTCTGTCCTTTATCACCCGGACCTGTTGTACATCCTTTCCATCTTTATCTCTCTGTTTCGCCAACCTGTATAGATCATTCTCACCCTCCTTACTGTCCAACCGAGCATACAAGTCATCATAAGCCCTTTGTTTTGCCTTTGCTACCTCTATCTTTACCTTTCGCCGCACCTCCCTGAACTCCTGTCTGTTCTCTTCAGTCCTCTCAGTATCCCACTTCTTCTTCGCTAACCGCTTTCTCTGTATAAACTCCTGCACTTCCTCATTCCACCACCAAGTCTCCTTATCTACTTTCCTCCCAGATGACACACCAAGTACTCTTCTACCTGTCTCCCTGATAACACTAGCTGTAGTTGTCCAATCATCTGGAAGCTCTCCCTGACCACCCAGACCCTTTCTCAACTCCTCCCTGAAAACCATGCAACACTCCTCCCTTTTCAGCTTCCACCATTTTGTCCTCTGCGCTGCCTTTGTCCTCTTCATCTTCCTTGTCACCAGAGTCATCCTACAAACCACCATCCTATGCTGTCTGGCTACACTCTCACCCACAACTACTTTGCAGTCACTGATCTCTTTCAGGTTACCTCGTCTATACAAGATGTAGTCTACCTGCATGCTCCTACCTCCGCTCTTATAAGTTACCCTATGTTCCTGTTTTTTCTGGAAAAAGGTGTTCACCACAGCCATTTCCATCCTTTTTGCAAAATCTACCACCATCTGTCCCTCTGCATTCCTATCCTGGATACCAAATCTTCCCATCACTTCTTCATCCCCTCTATTGCCTTCACCGACATGTCCATTGAAGTCTGCACCAATGACCACTCTCTCATTTCTGGGAATATTCTGCATCACTTCATCTAACTCATTCCAGAACTTCTCCTTCTCTTCAGATTCACATCCCACCTGCGGGGCATAGCCGCTAACAACATTGAGCATCACACCTTCGATTTCCAGTTTCAGGCTCATAATTCTATCTGACATTCTTTTCACCTCTAGGATGTTCCTAACAAACTCCTCCTTCAAGATAACTCCTACTCCATTTCTCTTCTTGTCAGTACCATAATAGTACAATTTAAAGCCTGCTTCTAAGCTTCTAACCTTACTACCTTTCCACCTGGTCTCCTGGACACACAGTATATCCACCTTCCTTCTCTGCATCATGTCCACCAACTCTCTACCTTTTCCTGTCATAGTCCCAACATTCAAAGTCCCTACTCTCAGTCCCAGACTCTTTCCTTTCCTCCTCTCTCTCTGCTTCCGAACACACCCTCCTCCTCTTCTTCTTGTTCTTGTTCTTCGACCCACAGTAGCCCAATTTCAGTTAGTACCCTGTAGGTCATCAGTACCAATGGCGGTCGTTGTTAACCCGGTCCGCGACCGATCCGGTATGGTATAGTTTTGGTTGACTCGCATATTTGGTTTTGGCAAAAGTTTTACGCCGGATGCCCTTCCTGACGCAACCCTCTGCATTTATCCGGGCTTGGGACCGGCACAGGGAGACACTGCTCCGTACCCTCCCAAGGCAGGCTTGGAGAGGCACGGGCCAGTGCCGCCCTGAGGCTGCATTAGATTGGAAGCCTGATGATTTTGGATTTATGATCTTTATCTACACTATTGCTTTATTTATTAAGGTCATTTACTTCATTAATCAAGACAAAAGTGTTCTTTTTGGGAGTGACTAAGATGAATAGGCTGAGAAATGACCCCATCAGAGGGACAGCACATGTCAAGATGTTTTGGAGATAAGGTCAGAGACACCACACTGAGATGGTTTGGACATATACATAGGAGGGATAGTGGGTATTTTGGTAGGAGGATTTTTAGGTAAGTTAGAACTGCCAGGCAGGAGACCAAGACTAAAGTGGAGATGTATGGATGCAATAAAAGACGAAATCACGGTAGTTGGTGGGAGAGAGGAGAACACATAGAACAGGCTTCCATGGAGGAAGTTGATTGGCTCTGGTGACCCCTGAAGGGATACTTGAAGAATTTTGCAGCTTGTACAAAAGAAGTGCAAAAATGTTATTTTTATATGCAAAATAGGAAAATTTGACCTTTTTGTCAAATGATTTAAAATTATATTTGAAGTAATACGGTCTTAACAAGAGGTGTCAAATTTTTGGTAGTATGAATATCTCCACTTGCAATTACCATGCATTAAGAATAATAGAATAGAATACAATAGAATACAGTCATTTGGCAGACGCTTTTATCCAAAGTGACTTACAGCGGACATGCAGACTTGACATGTGTTTATAAAACACATGACTTAAATCATACAGCATCTGGCTTACCCCATCTTTGTTGTATTTTGTTGTTTAGCGTTGAACCAGTAAAGAGCACATTTATTAAGTCATTCTGCAGCCCGTACACACACACACACAACATCGTTGTGGGTTATCGAAGGTCCGGGAGAATGGCACATGCTCCCCTCCACATAAGTGTGGAGCGCGTTGACAGCTTCAGGTTCCTTGGCATCCACATCTCATCCGACTTGACCTGGGCCGCTAACACCTCACACCTGGTAAAGAGAGCCCAGTTACAAAGTTTCTTCCTCAGGAAGCTGAAACAAGCTGGGCTGTCCTCTCAGCTTCTCACTAATTTCTACAGATCAACAATAGAAAACATCCTCTGTCTCAGCGCTATAGTATGGTATGGTGGTTACACGGCACGAGACAGAAAGGAGCTTGCCTGGGTGGTGAGAACAGTACAAGGCATTGTGGGCTGCCTTCTCCCGGATCTGGGCCTTATCTATGATGCCCGGAAGCAAAAGAAGACCAGGAGCATTGCAACAGATTCCTTCTACCTAGCCAACAGTCTGCTTGTGCCACTCCCATCAGGAAAGTGTTACAGGACAGTCAAAACCCACACATCTGGGCTGAAAATCAGCTATCCAAGAGCTGTAAAAGAACCCCCCCGCAAGCTCACACACTCCATCCCCTCGCATAACACTCACACTAACACAATCCCCCCCACCCCCCGCTGACAACCACTCCATCCAACCACCGGAATTAAAGAAAGGTGTACAAGACAGTGGTGAGACCAGAGATGCTGTAAACAGTTACAATGACGAAAAGACAGGAGGCAGAGCTAGAGGTCGCAGAGATGAAGATGCTAATGATCTTTTTCGGAATGACCAGGATGGATAGCATCAGGATTGAGTCTATTAGAGGACGAGCACATATTAGATGTTTTGGAGAGAAGGTCAGGGAAGCCAGACTGAGATGGTTCAGTCATGTACAGAGGAGGGATAGTGATTGTATTGGTAGACAGATGCTTGAATTGGAGCTGCTAGGCAGGAGATCTAGAGGAAGACTAAAGGGAACATTTTTGGACGTAATGACAGAGGATATGAAGTTAATTGGTGTGAGAGAGGAGGATACAGAGATAGGATTAGATGGAGAAGGTCGATTCGCCAAGAAGGGAAAAGCCGAAAGGAGAAGATCAATGTGTATGTATATATGTATATTTGTGTATATATATATATATATATATATATATATATATATATATATATATAAATATGTGTATGTTTATATATATATGTATGTGTGTGTGTGTCTGTTTTTATAATTACATATATGTACATAAGTATGTATATATATTTGTGTGTATATATGTATATATATGTATATATGTGTGTGTGTGTGTATATATATATATATATATATATATATATATATATATATATATATATATATACGGACATACATACATATACATATATATATATATATATATATATATATATATAATGTACCCATATTACTGATAGTAGCCTTGGAAATGGTGGTTCCATCTGTCTTAAGGTCATCTACCAGCTCCCCCCGTGTAGTTCTGGGCTTATTCCTTACCTTTTTTTTTTAGCATCATTGATACCCCACAAGGAAAGATTTTCCACGGGGCCCCAGTCCGAGGGACATTGACAGTCATCATTCCTGCCTCCCGTTTTCTGATAATGGTTCCAACATTTGTTCCCTTTCTACCAAGCTGCTTGGAAATTGCTTTGTAATCCTTTCCAGCTTTTGGAAGGTCAACAATTTTGTCTCTTGTCTTTTGACAGGTCTTTGGTTCTACTCTAGTTGGCTGCTACATTTTTGACATGTTGTGGGGTACACAGCTGTCTTTAAGAAAGCTAATGACCTCAGTTTGTTCGTATAGATGGATGTCTGTGTGTGTGTGTGTGTGTGTGTGTGTGTGTGTGTGTGTGTGTGTGTGTGTGTGTGTGTGTGTGTGTGATTAATATATGTATATATATATATATACTTATATGTGTATATACTTACATATATGTATATGTATGTATTTGTGTACAAGACTAAAGTGTGGATTTGTGTGCATATATATATGTATGTATATATGTATGTGTATATGTATGTATGTATATACACAAATATATACATATTGTATGTATATATGTGTGTATATGCCTGTATTTATGTGTGTGTATACACACACACACACACATTACTCATATATTTGAATTAAAGCAATGTAACAAAGACATTTAAAAACATCTTTCAAATATTTATGAAATATACAGTATATTCAACAATCATGAGCCTCAAAGGGAAGGTCTTGTGTTGTGTAACCAGAATGACCTGATTTAAAGCTGTTTAACCTTTCCCCCTCACAGTCTTATAGCCAAGCAGATGGCAAAGTACCATGCCATCCATGCTCACAATGGTTGGGTGCCCCAGTCTGGCCTATGGCTGAAAATGGGCAAGTACTTTTCTCTCATACCAAAGTACCTCAACGATCCAGAGCAGAATACGAGGTGAGGCTTTTGGTTGGAAAATAGTTGTACATAGAAAAGAAACTGACCAAGCACACAACTGTAAAAGTTGCCTTAGATATTTGGTCATTGATTATCTTCATAAATATTTGGGACTTCAACATTGGCTTTAGGTTTGGACATTAATGACTTTTAAAAAATCTTTTGCCATTTTACCACTGATTTCACCCAGTGTTTTCTGAAGTTGTCCTATCATCCTTCTGCTACTTGATTTGAAAAATTATCAAACTATATGCATGTCCAAAATATTTCCATAACTTTCACGTGTGGAACTACCTCCTCCCTTTCCCTTAATTTCTGAAGGGAAACACTATTTGCTGGTAGACAGATTGATAGCATGTCAGTGACATATTCTCAAGTAAATTATCCTTCAGACTCTTCTTGAGAGAACATATTATTAAACATGTATAAGTGAATATTCTTCTGATTTTATATTATGTTTATATATATTTATTGGGTAGTTACTTTGGCACTTAATTTTTATTGATTGGTGTTAACTCTATCTTGATGGAGACACCCTAAATGAAGCAACAACAAGGACTTTATAGAGTTATTTTCTGTGGAGGCTTCTTAGATGACATTGCAGGAAAAGGTCCAATGGCACAGAAGTAATTCCTCAGATATATGGATTATTCAAACTTTTGGTGAGTTGGAAATAGAAATGAACAATCATAACTCAGGAACATGAAAACCAAGTTTACTTTAAATTCTGATACATTTTTCCCCTCAGTGTCTCTATTTCCTGTTGATAACAGGTTTGTGGATTTGATTTGTTTTACTCACTGAGGGGAAGAAAAACAATTTAAAGTATCACCTGTTGGCAATATGACATCTTGCAATTTCAACCCCTAGGTTCAAAATGGAAGTGCCAAGTATTGGCTGCCTCCGTGAAGAGCTGATATACCTTCAGCAAAGATTGTCAGTGCTGGGGTCCCCAGTAGTTCTTTGCCACAATGACCTACTCTGTAAAAACATCATCTATAATCAGGAATCAGGTGAGAACTGACCATATAAGCATGATGAGACGTAATAATGTTATGAAATTGTATTTGAGAGTGAACTTCATTGGTCTTTTCACTTAGGTTGGATTAACTTCTGTAAACTCTTACCACATGCTTCAATCATTGCCAACTGTTTCAATGGGCTGCAAGCATAAAGCAAGATTTATACAGAATACAGAGGTGTTTGGTATGAAGTTGAGATCATTTGTTATCAGGCAAATAGAATCCAAATATGGCAGGGTGGCTAGTTTAGGTTTTGTTATCAAGGGTTTATATAGACATATTTGTATTTATACAATAAATATTGCAATTGTTTTAGGATTTATATTAAAATGGGTCATATTTTTCGTGTCATGCTGCATCTTTTTAAAGAGCTAGACAGGTATGTCAAGAGTTCAGTTTAGGTTTGAAATTTATGCTTTTTCTCAATTGGATTTAATCCCCTAGTCTCTTATGTTTTTTGATGTTCTAAATTATAATATAGTAAAGAAATTTCAAATTTCAGCTGCAAAAAACAAGAAAAGAAAGTTTACTTAGTTATGCATATCAACTTTAGTTCTATAAAATGCACATCAACTTTAGTTCTACAAAATCTATGTTTTGGTACGATCATCTGTTCTGTACTTTTGAAGACTGGAAAGGTGGGATAATTGAGTGAGAAAGGAGGAGTAAAGACACTACTTTAGAGGTTATGTCTGTGGGAGGTGATGTCGAGGATGTTTAACAGCTGTCAACCCCCTAGTCGGTTTCTTATGAATGGTGGGGCCCTTCTCACAGCTCCTTGTTTTTAGCTTTTCTCCCTTAGGAATGACAGATGAGGCTGTTGCTACCCTGCCCCACCAGGTTCTGGGGAGGCAATGGAGGGTGACAAACCGCATATGCGGTTAGCTCTGAGGCCCCTGTGTAGTCTTCTCTCTACTCAATCTAATCAGGATGAGTCCAATACTACTCGGCTACAAGTTGTCCCTCAGACATCTTGTTGCAAGACTTGTCATAGTACAAATGTTTTAATCCTTTTCATTAGTTAGTCTGAATGCCCTCTGAGTGTGTTAAATATAAATCCAAATGTTTGATTTTCTAATTGGTACCCACAGTTCGACAAGCTTAAACAAAATTCTGCACAAATGTTCAATTGTGATTCTATAATATCAGAGAGGGGGATTTTTGGATATGTTGAGCTACATAGTATCACATTTTACACTTCCAGAGTCAGATTTCAAATTGAATTCAATTTAATCAGATTCAATTTAATTTAACAAAGGCTGACTAACTAAGGAATGACAAGTTTGGCACAACAATCAGAATGGAAATCTCTACAATTCCTGTACAAGTCTGGGTAATGTTAATATTATAACAATTTCATATTGTGAAGGTAGTGTCAAAGCTCATATTTTTTTAATGCGTAAGAGGATGAGGAATTCATCTTTGCAGACAAGCGGAATTGTGTTTCAAGTTTTAGAACACTGGTTCAGAACACAGTCCTTGCGTTGAGATCCATTATTGGCTCTGAACACTTCCTGTATCAGTCTAACCATGAGGCAAATTCAAAGACAAATTAAAAAAGCTTAAGTATTTAAAATCACTGGATAGTATAACATAATTCTAGCTATTTCCTCCTGAAATCTACCCTCTTTGTATTTCATTTAGTTGCAAGGACCAAAAAAGGCAGAATGTGCAGCTCAGTAGCCATCAGCATATCTCTCAAGATTCTGTCATTTGCACACTAAAAGTTTTCTTGAAATTGCAATAGCAGTAGACCAATGAGATTGTGAGAAATGGAGGGAGTGTTGTGAGCAGGGGGAGTAGGTTTTGGTTTTGGTTTTGGAAGAGAAATAAAAGAAGGAATCCAAGTTTTGCAGCAATGTCTGATGTTCAGCATGGTAACTAAGACCAAGAATGGATAAAAAGACCAATATGTTAGTGAGAGAGTGAGCATGTGTGAAAGATGTTTGCCCCAACCTTTTCATCTGCTGCACAGGGGGGGCTATAGCCAATGCCTGGAGATGTTCAGTTGTGTCCCGCTAGGACCCACACGCCGGCTGGTAACCCACCTCAAAGTGTCTTTATCTGTAGTCCAGCACTACATCAAAAACGAATGTTCCATATTGTTGGTGAAAGAAATGAGTGAAGGCCCCAAAAGACACATTCTAATATTTTTTCTTATTGTCCACAATTGAAAAAGCACTACCATTGTTCAGCAAAACAACTGGGCTTGATAAAGCAAGAGTTTGTATTTTGAGACCAATCATCTCATAACTCAAAGTTTTTGTTATCCTGAATATACAGTATGATTATACTATACATGATATGACATATTTTCTCATTGAAATGGCCTGCAAATGCAATCGGACAGCAACCATTTCTTAACCTTTTCTGTACCATAATGTCTAACAAAAATGAAGATGTATAATAGCAATTTGAACCCAAAATCTCCTTAAGATGGATGCACTATAATATTTTAGTTATGTCATTTCAGTTGTTTTTATCCATGGATTTAAAACATTACCCGATCTTATATCAACAAAGCAGCTTTTAGAGTAAAAGACCTACTTAAAAACAGTTCCAATTTAAATATCATTGTACCATTTCCCAAGGAAAATTAGCCATTTATCAATTTACATCTGCTTTTGCTGATCTGAAGATGATGTCATAGTTTTTTTTTGTTCTCTTTTGAGTTACTTAAAAGATGCAATTCGGCCAGTGCCATGATCATTAAATGTCTTGTCAAATTCATGAAAATCAATCAGGAAAAAAATTGAAGTTTTGCATAATATATTTCCTCTTGCTTGATTTTGGTTGCAGGGTAAGGGCACAATGTTGCCCTGTTGGTCTACATTTTTAAAATGTGCAGAGTTTGTATGTCTCAAGATGTGGCACCAACTGACAGAATTGTATTGTACATAATGATGGCCTGTCTGTATACAGTAGTGCGTTGCTGTATGATTGCCTTTCGAGGCCATTTTGCTTCTCAGTAGACCATATCAGTTCTTCCCTGAAAATGTCAGCTTCTTTTTCATTTCCACTTTTTATTTCTGTGCAACTTATTTCAGCCATGTTTGTTCTTCCTTCATAATTTTGGTTGTGCTGCATGGGCTGCAACAGGCTTTCAAAATTTGTTTTTCTGCTACGTATCCCGGTAGTTTAATCTTGTATGAATTGTAATTTCTAAGGCAAAGTCAGTAAATATAGCTTGACTCCAGCTTCTCTTAATCTGAGCAAAATGTTATTGTATGTACTTTCTTGCATTTGCAGGAAATATCCATCTTTTAGATTCTTAATTCTGTGTTTCCAAACCTTAAAATGCAAACTCTTACTCTTTGTTCCCAGAACTGGTCTCTACCAAGTCACTCCAGTTACCGTAATGAGGATAAAAAGCATCAGTATTCCAAATTGTCAAAGGAAATACACACCAAAATCATTATGTATCTGCTACATGTATGTATTCCAAAACAACATTGCTTCTCTTTCCAGGAAATGTAAAGTTCATTGACTATGAGTACGCTGGGTACAATTATCAAGCCTATGATATTGGAAACCATTTCAATGAGTTTGCTGGTGCGTATAATGCATTTCTTGACAAACCCAAACATGTATGTAAAATTGGATTCAAATACAGTATATATATATATATAATCATTAATGTATTTGTTTAATGTAATTGACATTTTCAAGGCCTTGATGAAGTGGATTACAGTCGCTATCCGGAGCGGGAATTTCAGTTGCAGTGGCTGCGATTATACCTGGAAGCTTATAAGGAGCTCAAAGGCCAGGGCAGTGAGGTGACTGAGAGGGAAGTGAAGATTCTTTATTTTCAAGTCAACCGATTTTCCCTCGTAAGTCTGTGCATTCTTTCTCAGTTATCTCCCATAGCCAATAATACCTACATTGTTTGTGTTCTAGGCATGTTTGTGCTGTGAAGTGTGTAAATTATCAGTTTTATATTTATGCAACTGATTCTGAATAACTGAGATTAAGTTCGGCAAACCATAGCCCAACTATGTACCTGACTGCAAGATAGACAGAACAGACAAATGTATTTTTTTCCTTTTTAATCTAATTTTGTTCACTCTGATTTCTTGTTTATAGAGCAATTTAATGGAATAGCTTTATTGCTAGATGTAGTTATTATTATTGTTGTAGTTATTATAATTTGGGGCACAGAGATTGCCTCACAGCAAGATCTGTTGCTCAGTTCCAATAGGGGGGGCCTGTATGTGCTGAGTTTGCATGTTCTTGTGTCTGCATGGGTTTCCTCAGAGTTCTCCAGTTTCCTCTCACACAACTTCACCCGTCACACTGTGCGCTAGTTTCTATCCAATGTGATCTGCTTCCCAAATCCAAGACCAAACACATAGGGCTTGTCTTGAGAACCTGAAATGGGCAATTGTGGGGAAGGGGGGGTGTAGGTGAGCAGTACCTTCCAGCAGAAACCAGAAATGACCGGTTGCAAGGTGCAGGGCCAGCAATTCCCTATCAAAAACACTGTACTTGTGCTAGCAACTTGCAGCTAAACAATGCGAGTGGTTGCCCTGTATTCGCAGCCGCTGTACATCCATCCCCCCGATAGCTATGATAGATGTGTTGGTGGTTAAACCTGTGGATGCCATGGTTGCGGGATGGCTAACTAAGGCTGTGCTAGCCAAGGCGTGCTTAGCCCCATCAAAGGCCTGGACATCTTTGGGAGTCCAGGATTGTTTGTCTTCTTCTACTGCAGTGCCCTTTAATGTGATTGAAGGAGGTAGGCTCCATGAAGGAGGAAACGCTTATAAAAATTTACCATGCTCAAAAACTCCTGCAATGTCTTGACAGCGGCTGAGCAGGGAAATTCTGCCACTGCTTGTACCTTAGAAAGCAATGGGACTGAGCTTTACAGCAAAAAGTTTATCACCAGCAGTCCAAACCGACACTTGGCTGGGTTGAATCTCAGGCAGTGTTCGTTCACTTGACAGAAAACTGGTGTCAGGTGCTCTTCAGCTGACATCCTGGCCCCCAATAATGACAATATTGACCTTCAGAACAATATTTGTGCAAAGGAACATCTTGTACCAAAAATCCTTGGGACGTAAGCCTACCTCCGGCTAAAAGTGCTGTAAAGTGAGAGGTACTGCCTCTAGTGTCTGCCACAAACGCTCAATTATTAAGTGACTGATAATCAGTGCAGTGGTTGACAACAAGGGAACTTGATGAAGAGAAGAGATTCAAGATATGGCTGTATATTCAAAATGGTCACAATCACATGACAAGGAGCACAGCTTCCCAGCCAACCAATGCCATTGTACAGGGCATATTTGATTATATTGTGGTGTGAGGGGGCCTGTCTGAAGAACTGGAAACGACCCATTTTACGGGGCCGAAATGGCAAACAGTGAGCATCATGTTGCACAAACACAAACTGGGCCGACATGAGCCCCAAAGGTACAAAAAGATTGCAGGAAACCGTGGTGAATGGGGCCTGGAAACCAAGGGCCATGGGCCCCAACAGGAATTGTGGTCGTACGGGGAGGGGGAGGAGAACACTCAGGCAATACTCTCCCGGGACCCTGAGCGGCTGGCTAAGAACCAGCTTGGCAGGCGATGCGTTGGTGTTGTCCTGTCCTGAGGTACACAAGCACACGCATCAGGCAATCAGCAACAGGGTTGGACTTCCAGCCACATGCTGAATGTCCATCGTGAACTCTGAAATGGCTGAAAGGTGGCGCTGCAGGCGAGCGGACCACGGCTCGGTCATTTTGGACATGGCAAAAGTCAGTCGCTTGTGATCTATGTGAGTCATGAAGGAGCAGCCTTCCAGCAGGAACCGGAAATGATGCATCGCTACCAAACTCCCTGTCAAAACACTGTACTTCCTCTTGGTATCCTGCAGCATGTGGCTAAATAATGCAAGGGGTTGCAATGAATTGCCCCCCTGTTGTTCTACCACAGCCCAAATGGCAATGTCAAATGCATCAGTCGTCAATGCTATGGAAGTCCCGGGTGCCGGGTGGGCAAGAAGGGCTGCGTCAGCCAGGGTGCGCTTAGCCCCGTCAAATGTCTGAGCCCATTTCAGCATCCAGTCAACCGTGTCCTTTGCCTGTCTGTACTGCAAAGCCCCGTAATGCGGCTGCAGGAGGTGGGCAGCATGAGGGAGGAAACGGTTGTAAAAATTTACCATACTCAAGAACTCATGCAGCACCTTGACCGAGGCTGGGCGAGGAAAATCAGCTATTGCTTGCACTTTTGAAGGCAACAGGACTATGCCTTGTGGTAAAATGCAGTGTCCCAAGAAGTCAATCACCTGCAGTCCAAACTGGCTCTTGGCAATGGATTGACAATGAGGCCACGGTCGTCTAAATGACTGAAAACCTGTGTCAGGTGCTCTAGGTGCTCATCAGCGGATGGGCTGGCTAGATAGACAAACACAAATGCAAGGTTGTTCAGTACTGAGTCCATGGGCCTCTGGAAGGTTCGAGCGGCTTAGTTTGCACATGCCAAAAGGCATCTGCAAAAACTCAAATAGCCCAAAAGGCATCTTTTGCACTCAAGGGCACCTGGTGATAATCGCACCGCAGGTCCACCTAGGAAAAGATGGTGGCGCCCCACAGTTGCATGGAGAAATCCTGAATGCGAGAAATGAGGTAGCTGTCATTCGCAGTGACGTTGTTTAACCTGTGAAAGTTGCCGCAAGGGCACCATGACCCGTCGCCCTTAGACACCATGTGGAATGGGGAACTCTATGTTTCCGCCGGAATCTACAGCTGCCACTTGAGTGCAGGCCTGGGATCTCCTCGGCCTCTTGAAGGAGCACGGTGGGACAGTGCAGCACCCTGCAGCCGAACCACTAGTGGAAAAAACAGAGGCCGGTCCCACATCTCCTCCGCACGGTCACTCTAGCCACTGCAGCTGGATCCATGTTCCCTGGCACCGCCTGGTTCCCTGGCAGCCGTCTGGAAGCTAGCAGGACGCGGTTTGCTTCCTCAACCAGACCCTGGCAGTCACCGCTAGCCAGACCCCAGGCATTAGTCAAGACCGTGCGCACTGGAGGCGGAAGCTGACGCAGGATGATGTACGGGAAAAGGAAATCTCCGTCATCCGATCCATGCAACAACAGCATGTTGTCCATTAAGTCCATGGTGGTCCCGTCACCCAAACTTAACAAGGATAGGAGTCTGTCCATCCACTCCACGACAGACAGACTATACCTTTGGAGCAGAAGCAGTTTGAGGGCACCGTATTTACAGTGATGCGGTGGGTTACACAGCAACTGCAAAACTCACCTTGTGGATTGCTGATTCAGTGCAGTGACAATGAGGAAGACCCTGGCATTGTCCGATACAATTTCACACAGGCGGAAAAACGCCTCAACGTGCAGGGAACAGGGAACCAGGTCACTCTGCCAGAGCTCTGGGAGCGCCAAAGCCAAAGCCACAGCCACAGCGAGAGCCGTCGACTGTGGGAGTTTGGGCGACGTAGCTGAAGTGTGGTCACACACTCGGTCCAAGTCAGACATGTCCAGAATGGGGTCACCAATGTGGTGTGAGAAGGAATGGTTGTGGAGACGAAGGCGAGTTCTAACTTTGTTTCTTTAACACCAGCAACTCAGTGAACCTCCGGGGGCGAATATATCAGACTCTAATCTAAAGAATTCATCAGGACTTACATTCACAAATTAAAATGAGTTAGTATGGCACATGTGTCGAATGGAGTGGTCTCCCCTGCTCTTAAACAAGCAGCTTGTGAAGAACACAGAGGCCAGCATCTTACTCCAAGATTATTTTCCAGGCCTTCTGCCAGGTGTTGTCTAAGCAAACATGAATTCCCATGTGATCTGGGCTAAACACAGGACATAGGAATGTGGGCTAAAACTTGTGGTACTTGCTCCAGGGCAGAAAATTTTCTGCTCATTTTTTCCAACATAAGGAAAATGCTCATTTTGACAACTGGGAACCTTTGTCAGACTCATTGACTTCTCAGAATGTCTCTGCATGGTTAACTGTCAAGAATAAAAGACGGCAGTATGCTGAAAAGGTTTTAGAATTAATGGAGTTTCTCTAGGAGCTGTTGGTTGTTGTAGTGATCGGGCCTTTGCTGGTTTTGTACAAGTGGAGTGCTCGAGTAATTAAAAACTATATTTAATTTGATTTTATAGAGGTTAACGTATTTATTTTTTCTTCTTCCTCCTCATCAAGGCTTCTCATTTCTTCTGGGCTCTGTGGGCTCTGATTCAAGCCAAGTACTCAACCATTGACTTTGATTTTTTAGGGTAAGTTTCCACCTAAATTCAAACAAGAGAGCCATACATATATGATCATAATAATAACCATAATTCATATTGATATGTGGTAGTAGTATTGTTTTCTTTAATAATGTGTATTATTTTAGGTTCATTTCAAGAATCCAAAGTACACTTTACAAAACAAGATACATTCACAGAATGTGTAATTTTAAATTTCATGGCAGCAAAACATCTCCAAAAAGTTGGAACATGGTGTTGTCTAACAACAATGTCTTATTTCAACTGTGTAAACATCTAGTAAGTGAGTAGCTGGTGTTTTAGGAGAGGAATGTTATCCCATTCATGTCTTGCATAAGATTCTAGCTGCTCAGCAGTCCTTGGACTTGTTGCCTGGTTCTCATTTCATAATGTTCCAAATATACTTTTTCTGATTGTGAAAGTTTTGGACTGTCGGCAGACCCTTCTTATGCCAAACTGTATTGTTGTGATGGAAGCAGTATGTCTTTAGCTGGCTTAATTGAAAGAGACATTGTCTAGATAAGAGCTCTAAAATCTGTACTTTTCAGTATTGATTGTGCCTCTCCAGATGTGTAAGTTGCCCACACCAAAGGCACTAATGGACCCCATGTCATTAGAGATGTAGCCTCTTGAACTGTCAGATGATCACAAGCTGGACAGTCCCTCTCCCCCCTGAGGCTGCAGAACACGATGTCCATGGCTCCATAAAAGAATTTCTAATTTTGATTCATCCAACCCCAGAACAGTTTTGTTTTGCTTCAGACCAATTTTAATGTTGCCCAGAAAAGACCACAGTTTTTCTGGATCGTATTAAAATTTGACTTATTTTCTGCATAATGCATCATCAATTAACATTTGTCGATTGCACAGTGAACTATGTTCTCAGACAGTGATTTCTGAAAGTGTTCCTGAGCCTTTGCGGTGAAGTCCAGAAGAGAATCATGCCTGTTTTCAATGCAGTGCCACCTCAGGTCCTGAAGATCACAAGCAACTAGTTTGGGCCTTTGTCTTTGTCCCTTTTGGCAGAGATGTCTCCTGATTCTCTGATTCTTTTGTTATTATACAGTGTTGATGGATGGATCTTGAAAATCTGACACCAAGTCTACTGTTAATTTTTCTGAGATTTTTGAACAATTTTTAAGTGCAGTTTTCTGCAAATAGGTGAACCTCTACCCACCTTTACATTAAGCCTCTTTGAAATGCCCTTAGTGCTATTGCCCATTCATGGTATTAACCTGTTATCAACTTACTGAACTAGTTGTCAAATGCTCCTCCAGTTGTTTTTGATTTGTTCTATTTACTTTTCCACCCTTTTGTTGCCTTTGTTCCAACTTTTTTGTCATCTTTTTTGAAATGTGATGGTGCATTGAAATTCCAAAAACTATAAAATGTCTGTTTCAACATCTGATATGTCGTTTACATCATATTGGGGATAAAATATGGGTTAATTTGTTTTACGAATCATGCATTCTGTTTTATTTACATTTTTAAGTCTCATCTTTTTGGAAATGGGGTTGTATTATAATTAAATTATATTGTTTAAGAACAAGAGGCAAAGAACTCAGAATAGTTTATACAATCAGACCCTAAATAGATACTGTTGATGCCATTTTGTATGATAATTTCTGAAGCTGTTATACCTTCTTTGTGTCACTCCTTCCAGCTATGCAGTTGTGCGCTTCAATCAGTACTTCAAGATGAAACTGGAGGTGGCTGAGCTGAACTTGCCAGAATAAAAGACCCTCTACTTCATCCTGTCTTTCTACCCTTCCCCTTCAAACCTGGTCTCTCCCTCTAATAATGACAGGTATGCAGGATCTTGGGAAGGAAGAGCCAGACTGAGATTGTTCTGTTAAGAGCTTACAGTCCATATCTACCAAGTGTATTGATCCCAACTTTCTAAATTTACTGCAGTTTTGATCAGCACCCCAATTTTTTCATATGGTTCATTTTACCATGATCATTCAAACATTATTGTCAAAAATACCTGCTAGATACCTGCTACAGTTGCAAAAACCCCTATGTTGGGTGCCGTGTGACATGAGTTTTCATCCACATCCAACCTTTAACATGGGTAGTGTGCCATAGTAGCAATATAGCCTCTGTTGCTGAGAAGTTCAGTGAATACTTCTATATTCTAGCTTACTATACTGAAGGTACCGAAGATGTAAATGATGGCTTGTGTTGGAATTGCTTGAGTTTTCAATTTGCCCATTCCCCTCAATACTAAAAGTACTTGTATATCAGGTTTTATGTTTGTTTTGAGGCTTAGCCTTTTGTCTAAATACTAAAGAACCAAAAGACCATTCTCACTGGAATTTGAACATTCCATGCCCATATCTGTTAGCTACAAAATGTACCTTTCAAAACTAATCAGAATTACTTGGGCACTTATTCACTTCGGATATCGGCTTTTAGCCACAATTTCATGCTGGACAAGACAAACTCTTAGTCTTCTCATCTGTGTTAGAGGGACTTGTGCAACTGGAATATAAGAAAATGTTTAAAAGTAACAACTTTGGACACTCCCAGATCATATTACCTTTTGCAAGGTACTGTGACAATGCTGACTGTTAGATTTATCATTTCAGATCTGCGTTCAAAGACTAATGAAAGCCAGATGTTTTGGGTGTTTGGGAATAAAAGGCTGCTGTGTGTAACCATCGTTTGTATATGCCTTTGAAACTGAACTAGTACCCTTTTGCATATGTACATCTGTCATGCCAATGTTTTCAACATTAATACTTTAATGTAATTTGACTGGAAAATGTCCCTGTAGCTTTTTAATAGTCCTGTTGATTCAAGCAAACAAACACGCCATTACATGGAAGAAGCATATCCTCCCTGACTAAGGTCATCACTGTTTGGTTTTGGTATAGAGGTCTTGAAGATACATAAATCTCAATTAAACAGGAAAGCACCAAAAATCTGTGTTATTGTACCTATATTCAATATATGTATTTTTTTCACGTGATGAATATAGCACATATCCATTCTCTTATTGCAAACCAATTCACATCGGAGTCACATTGGTGCAGAAGGTAGAGCAATCCGCTTTGCTCGGAACTGAACGTTGTTGAGCAAGACACTGAAGCCCTAACAACTCCCCTGACTCTGGTCGATGGCAGCCTACTGCTCATGGTTCATTCATGGTGGGTTAATTGCAGAGAACAAATTTCTCCATGGGGATTAATACAGGATAAATTAAATTGTTATCACAATACTGTTTATAACATGAAACATCTCCATTTCAGAGGCATGTCTGTTCTCAACTTTATAAAGTAAGGTGTTATTTTAACTTTTTCTAGTAAAATGTATGTCCATATGTACAGTAAACAAACTTCATCAATCATATCTGCTTGCACAATGTCTTTAAGCTATTTAAGAAGATAGAAATATAAGATAAGAGGTTACAAATTACTTTCATTATTGTAAACTGAAGAAAGTCGTTGCCCTTTTTACATATGTTATCATTATTATTATGTATTTTGTTATTTCAGCTGTTAAAAAAAATGTACAATAAAACAAATATAATTGGTTTTATGACAAATATATTAATAGTCTTTCAATTTTTGCTTGAAATTCCTGTTCAGGCTCTGACTGTAATATATACAGCATTTATAACCAAACATACTAAATGTTTCCATCACTTCATCACCTCTCTGACCTCTGGGGACAGTCATCATCACTTCATCTCACTAACAGAATACAATCAATTTTTCCCATTGAAATAAATCTAAATCCCATTGATCCGTTCTCCGGCCCCCCAAAACATACTGCACTCTTTTGAAACTTTTTTTTATGGGTTTATTTGCAGCAAAACTACATAAAAGATAGACAAAGGATACACAAAGATAACCTTAATTACTACTCTTTTTCTGGTGTTTGCTCTCTTCTTGCCAGCACCTATACTTGGCGTTTCCCTCACTAAATCCACATGCAAAAGTAAAGCCTTTGAACACTGCACCTTTCCTTTTTAGCTTCAGAATCATCACTACATTTGAGAGTCTTTAAACCTCCAAAACTTTTCTCAACAAACTTGTCCCCCAAAATAATTAATCATTTTCTCCTCTGATCACTTGTATGATATAACAGACTAGATGCTGCCCTTGGACTCCTAGCAGGCCTTAACTGATCCGCATGCATCCGGACTTTGGACCAGCTCAAGGAAAATACTGGGTTATAGCCCCTTGCAGCTTTGTTACTTTAATTTAGAACAATGATTGTATCTCCACGACAAGCATTATCTTTGTAGCATGAAACACGCAAAACCCAGGATGGACAACCGTTAGAATTCTTCATATCAATCATCAGCCGAGTACTTCAAATGGAATTTTTTGGATGAACATATTTTTTACCAGGGATGACCACAAGATGGTACCATTACCCATACGGAAAAAAGTCTCCAAATCTATCGGGCCCAAAACAGTACAAAAACAATCCCAATGGACATTTATTATTTCCAATATTAATACTTATTGAAATAGATTTCAATAATGCTAAACAATAAACAAATCTAAAATAAACAAGGCACAATGATATGCCTTGTTTGGAGCACCTCTATCAAAGCACATAGAATCGTCCTGAATCCGGGAGTCCCGGGGGATTCTACATTGAAAGGTTAGACTTTACACTGCTCAATTACAGATAGTAGTTTTCTTCGTGGCGGACCCTCTATCCATTTTTTTTTAATTAATTTAAGCTAATTTATTAACCTTCATTCATCTCCTTTCCAGAGCATACCTTCACCTCTCAAGAGTTTCCTGAACCTGTTCCCTGTTTCTGCAAATCACAATGTCATCTGCAAACAATATTGTTTGATGTTACCAGAGTTCCTCTCTCTGTATCCTGTTGTATGCTTTTTCTAGGTCTACAAAAGCACAATGTTGCTCCCTCTGACCTTCTCTGTACATCTCTATTAGCATTCTCAAAGCAAATGCTGCATCTGTAGAACTCTTTCTAGGCATGAAGCCATACTACTGCTCACAAATACTGAATCCTGCTCTCTCGTTTCCGCTACTCTTTCACAAAACTTCACTTGAATGGCTCATCAACTTTATCCCTCTATAGTTACCGCAATTCTGCACACCCCTCTTATTCTTAAAAATGGGCACCATCACACTTCTTCTCCACTCCTCAGGCTTCTCCCCATCTAAAGCTGAGGTCTGTGTTACAAAGTCAAAAAATTAAAGCAGTGTATTATCCAACTCTGACTTTAATTCAATTGTCATCCTCCCCCTGGCTCTATCCAGATGGATAATACATACTTTAACAACAGGAAGGAGGCCTGAATCTCATTTCCTTGCAGTTGAATTATGAGTGTTATTTGTGTGGGTATGTGTGTGCTGGACGCAGGTTCTACTTGCTCTTAGGTGAGACCACTGTGCCCAATATAAACACATTTGTGCTTACACACTTATGATGCAGTTTGCTATTGATTACAATTAAATGCAAGCTTAGAATACTGTTCACTTATATTTTGGGAGAAGTTCAAACAAGTAGGGCCATGGCATTGTCAGCAAACTGTTTATTGCAAATGTCAGCAAAATGTCTTTGATCTGGCTTATCTCAAGCAGCAAATGAGTATAACTGCCACTAGTGTGCTGATATGGTTTTTATCTCAATTCTAAACCGGATTTTGTAAAAACAGCAACTAAATGTTGTTGCTCCATGTACTCATCACCCGATGGGTCAAGGGAATCAGGTATTGTGTGAGTTGGGTGGTGGCCGAAAGCAGGGACCTTGGCAGTCTGATTTTTGGCTGCAGAAGCTGGCTCTAGGGACTTGGAATGTCACTGCTCTGGTAAAGAAGGAACCTAAGCTGGTGCTAAGAGGGCTAAGGGGCTCTAGCTGGATATAGTTGAACTTATTTCAATGCGCCACTTTGGCTGTAGAACCAGTCTCCTTGTGTCACGTGCCGCTGGGGCGGACTCGAGCAGGGGAACCACACTTCAGAGCAGGGATGGGTTGAAAGCGCTTTTATTCAAGGACGGGTTGCAGGCGGGACTGCGGAGGCTGGGTCTCCCCAGGACGGACTGCGGAGGCTGGGTCTCCCCAGGACGGACTGCGGAGGCTGGGTCTCCCCAGGACGGACTGCGGAGGCTGGGTCTCCCCAGGACGGACTGCGGAGGCTGGGTCTCCCCAGGACGGGTCTCACCAGGACAGGACTGCGGAGGCTGGGTGTCACCAGGACGGGTTGCAGACGGGACTGCTGAGGCCGGGTCTCCCCAGGACGGGTTGCAGATGGGACGGGACGCAGACGGGACTGCAGAGGCTGGGTCTCCCCAGGACGGGTTGCAGACGGGACTGGTTGCAGACGGGATGGGTTGCAGGATCGGGGTAGGGTCGGCGTCGGGCAGGCTGCAACCCGGGAGAGGCGCCGGGCAGGCAGGGATGGGGTCCGGTCGTGGCAGGGCTCTGCGAGCCACAGTCCCCCGGCGCCAGGCATAGCGTGCCGCTGCCCCTTATAGGGATCTTGATTAGCGGCATCTGCTGCAGCTGGCGCCGATTACAAATCAGGATCAGGTGTGAAACCCTGACACCTTGAGAGGGGTTGAGCTCTTTCGCACTTGCGAGTGCCTCAGTGAGAGGTACTGAGGAATTGTGCGCACACTTAATTCCCTCTGACTCAGATCCTATATTTTGGAGTTTAATGGATGTGAGGCTATCCTCCCTCTGCCTCTGGGTGGGGAGGCAGGTTCTGACTTTTGGTTGTATCTATGCACCTCACGGCAGCACAGACTACCCACCCTTTCCTGAGTCCCTAGAGCATAGGTGTCAAATTCTGGCCTGCGGGCCAAATTTGGTGTAATTATATTTGGCTCGCAAAGCCATACCAAATGACTATTAAAACTGGACCGCTGGCATTATATCCTACAATGCATATACCACCAAATCCAAGAATGTTCTGCTGGTGTTTTGGCGGGAAAATCATGACAGGACCCATAAACATCTCCTTTGTTGACAGTAGTAAGAGCAACCTTATGCTAATACTGGCACTGTGCTACCCCTCTGAAAAATGACGAAAAGAATGACAAAACAGCATTTTGCATGTGTGCAATATACTGTTATATATTGTATAGTATTAAGCTTTGCTTGTTCCATATTCAGTTTCTAAGCAAAAGTTCGTTTTGGTCCATATGAAAAGGTTCACTGTTATTTGGAGGAAGATTTTTTTTCAATAAATATCAATGTTGGCCCACGACTTTGTCCCAGTTTTGAATTTTGTCCCTCTGTTCATTTTAGTTTGACACCCCTGCCCTGAAGGGACTGCTAGAGAGCACTCCTGCTGGGGGCTCACTCTTTCCACTGGGGGACTGCAATGCTTATGGGGGAAATGACAGTGAGACATGGAAAGGTGTGACTGAGCCTGTGAGGTCAACAGGTAGAAAGGACTTGTATGTAATGCTGTTCATAGACTTCAGCTAAGCATTCAACACGATCATCCCCTAGAAGCTTAACCACAAACTGGACCAGCTTGGGCTCATGCATTGCTGTAAAACTGCCTGTTGGGGTTCCTCACAGGAAGTCCACATCCAGCGTGATCTCTGTGAGCACTGGGCCCCCCCAAGGATGTCTGCCAAGCCCCCTTCTGTAAACCTTGCTGACCTATAACTGCACACTGATACAAAACACCAACATCTTGATCAAGTTCAGGGGATGACATGACTGGTTGGTCTCATCAACAGCAGAGATGAGATGAACTAGAGAAAAGAAGTGAGCTGCCTTGACAATATGACAAATGTGCAATGACAATAAGCTCTCTCTGAACATAGAGAAGACGAAAGAGACTGTTGTGAATTTCAGGACAGAGCGAACCCCTCTTACCATCGAGTGCTCTGGTGGAGAAGGTGAGTAACACCAAGTTCCTGGGTTTGCACATGTCAGAGGACCTCACCTGGTCAATGAAAAGGCTGTCGTGGGCAGACGTCTCTACTAATTCCACAAGTTGAGAAGAGCCAGAGCTTCATCACAGTATGGGACGGTGCCTGTACTGTGTTCTGTAATGAGAGCCTTCTTGGCATAATTGATTGGTGCCCTTCTTTCCTCCAGGTCATCTGCAGAACCTGCCTCACCTTCAAGCCCCTCCGTATTGCAGGTGACCCCTTCCACCTGTCCCACAGCTTCTTTCCCACACACCACCCAGGAGATGCAAACCCCACCTACCTTTGGTTATCATGGGGAACATGAGGCCTCTTGCCAACAAATCAGACGAATTGGCAGCCCTCGTCAACAGCCAGCATTTGTACAGGGAATGTAGAATGTTGTGCTTCACGGCTACCTGGCTACGGGTGAACATACTGGACAGTGTCATCAACCGCCTTCCTCAGACAGCCCCACCCCACTCTCCCATCCCCCTGAATACTGACACAGCCACATCTTCCCTCACACTCTCCCCAACCACGGCCTCACCCTAATCAGCCAGGTGCAGAAGGACTTCTCCGTGTTGTGGCAGAGCAAAGCCAGTTGGCCGAATAACATCAGCCCCAGGGTCCACCTCCTGCATTGTCCCAGTACCTAAGAAAGGACGTCCAAGTGCTCTCAACAACTGCAGGCTGGTGGCACTAATGTCACATGCAAGTCATTTGAGAAGCTTGTACTCCATTACCTGAAGAAACGGTTATCTGCTTTTCTGGGCCCTATGCAATTTGCGTACAGGCAGCACATCGGTGTGGACAATGCAATCATATTCCTTACACATAGGCCCCTATCCTATCTGAAGGGTGCAGGAAGCACTGTGAGAGTCACTTTTTTTTACTTCTCCAGTGTCTTCAACAACATCCATCCCACCTTCCTTAAGGACAAGCTGCAGGGTATGCAACTTCACCCTGACATCACACCCAGCCTAGATCTTGGACTACCTCACAGGATGGCCGTAGTATGTCAGGGAGGATGACTGTTTCTGAGGCCCTGGTGTGCAGCAAAGGGGGCCCCCAAGGTACTGTCCTGTCTCCATTCCTCTTCACCTCTGACTTCCAGCACAACTTCAGTTCCTGCCACCTCCAGAAGTTCTGTGATGACTCTTCCTTTGTTTGAATCATCAATGACAATAAGGAGGAGCACAGAGGTCTCATTGCGATTTCTGTTGAGCATTGAGCAACATCCCACATTCTACTCAACATCCCCAAAACCAAGGAGACCAAAGTAGTGGACTTCAGGAAGACTTGGAGGAGATATATACCAATCAACATCCAGGGTGAGGAGGTGAAGATAGTGGACTCCCTCAATTATCTTGGGGTCCATATTACTGGACAGGTCACATAACACAGATGCCCTCTACAGGAAGGATGCTCTTTCTGAGGAGACTGACGTTGTTTGGTGTGTGTAGTGGGCTCCTCAAGACCCTGTACCAGTCTATCGTAGCACACTTCTTCGCTATGGTATGCTGGTGTGGCGGTGCCAGGAGTGGCGAGGTCAATAGACTCACAAGCTGGTGAGAAAAAACACGCCCAATGGTGGAACTGATCTTGGACAATCTTGAATCGGTGGCTCAGGGGAGGGTGAAGAACAAAGTTGACAATCCTTCCCACCCCCCGCATGATGAGTCTTGGCTGATGGGCAGCTCATTTAGCCAACGGCTCATCTCATCCCACTGCAGAATGGAACGCTTCAGACGCTCCTTTATGCCCACGGCCATCAGACTGTATAACAGCAGTCTGGACAGAACACAATTCTGACTGGCATTCACACGTCATGTCCCCCTTCTGTTATCTATTTTTTATCCTCGTTATTATCTTCATCCTTATAATTGTCTCTTATTTATATTTATGGAAGGCAGGAAAATGTCAGATCCTGTGGCCCAAATCCAGCCAGAAGGGAGAGTGGGAGACCATTGATTTAGATCTGGTTGCCCCACTAGACCAACAGAAGGGTCCGGTTGAATCGAACAGGGGGGGCATCATCTACAGCTATGGTGCAGAGAGATTTGGGGTAAAGATCAAAGTGCAGAGGCAGCAGGAAATTGACAGGCTAGTGAAAGAAAGAAGACAGCTGAGAAAGCAGTAAAGGAAAGCTACAAAGATGGATAGTGGGCCTCAATTACCTTCAAGTTGAAATAAAGCAGCGATTGGCAAATCTGCGAAGATCAGAACACCTCAGGCGACAATGCAAGAGGAAAGAACGAAAAAGGACCCGCTTCTATAAAGATCCCCACAGTTTTGTGAAAGGCCTCTTTGACAGAGAAAGTAGTGGGAGCCTTTAAGTGCCCATAAAAGACTTTGAAGAGCACCTTATCACTCTGATGAGTGAAAGCACGAGCCGGTCATTATCCCAAACCGCATACCACCATTTTATGCACCTGAACACCAAATGGACAAAAGGCCCCCCACATGGAGGAAAGTGGAAAAGATTGTGAGGCAGGCGAGATCAGCAACACTACCTGGGCCCAATTGTATCCTATGCTGGTTCTACAAAACGCCCCCGAAGTCCTTAAATACCTCTGGAAAGTGATCAAAGTGGTTTGGCAGAAAGGGGTTATACCAAAACCATGGAGAAGAGTGGGAGGTATCCTGATCCCCAAAGAATAGGACTCAGCGGCCATCAGGCAGTTCCGCCAGATCAGCCAACTCTTGCTTCGGAAACTCCAGGAAAACACCCAGTGAGCAAGAATGAAGTTCGAGACAAACAAGTCATACAGTATCTTCATCGTTAAAGGCCAACTAACAGACGAGAGGTACGACATCAGTGATGAACCAATTCCAACAGTCCTAGAGAAGCCCGTTGAGTCTTGGTCGATGGTGTCACGCAGACCTCAAAGACACCTCTATTTATCAATACCCAGCCTTTCAACAACCAGAATGTTCACGGACACCACTCAGTGTTAGTTTGGGAGGGGGACAAGCTGAGGGTTGGACGCTCAAACCCTGATCTTTCCCCCCTGAATGCAGCCAGGGACTGGCAGGTGTGAGTTGACTTAGATCAGAGGCTTGTTTTCCCTCCGGAGATAGTAAAAACAACCCTGTGGCCAGACATCGTCCTCTGGCCTAAGTCCTGCCAGCTAGCCTACATCATAGAACTGACACTTCTGTGGAAGGACGCCATTGAAGAAGCGTACAAGTGCAAGTTGCGGTATTCCAACTTGGCAGCTGAGGCAGAGGACAGAGGCTGGAGGCCAGGGGTGTGTCCAGTGGAGGTAGGAGGTTTAGGGAGGTTGGAGTCAGGGGACAGGCACACAGGCAAGCCATTAAAGAACTGGCCAACACCCCCGAAAGAACAAGCCATTGGCTGTGGCTGAAGACGACCGACACCACCTGGGGTGCTAGGGCACACATCTAGCTGTGGGACACTCCGGCCTGATCAACCTGTGGTGGGCCTGCCTCAGCGGAGGGTATATAGTCATAAGTGGCCGAAACACCCTGTGATGCTGAGGTACACAACTGATAATGTGTCCAACTGGTAAAGCTGTGTATCAGCGATTCTCCCAAATATCTCCCAAAGAGTTAATTGGGAGAACATCAATTAAAAACTGGTGCAAACATTATGGATTGTAACATCAAGTCCTTTCAACAAACCTTTAAGTCTTGAGTGATCCAGTGACCACTGACAAAAACTGCAAGCAGCTGCAGCATTTCCTAGGCTTTGCTAACTTTTACAGCCAACTTTTATTCAATGCTTCCCCCCTGACAGCCCTGACTTCATTCACCCTTCTATTGGTCCAAGTCTGGAGATACTGCTTTTCAGACTTTAAAGGACCACCTCAACTCTGTGCCAATCCTTCAGTTCCCTATCTCAGAGCAACAATTTGTAGTGGAGGGGGACAGGTGATGTCCCTTCCCAGTGTGGAGGGACCATAAAAACCATAAGAACCTGGAGTACATCCAAACTGCATAGAGACTCGACAGGCACAGTGGGCCCCCATTTACCAGGTTTGCCAAAGGGTGCGGTCGTATACCCGCGACCTTCCTCTTCGGGTCGACTCCAAGAAGCTGGCCCCAAGGTTTATTGGCCCCTTAAAGATACAGAGGGTCATCAACCAGCCAGAGTCACCGGGTTTCAGCTAAAGCTCGCTTGCCCCATGAGGGTCCATCCTGTTGGAGAGAGTCCACTAGTGTCTGCTGCTCCATCCTCAATTAACGGGGGACTCACCTACCAGGTGTGTCACATAATACACTCCCCAAGATGTGGTAGAGGCTACCAGTACCTTGTCGATTGGGAGGGCTACGGCCCGGAGCAGGGTTCCTGCTCGACATATTCTGGATCAAAGCCTCATCCAGGACTTCCACCAGCAACATCTGGACCAGCCATCCCTCAAGACTAATGGCAAATGGCCTTGCCATTGGCTACAGGCCCTTCAGTTGCATTTGACCTGTGAGAGGAAAGCTCATCAGAGGAGGCGGTCTCTGCTGAAGGAGAGTACCCATTGGGGAGCTCACCACCCTCAGAGCCTGTGAGCAGGGAGTTGTCGGACTTTCAGGACCTTTAGCCCGTCAGCTTCCCTCTCCTACCCACCGAAGTTCTTGCAACTTTCTTTTTCTACTTTGAATGTCAGGGGCCAGTCCTTGAAAGAAGGGTTCTTTCACAGTTCAGTCTGCCAAAGGCTACCCCTCAATCACTGGACTCACAGTTGTAACTCGTACCCGCTCCATACTCAACCCTTTGCCAGATTGTTCTTTTCCAAGACTCTCCAGTGGTCTCCTGTCTGTCTTCAATAATCCTGCTTTCTCTTCTGAACCCCAGCATTTTTCTGACTGACTTCCCAATCCTCTGTAAAGTCTTTAAACATTCGCTCAATTTGTGTGAAGTTGTCATTGTTGTGATTGGGTACATACCCCACCGTCACACACCAGCAGTAATGGATGCCGTCAAACGAAATAGTCCTATTGGGCCTTATTTGGCCTATATGACTCTGGAAGCAGAAGTAGTAACTTATACAGGCAATCCAAGAAGGATGTACCTTTGGTGGGTGCTAAGGCAAAAACTTGAGTTTGAGGCTATGTCAACTTCCAGACAGCTTTAAGGAGATTCTGATCCACTCCCCGGTGGCTCAGGAGAGGAATGCAATGGGGTGTCAACATTGTGTGTTGTGGGGTCGGGGTGCCGCTAAATCTCGACTTGAGATGTTGTGGTTTAGTCAGAGGAATAACCCAATCTTTATTTAGTTTTTCTCTACATCAATGACAGGTACATATATTGGGGTTAAAAAGTATTTAGTCAGCCAACAGTTGTACAAGTTCTCATACTTAAGAAGATGATAGAGGCCTGTAATTTTCATCTTGGTTAAACTTCTACTATGAGAGACAAATTACGAAAAAAAAAAATCCAGAAAAAAATTTTAAAGAATTTATTTGCAAATTATGGTGGAAAATAAGTATTTGGTCAACAACAAAAGTTCATCTCAGTACTTTGTTCTATACCCTTTGCTGGCAATGACAAGAGGTCAAACTTTTTCCGTAAGTCTTCACAACGTTTTCACACACCGTTGCTGGTATTTTAGCCCATTCCTCCAAGTAGATCTCCTCTAGAGCATTGATGTTTTGGGGCTGTAGCTGGGCAACACGAATTTTCAATTCCCTCCAAAGATTTTCTATGGGGTTGAGATCTGGAGACTGGCTAGGCCACTCTTGGACCTTGAAATGCTTCTAACGAGGCCACTCCTTTGTTGCACAGGTGGTGTGCTTGGGATCCTTGTCATGTTGAAAGACCCAGCCACGATTCATATTCAATGCCCCAGCTGAAGAAGGAGGTTTTCACTCCAAACCTCACCATACATGACCCCGTTCATTCTTTCGTTTATACGGATCAGTCGTCCTGGTCTCTTTGCAGGAAAACAGCCCGAAAGCATGATGTTTCCACTGCCTTGCTTTACAGTGGGTATGGTGTTATTTGAATGCAACTCAGCATTCCTTTTCTTCCAAACACAACAAGTTGAGTTTTTACCAGAAACTTCTAATTTGATTTAATCCGACCAAAGGACATTCTCCCAGTCCTCTTCTGGATCATCCAAACACTCTCTAGCAAACTTCAGACGGGCCTGGACATGTACTGGCTTAAGCAGGGGGACATGTCTGGCACTGGAGGATTTGAGTCCCCGGCAACATAGTGTGTTACTGTTGGTAGCCTTTGTTACTTTGCTCCCAGCTCTCTGCAGGTCATTCACTAGGTTCCCCCGTGTGGTTCCGGGATTTCTCTCACGATTCTTGTAATCATTTTGACCCCACGGGATGATATCTTGCGTGGAACCCCAGATCGAAGGAGATAATCAGTGGTCTTGTATGTCTTCCATTTTCTAATAATTGCTCCCACAGTTGATTTCCTCACACCAAGCTGCTTAACTATTGCAGATTCAGTCTACCCAGTCTGGTGCAGGTCAACAATTTTGTTTCTGGTGTCTTTTGACAGCTATTTGGTCTTGGACATAGTGGAGTTTGGAGTGTGGCTTTTCGAGGTTGTGGACAGGTGTCTTTTATTCTGATAACCAGTTCAAACAGGTACCATTAATACGGGTGACCTATCCAGGACTAAGGCTATGAGAGCCAGAAATCTTGCTTGTTTGTAGGTGACCAAATACTTATTTTCCACCATCATTTACAAATAAATTCTTTTGGTCTGGTGTGCCTCAATGCATATCTCCTCCCAAGTGTCCATTGATATGTCAGTGTTCATTTCCGCCTCCCATCTCTGTCTTATCTGCCAGGAGTTATGTATATTAATAGATAAAAATATATTATACAGCTTACCGATTATTTTTGTTTCCTGATTGCTTATTAGTGCCACTAGGAACCTTTCAATGGAAATGGGTCTTCTAAGTTTTTCCCACTCCTTGTCAGGAAAGATCTTAACTGTGGATATCTAAAAAAAATGTCTGTCTTCGATAGATCAAATTTGTCAGCTGTTCAAATGTTTTAAGATTTTCGTCCTTGATCAGTTGATGCAAATAGATTAGACAATATTATGACCATTTTCTAAAACCAGTATCTGAATTGTTAGGGGTAAAGGTCTTCAATAGTCCAATATTTGTTGGTGATGAAAGTAGCTTTGGCAGTTGATAGGCTGACATTATTTTATTCAAAAATTTTAATGTGGTTTTTGTCTTGGCTGCCATTTCTTTTACAGAGATGTCGTGAAAGGGTAAAATTTCCAGGGACTCTTTGCACTTGCTTTTCTCAATGTTAAGCCATTGTGTAGATGTATCGTTCTAAATCCATGCAATCATCAGCTTCAATTGAGACCTTGAGTTTGAGACCTCCACCAGATGTGAATGGTTGTAAGATTTTAAATCTAATTCTAGGGTGCGTATTTTGCCAAGTAAATTTTGATAATTTATTGAGGTGATCAAAGGTTGGTCTAGAAACTTCTACAGGTAGCATCTGAAATAAATAGAGCAATCTGGGCTGAACATTTATACACATAGTTTCTACTTGAATTAGTAGGGTGTGTGGAAGCGGGGACCATCTTACCAGGTCACTACTAATATGCTGGATTATTTTTACTGCAGTTTACATTCGAAATGGGGGAATGTAGATGCCTAAATATTTAATGCCTTCTTTGTGTCATCTGAATCTGCTCTGTAGTTTAACTATTTCTTAGACCGGATCATTTACATCTATAGCCTCTGCTTTATCTACCTTTACCTTGTATCCAGAATAATACCCCAAACTAGATATGAGCTCCTTTATATATGGGTTTATCGAGCTGGGTTCTGTGAAATATAATAAAAAATCATCTTTGCACAGCAAAATTTTGCGTACTTCTTGGTTTATTACAATTCCTTTTATGTTGTTGTCTCTAATGAGCTGGGCCAGTGGCTCAATACTGATAGCAAACAGCGTAAATCTTGTGTAAATCTCTCTGATCTGTATCCATTAACTTTAACAGCTGCTTGATGGAATGAATAGCGTGTTTGAACCAAATTTGTGAAATTAGGACCAAATCTAAATCGTTTTAGTCTTTGAAATAAATATTGCCATGATACCCGATCAAATGCTTTTTGTGCATCTATGGATCCAATTATTGATTCTGATTTCATCTTTTTGATGAGATGTTATATTTAATGCCATATATAGATCCAATTATTGATTCTGATTTCATATCTTTTTGATGAGATAGTATATTTAATAGGCGTCATACATTATCTACATAAGTGATAAAGCCTGTTTGATCAGGGTGTATGATTTTGGTAATTATTTTATTTACCCTTCTAACTAGAATTGCTGTTAATATACTCAAATGCTTGTTTCATAAAGATATTGGCCTAAAAGACTGGCATTCATTAGGGTCTTTACCCTCTTTATGAATTACAACTATCATTGCCTCAGTCCAAGATGTTGCCATAGTTTAGAATCCCTAATTTGCTTATCTAACTCCTTAGCTGTTGAGTCTATTGGTTCAGTTAATTTTATTCTTTTTAAGTACTTTGTAAGCTCTGCATTATCACTACATATGTCTGCATGTCGTGTTATTTTCTTTACTATGTTGAAGGATTGTTGCTTTCTCAGGCTGAATGCAAGTTTGTGTGCCCTGTTTCCATATTCAGAATATTTTTGGTTGGTAAATCTTAAGCTTCCCTCAATCGTATCCAGTAGTAAGCTGTTTAGTTGTCTACGAGTTATATCTAAATCATTTGAAACCTTGATTGTTGCAGATGTTCTCAATTTATTTTATCTTCCAATTCTCGCTGTTTTCCCTCCCTCTCTTTTCTTTGCAGTTGTAAATGAAATAATACATCCTCATATATATGCTTTAGCATAGTCCCACAGTATCAGGGGACTGCTTTCCGTTGAGGTATTGGTATCTAGATACTTTTTTAATTCTTCTGCAATGAACGAGATTAATTCTTTATTATTGAGAAGAGACGAATTAAGCCTCCATTGTTTAGTTATTTCCCATTTCGATAATGCAGCTGCATGATCAGAAATATGATCTGTAGTTTGGTACCCAAGCATTTTACTTATTCTAGGTAGAGGGGCTTTAGAGGGTGGCTGTCTATCCATTTGCTGGGACATTACAAAGTTAAAATCTCTTTCGTCATGTAGCTCTTTACAGTTAAGTAGCTTTTAGTTTGTTCACAAAACTTAACTTTGAAAGACAATTATATCTCCTCTCATAGTGTTTACCATAGAATGAGGGCAACAAATAATAGGGGTGGGAGCCATAAAGTGTCGCCTCCCCTATTTCTGATGCTGAAGTTTTTGAGGTGGTTTAAAAAGCTCCTCGATGGCAGCCGAATGTGAAGAGGCTGGGATGAAGTAGCACCTCCAAATACAAGGCCATTATTGTCAGTCGGAAAATGGTGGGATGCCGTCTTTGTTATGGAGTGAGATCCTGCCCCAAGTGGAAGAGTTCAATTACCTTGGTGTCATGCTAGTGAGTATTTTGGGCACATACCACCGAGGGGCCCCAGGAAAGACCCAGGACACACTAGAGGTACTATGTTTCTCGGCAGGTCTGAGTAAGCCTCCGGATCTTCCTCAGGTTACATATTCTAGTTACAGAGCTACAGCCAGAATATGAAATCAGTACTTTTACAGAGAAAATTTTTTTGTGTTCAGATGCAATTCAGCCAGAATTGGGGGTAACAGGACACCCTATGTAATGTCTGAACAAGGACTGCTGAACTTAACAACAATCCTTACTGTGTTTTTCTAAAATAAAATCTTAGTCAGTTGCCATAGTATGTGACACTGTGGTTCTCATGATCCTTTTTTTCTAGTTCCTTTTGGTCTTCTGCTACCCTGACTGCTGCTGCATAACTAAACCCTGCCATGTTTTTGATGGCCTTATGCCATGACACTTGGGAAGGCAGCCTCTCCTGCGCTTACCAGTCATCTTGCTTGTCATGATCGTATTCTCCTGTAAATGTGTTGACTTGAAAGTCCAATAAAGACTATCCATCCGTGTTACTCCCAAAGAGAACCTCAACATGTTTATCTCTGCAACATCTAGTTCTGCCTCCTGTCTTTTCGTCATTGTAACATTCTCTAGGCCATACAGTATAGCTGGTCGCACCACTGTTGTACACCTTTCCTTTTATTTCCTTTTAGTCTTCTATCACATAGTACCCCTGACACTTTTCTCCACCCATTCCAACCTGCTTGGACCCGTCTCCTCACTTCTTTTCCACACTCTCCGTTGCTCTGGACTGTTGACCCTAAGTACCTGAAATCCTCCAGCTTCTTGATCTCCACTCCCTTTAGCCTCACCATTCCACACGAGTTCTACACATTCACACACATATAATCTGTCTTCTTGCAACTAACTTTCATTCCACTCCTTTCCAGAGCATACCTCAACCTCTCTAGATTTTCCTCTACCTGTTTTCTGCTCTCATTACAGATCACAATGTCATCTGCAAACATCATGGTCCATGGGGATTCCTGTCTAACCTTATCTGTCAGCCTGTCCATCACCATCGTGAACAAGAAGGGGCTCAGAGCTGATCCCTGATGGAGTCCCACCGCCACCTTGAACTTCTCTGTTACCCCTACAGCACACCTCACCACTCTCACAGCTGGCATACAGGTCCAGCACCTGTCTAACATATTTCTTTGCCACTCCAGACTTCCTCATACAATACCAGAGCTCCTCTCTTGGCACCCTGTCATATGCTTTTTCTAGGTCTACAAAAACACAATGCAGCTCCCTCTGGCCTGCTCTGGACTTCTCTGTTAGCATTTTCAATGCAAATACTGCATCTGTAGTACTCTTTCTAGGCATGAAGGCATGCTGCTGTTCACAAATGCTGACTTCTGCTCTCAGTCTAGTTTCCACTACTCTTTCCCATAACCTCATTGTATGGCTCATCAACTTTATCCCTCCATAGTTGCCACAATTCTGCACATCCCCTTCACTCTTAAAAACAAGCACCATCACACTTTGTCTCCATTCTTCAGGCATCTTCTCACTCTCTAAGATCCTGTTGAATAATCTAGTCAGAAAATCTACCGCTGCCTCTCCTAGACACTTCCACACCTCCACGGGTATATCATCAGGACCAAGTGCTTTTCCACTCGACATCCTCTTCACCCTCCCACTCATCATGCCTTCCTCACTTAACTTTTGCTAATTTGTGCTACTTTGTGGTCTACAATAGTCACCTCTTCTACCCTTGCCTCTCTTTCATTTTCCCTATTCATCAGCTCTTCAAAGTACTCTTTTCTTCTTCCCATCACTCTTCTAGCATCTGTCAATACATTTCCCTCTCTATCCTCTCTATCCACCCGGGCCTGTTGTACAATCTTTCCATCATTATCTCTCTGTTTCGCCAACCTGTATAGATTATTCTCACCCTCCTTACTATCCAACCGAGCATACAAGTCATCGTACGCCCTTTGTTTTGCCTTTGCTACCTTTATCTTACCTCACGTTATATCTCCCTGTACTCCTGTCTGTTCTCTTCAGTCCTCTCAGTAACCCACTTCATCTTTGCTAACCGCTTTCTCTGTATATACTCCTGCACTTCCTCATTCCACCACCAAGTCTCCTTATCTACTTTCCTTCCAGATCACACACTAAGTACTCCTCTACCTGGCTCCCTGATAACACTAGCTGTTGTTGTCCAATCGTCTGGAAGCTCACCCTGACCACCCAGACCCTTTCTCAACTCCTCCATGAAAACTATGCAACACTCCTCCCTTTCCAGCTTCCACCACTTTGTCCTCTGCTCTGCCTTTGTCCTCTTCATCTTCCTTGTCACCAGAGTCATCCTACAAACCATCATCCTATGCTCTCTGGCTACATTCTCACCTACAACTACTTTGCAGTCACTGATCTCTTTCAGGTTACCTCGTCTATACAAGATATAGTCTACCTGTATGCTCCTACCCCCGCTCTTATAAGTTACCCTATGTTCCTGTTTTATCTGGAAGAAGGTGTTCACTACAGCCATTTCCATCCTTTTTGCAAAATCTACCACCATCTGTCCCTCTGCATTCCTATCCTGTATACCCAATCTTCCCATCACTTCTTCATCACCTCTATTGCCTTCACCTACATGTCCATTGAAGTCTGCACCAATTACCACTCTCTCATTTCTGGGAATATTCTGCATCACTTCATCCAACTCATACCAGAACTTCTCCTTCTCTTCAGATTCACATCCCACCTGCGGGCTATAGCCACTAACAACATTGAGCGGCACATCTTCGATTTCCAGTTTCAGACTCATAAGTGTATCTGACATTCTTTTCATCTCTAGGACGTTCCCAACAAACTCCTCCTTCAAGATAACTCCTACACCATTTCTCCTTTTGTCAGTACCATGATAGTACAACTTAGAGCCTGCTCCTAAGCTTCTAGCCTTACTGCCTTTCCACCTGGTCTCCTGGACACACAGTATCTACCTTCCTTCTCTGCATCATGTCGATCAGTTCTCTACCTTTTCCTGTCATTGTCCCGATATTCAAAGTCCCTACTCTCAGTCCCAGGCTCTTTCCTTTCCTCCTCTCTCTCTGCTTCCGAACACGCCCTCCTCCTCTTCTTCTTGTTCTTGTTCTTTGACCCACAGTAGCCCAGTTTCCACTAGTACCCTGTAGGTCATCAGTACCAATGGTGGGCGTTGTTAACCTGGTCCACGACCGATCGGGTACGATATGGTTATGGTTGACTCGCATGTTTGGTTTTGGCAAAACTTTTACGCCGGATGCCCTTCCTGACGCAACCCTCTGCATTTATCCGGGCTTGGGACCAGCACAGGGAGACACTGCTCCGTTTTCCCCCAAGGCAGGCTTGGGGAGACACGGGCCAGTGCCGCCAAGTGCCGCTGCATTCAATCTGGTATTAAATGTCACCCTTAAAATATCAAGTTATTAGTTTGTAATTTGACAGTATCGTATGAACTATAAATTATTATTTTTCATTTAATGTTTCTGATGGAACCAAGAGTATTAAAGGCTTTTTACAGTTATTCTGAGTTTTTTAATGGGAAATTGAAGTGTTTCAGCTGAGGCAGAGTTTTTAAGTGGATTTTCACTATTCTGTGATTAAAATGAATGTGGTCCTTAATATGAAATATGTCAGACATAGCTGAGCAAATAGGGCAGAGGTGGGTAGGAAAGGTGATCAGGAGATACGCCACAAGTTTTTACACTTTGTAACTGCAAGCATTTAAAATGGCACACACAGCCATGACCATTTTTTTTTTAACTCAACTTGTTGAAGATACCAATTCCTGTTCCTAAAATGTAGATAAAGTTAATGAGTTCCTGATTCTTAAACCTCAGTTTAAAACAATGCAATTCAGTTGGGCCTTTAGGAAATAAAATGTTTGCTTTAATAACATATTGCTAATATGGTCGTGATGGAGAATAGATGAAGGCTTTAGCATATGTGATGGCAATATCAACATTTCAACATCCTGTCTATTTGAAAGGTCCTTCAAGTCTTGTTTTCCTTTCCCATTTGATCTAACTTAGTGTATCATAAGATTTAGGCATGGTGCATGAATTTGCTTAGCTCCGTTGTATGTCATGATGGGAGGAGAGACATAATGGGAAAAGATCAAAGAGTTAAGTGAAGGGCTGAAGATGTTCAGGCAGATAAGCTGCACTTCCTAAATTGCCAGCAGCTGCTCATAAACACACAGCACCTCTCAATATTGTTTCCGATTGAGGGAGTGCAACAATGCCCAGGAAACCGCAGATTGCTGGCTGTAACACAATAAAAAAGGAGGGATCAACAAGCACACTAAAAACATGTGTTCTCATCACAAAGGGATTGTCAGCCTCAAACGCTTTACATCCCTCTGCCATCCCTCAGGATACAACAGGCTGGCTGGCAGTTTAAACAGAGCTCTCTTCTGGTCTCGTCACATTCCTTTTCTCTACTCCTCTCTCTTCTATCCCTTTCTTTCGCCCCCTCTTTTGCCTTTTCTCTCTTAGGATTGCTTAATCTCACTCAGTTATCATCAAAACAATCATTGTTTATAATATGCTTCTGACATTGTTGATGGATAAATAATCAAGGCAATCCCTTTTTTGTAGATTTGTATTCAGCTTTTCTCCCTCCCCTGCTACTTCAGTTATCAGCATCATATGATCTTATTGAATTGCATTTGTTATATTTCAAAGCGATACATTATTTGGCTGACTTCTGAAAACCTTTCAGCCATACCAAGCAGCATGAAGAGCACAATGTTAGTTATGGATGAACATTCTCAATTAAATGTGCTGTAAATTAGTTTAAAGTATGAATGTACCATATTGAGAAGCACCAATTGCAAAACTAAATGAGAATTCTTCCTAGTAAAAATGCGAAAAATCACACTCCTTCACAAGGGGGTCGGGGTCGGAGACTATAAGTCGCCAGACCAAGAACAAACATTTCATGTTGAAAGGCAAGTGATAGTGTAATGTCCCAACGGACATCCCCAACAATGACTATTTGCGGTTAACAAACCTTATCTTTAGTACAACAATTATAATATTACATTCATTACATTACATTACATTGCATTTGGCAGACGCTTTTATCCAAAGCGACTTACAATAGAGGACATAGGGACTGCAAATACACTTGCAAATACACGATGCACAGGAAATAAACAGAACAGTAAGCTTGGGTTAGAGAGGTTTTTTTTTTTTTTTTTTTGACAAAGACATACACAAACGTACACACACACACTGCATAGCCTAACTTGCTGCCTAACCTGATCTGGGGCATCAGCGCAGTAAAAAGTCCTGAAAGAGAACAGTTTTTACCTGTTTCTTGAAGGTTGAGATGGATGATGCTAGTCTTGTTGGTCTGGAAGTTTATTCCACCACTGAGGTAGTAGAACTGAGAACAGTTTTGCCTGAGATTGCTTAGAGCGAGCAAAAGGTACTGCTAGTAGGTTTGTATTAGAGGAACGCAGCTCTCTGCCGGGAGCATAAGGTCTTATCACTTCGTTCAGATATGCTGGACCTGTTCCTGAGGTGGTTTTGAATGCCAGGGTCAGGGCCTTGTGCTTGATCCTGGCAGCTACTGGTAGCCAGTGCAACTGGATGAACAGAGGTGTAACATGAGCCCTTTTGGGTTGAGTGAATACCAACTGTGCTGCAGCATTCTGTACCATCTGCAGTGGTTTTATTGCACAAGCAGGTAGTCCAGCTAGGTGGGAATTGCAGTAGTCCAGGCAGGAGATGACCATGGCCCTTAACCAATAGCTGTGCCGACTGTTGGGTCAGGTAGGGTCTGATATTCTGAATGTTGTACAGCACAAATCTGCAGGTCCGGGCAGTTGAAGTAATATGGTTGGATAATATAATGATTAATATAATAATATAATAATTAATCAATGGCGGCTCCACAAAATCTTCTCCAACTCAGCCCTCTCTCCACACGCCCTGCTCCCTCACATCCCAAAACACATTCATAGCCAGTAGGGAAACATAGAACTCAGAACCTCCTCTAACAGTACTGCAGGTCTGCATTTTCTGGCGTGTGAAGAGAGCGGTGAGTCAGAGAAGATATTGATTAATGACTGTAATTGTTGTAAGGTTTGTAGCACCAAACTCTCCATCTCACTCCAAATCACTAAAGCCATTGAACTCTTCATCCTTTGTCACTTCTGAACAACTCTATCAACTCCAGAGGTAGACAGCACACCGCTTCCTCTTGTGCGTGGCTGCCATCAGACTTAACATCAGTTCCAGTTAGAACTACCCTGGCCTTTCTAAATCCCGATAGGATGGTTTCAGTTGTCACCGAAGTCCATGCTTTCTTGATCCAAAGATTTTCAAGAAAGTTGCATGCCAAAAGTTGCCGTGAAGCTATGTTCTCCATCACTCATCCACTACTTTCACAGGTGAAGCAAAACTGCCCTAAAGCTCCGGTTCACCGAGATGTCAAGTGACTGGAGTACTTTGGTAAAGACTCCGGGGATGATGGCAGGGATGGAGTTGAAAACCTTTCCATTTTTCTTTGAACTGTGGCGTAATATGTGCTCGCATACTGTCCATTACAAGCAGGGCTTTGCGTGTTTTAAAGAAGCCATCCAGACTCTTAGTGTAGCACTTTGTGAGCCAAAAGTTAATAATTTCTTGAGCCATCCACCCTTTCTCATTCATGGCCAAAACAACTGAGGGGGACTAGGTTTTTGGCATGGTTTTCAGTTTAAAAAGGACTAATAGTGGCAATTCATCAAATTATGTCAAATGTGAGGGGGACCTCATCCATGTTAATAATATGATTCGGATTTACGTTGTGCTCAATTACTGTCCTTTTCAATTGTCCTTTTCAGTTTTCTTTATAAGCTGACGTTTAGATATTCCATGGTACAGGAGTAATAGGAGAAGCAGATACTGGCACACAAGCCTGGACTGCACTCTCGCGACTGTCATTGTGAAAATAATGAACATGTGAAATTACCATTATATAAATATTTCGCACCTGAGTATAAGTTGCAGGACCAGCCAAACCATGAAAAGAAAGTGACTTATCATCCAAAAAATATGGCAAATAAGTATCTCTAATCTGAGATTAATGTCAGTGAGCGTTGGTCAATCCAAGTAAACAAGTGTCCCTTTGGGCTGAGGTCATCATTAAAATGTTTGGTGCCAACAGATATGTTCTAATTGCATGTCCGTCATAATGCTCAGGATGAAAGGCTCGGCCTATTATATTAACCGCACATTAATCCAACATTCTTGAATATAACAATTTGACAACAAACTGAACAAGCCCTCCATTTTTGCAATCCTGGATAAAACTAAAAACAAAGCATTTTGGTACAATAAGAATATTATTGTAAAAACAGGCATTAAGAAATCTGCAATAATTCATTTCTTCACAATGTTTTATAATACAGAACCCTGTTCCCCTGATACTGTGGCAAACAAAAATGACGTCCATTGGAGCAAAGTATGATGAAAAGAGAAAAGGGCTAAAACTGAACTGTTTCATATTTATGTTCATTATTGTCCTTTCGATACAAAGACTTTTGAAAGTACCATGGCAACCAAACTATTAAAATGGCTATATAGACATGAATTGTGTGGACAATATGGGCAAGTTAATAATTTGAGGTGGCATTGGTGTTAATTGTTTATGTTCTTTTTTTTTTTTTTTCTTTTTTTGCCTGCCTTATGTGTTTAATGTATATTCCCATTTTACAAAAACCTGACTTGTTCCCAAGCACTTTACTCACATATCATTGTACATACTTTAATATTACTTCTTGTGTACTAACAGTGCTATTTTATTTTTGCTACTTTGTATGTATGGATTCATTTAACCATATTTCATGGCTACTTTGGGTAGATCAGTAGCCGTTATCAGCTCTTCATCTTGCCCCCCTCCAAGACTGCAGTAGTGTTCAAATTTCCCCCAAGTTGAAAGAATGCCTGACTTCAAAGTGGCCAAATGTCCGCCAGTGAATTCAGGTGACTAATCTAAGACCAAATATGAAAAAGTATTTTACACAGATTTAATAATGTATGCAAATAAAAGGGAAGTGTAATTAATCAGATTTTTCTCTCTTCACCAGAAAGACTTAAATGAACAAATACATGTTGTTTAAGTATTCAAAGTTGACTCATCCGTCATTTATATCCCTTTCCCTGCACTCATGGTTGAGTGAGAGCCAATCCTAGGTCGCATTAGATGAGAGGCAGGGAAACCCTGGGCCAGTCTTCACTTCAACACAGGACCGCAAAAAGAAACATACAAACCTTCACTAATCCATTCACACTTCTGGGCAATTTTAGGGTTTCAATTTTACTTTATATTTTTCATTCACACTTCTAGGAAATTTCCTCTTAGCACATCTTAATATTTATCTGGAGTATAAATAAGCACTTTGTTGTCTTTGGGCTTGAAAGAGAGATTTATGGCAGAATGATTCGTCACTGATGCTATGGTGGAATGATATTCTGTTTGCACACACAGATAAATCAGGTAATACGATCCCATTTACACAAAGGGCAAGCACTCACAGTTCTCCTAAGGGAAATCCCCAATGTCGAACATACATTTAAGTGATACTGCACATTGCAAAGATGTGATACTTTTCGATTTCTCTTTATAAGATGCGCTTTCAACTAAAGTTGGCATCATCTGCAATTTCTATTTTATGCATTCTCTAATTGCAAATGAAGATTCCTGTTGCTCTTCAATTGTGCTGGAAAAAGTCTGAAGCTTTAAATTACAATTTCCTCAATAGGTTTGGCCTTGTCATAGTGAGGAGGCAGGTACGTTCCTCTCATCTGGAGAGCATTACCACAATGAGCTTGCTCCTGGCAGAGTCACCCTTGGTGGGCCAGTCTCTAAAAGAGGTTCTAGACTAACAAGGATTTGGCAGTGCACTGGAAAGCTTCTAAGGTGGCAGCTCCATCATCCAAATATCCTGCAGGGGCTAACAACCCATTAAGGAGAAACTCACAATGTTGTGAAGCATATCTGAAAAAACAGATATGGCCCTCACCAATTACTGATCAACCTTTGCCACACACCCTGCCATGTGGAACCTCCAGATGCTCCTTTATACTGGAGCAACTACATTACTACCGCCTTCTTGCGTAGGCGGAGCGTGGCGCAAGCAGTCACAGAGGACTCTTGCTCTCTCGATTGCGCGACGTTTGGACATTAAAACAGAGACACTGGAGAAGCTGGGACTACTACGCCAGCCGGCAGCAACAACATAAGACTCTCCTTCCATGCATACCCCAGGAAAGAGGCATCAGAAGCAGTGTGCGTGGACTAGGAAGAGGGGCAAGCATGGAGGCATCCGGATTAGGCTAGCAGCAACCCACCTTGACCAACAATGCCATCTATCCTTCTAGCCAACGTAAGATCACTGGAAAACAAGATGGATGACTGACTCAGTCCGACGACTGAGATCTACAAACCGGAGAGTGAGTAAGTGTGTGTTCTTTTCCACTGAAACATGGCTTAACAACATCGTCGACTTGAACAGCTAACACGCTATTGAGCGGACAGGGCCCTTGTAGACTTAGGTAAAATTCGTGGTAGTGGTGTCTGTGTTTACATTTGTGATGCATGGTGCCAAGTTGCTATGATAGTATGCAAACACTTTTCACTGCTGATGGAGTTTATGATCATTAAGTGTTGTCCTTTCTACCTGCCGAGGGAATTTACCGGGATTTTGCTTGTCTCAGTTTACATCCCTTTGACCATCAACAACAGTGACAGGAATACTCAGATACCTTCACCATTCTCGCCAGAGATTTTAACTATGCTGACCTCAAAACTGTCCTACCAAAATGTGCACTTTCCAACAAGAGGGAATCACTGGACCTTTTTTCTACACACCACACAAAGGGGCCTACTGGGCCTACCTAACCCCCCCAGACTGCCTGAAGAATAACACTACATGATTCACCACATTGCTCTATGACTGTACTATATGACTTTGACTGCCCTGTCCACTGCACTATATGACCCTGACTCTAACTCAGAAATGTAATTTTAACTCCTTTGTATGTTTTACTTAGTATGACTTGACTTTACTACTGTCCCTGAAGCTCTCCCATGAAAAGATCATCCTATCATGTTGTTAAGGCAATGGTTAATTCTAGACTACTTCCTCATTTGGGGTGTCCCTGATGCTTCGATGGGCCTCTCAGGAATGGCACTGGCCCTACAAAAGAATGTGCACTGGTCACTTATCAGCTGGAACCTAATTGGCAACAACTAAAAGCCTGCTTTCTTTTCCTAGATGGCAAGATGACTCCTACAATTGCATATTCACTAAAATTGCAGACAACTCAGATTCAGACACTTTCTTCAACCAGCCTCACCAGAGTGTTGCATACGTTTCAGCAGACAATGTTACTCATCATCCTCACAGATGCCAACACCGCCATCTCAACCTCCTACAGAGACAGTTGGTAACACTTGACTTCCCACCAACCCATGGCCACTGTATATGCTGACAACCTCACCAAAAACAATGGGAGCTGTCTGTTAGTCCTCTTTTTATCACACAACTTTTGCATAATTGAAAAATGTTTTCTTTATAAACTCAACCACAACTTGACAGGATAAAGCCTGGATGGAAGAACATGGGAGGGATCAACCACATTATCCTCCCCTGCTGCTGTTGGTCTCTATAACCAACTACTGTGTGTTCAGGGATATGGGTGCTGTTCAGGCACATTGACCTGCAGCTGAAGGTCGTCCAGCTAAGCCTCAACTTTACAAGCCAGGAGCCATTACTAGGCATGCTTTTTCTGCTCTAGGCTCTGTGACCCTGATATTGCTTCTGTATACTGCTGCTCCATCTTCAATGCCTTCATTGTCTGGCTGATGACAACACTGAGAACTTGGAGACCTGCAAGCTTAGATTCAACCTGTCTGCTTGGGAAGATCAAAACCTCCTCCCCAAATAGCCATGGAGCTCACACTGACCTACACACGTAGCCCTGACATTGATGACCTCTACCGGGAGGCCTGCTTCCACGGTAACATGATTAGGTATTGGCAACTGAATGCTGCACACAACACAGCCATCACAAGGAGAAATTCTGGAGGGATGAATCACTGATGAAACCCACAATTTCAACATGCTTGGACAAGCTGGTACCGGACCCCCACATTGACCCTTCCACCACAGAAAACTGACTCCCTTGGCTGCTGGAATGAGCACTTTAGTCTGCTCTGTCATCCTACAGTTGCTGAGCTGGTTACTGCGTCTTACATTGCCACCCCAAACGCAGACTGCAGAAGTGACCCAATCAGCACCCCCAAAGTAAGAGATGCAGTGAAAAAGCTCAAAACTGTCATCACCACGAAGATGTTGAAGGGTGACTGCATGGTCGTTTGGCATACTCAGATCAGTAACCAGGTGGAGCAGCAAACTGTTCACCAGGATTCTCTTCAACTCTTCTCTTTGGGAGTTTTGGAAAACTCAACATCTCTCCATTGCTTTCATAGACCTCAAAGCCGCCTTGGATAGACCATGACTTTTTCAACAATATCCTAAATAACATTGTAGTATCACCCAAAATCAATGCCATGTTCCAACAGCTATCCGACAACTCTGAGAGCTGGGTAAGTGTGAACAGTTCCCCATCAACAGTAGGCTTAGACATGGCCGCATGGTCATCCTTGACATATTCAACTGTATTACTAATGATCTCATGATTCAGGCTTGTGATTTGATTCTGGGTATGTCATTCAGCAACCGCTGTCTGGCTGACCTTGAGTATGTGAATGACTCAACCCTGTTCTGCACCTTCCTCTAACACCTCGGCAGGACCTTCACTACATACCATATAGAAACAGTGAAGGTCAGTCTCCAAGTGAGGCGGTAGAAGACCAGGCTTTTTCATTTTGACAAGAGATTGACCGCAGACTGACAGTTGCAGCTTCAGCATTGCAGTCTTGCTGATAGTCCTTCTGGCACCACCACTCTGTTTGCTGCAAAACAAAGCTGCGGTTTTATAACTGATTTCATAAGAATGCACTCACAGCTGGTGAGAACAGCCTTCTGTGTCTCAGTTTGCAGCCCAAGTGTTGTATTCGATTGCTTGGCTGTGTCATCTGACATCCTGGAACATTCCACATGTACCATCCTCTCCTTGACCCGAAAGCAGCTGGCAGGAATAGACTATATGGAAAGCCATGCACCAGATGGCGTCAAGGTGGACCGACAACATCTGGGGATCAACTTGGAGCACACAGAAGACCTGGCCCAAGACCGTCACTGCTGGTAAACTTTGGTGAAGCTGATTGGCTCTATGCACCGCAATGACCCTGTGGCACAAAACTGGGCCCTTGCCATGCAAGGCCATTAGAGAAAGTGATTCATATTACGTTATTGCTGTGTTTTCTTTGGCCATTTTTGTGGATAGTGTATCTCCTGAAAACTCAAGGATTTTGCTTTATATTCTACAATGAATTAAAATTTACATTTCACCAAACAATCAATTCACATGACATCAAACATCAATATGATCTGACTTACAAAGACCAATGATTTTGCATGTGTGACAGGTTGTTCATCAAAAAAAAAAAATCATTCTCATAACCTCAGGGTGGTTTTGATTTCCCAAATTGGAAACATTTTACAAAAATTCCTGTAGTTTGTCTGCATAAATATATTATCCGTCTGTGTGTTTTGCTGTAACTCACACCTGGAATTCACAATTACTGATTATCGAATAGGATTTGTCTGTTTTATATATAGATCGATAGATAGAACAAAAAGATTCAACTACCACTTTGGCATTCCTGTGAAGCAAAAAATTTGATAATCATGCGCCACAGTTGTCTTTTTTTCTGCTTTGAAATTTGTTGTTTGCAGTATAGTTAATGCTGACATTAGAGATGATGCCTCATTTATGGAGGTAATCATATATTCAGATGCAAAGAGCATAAAATGAGAGTGAACATCTTTCTTTCTGGAGGAGTTAAGATTTTTCTGTTTTCCCAGTAGATGTCAGCAGTGAACTGGTAAAAACGCAATCAGATTTCTCCCCTTCAAATGCCAGGGTGCTCTGCAAACTAACTGCTTTGGAGGTAGAGATAGTACAGATGGCTGGCCTAAATGTAGCATGTATCCAGTAATTTCACTGTTCGCACAATGATATCAGAGTCAACTCAAAATGGATGCAGTGCCATCAACTTGAAACAAATTTTAACACTTTCTACAGAATTGCATTGTGAGCAAAGTCGCCATGGATTTGGACAGCAGTTATTACAAATGTCTCTCTATTTCTGTTAGCATTAAATCAAAACTAGTGCTCACATCCTCTTAAAGTTCTGGGGTGGATTTGAGGTAACAGCTATGTAGAAATTCAGATTTAATTTAGGAATTTATTCTAGAGCATGATAGTTTAAATCATGTAGAAACAAACATGGTACAAAAACAAAATAAAATCCAGTGATTTTAAATTTGGGAAGATAATCGCGAGGTTATGGTGATTTTTCTTTTCTTTGAAGGATTCACTGCCCTTTTCTTAATGTGGGCCACAATTACAAAAGTTTAAACAATCATTATCAAATGTCCCATGTGGGTTAAGTGGCCTGCTGTTTAATCTTTGCAGCCATTGATTACTTATGCATAAGTCAATAACAATTCATAATTGAGATAATTTCTCAACATTGCACACATAAATGTGTCCACAGTGAGAAAATGTGTAATAAATATGATACAACCATTTCAACACCTTCAAGTTTTTCCAATTTCTAATTTTCTATCTGCTTTGCTTTGTAATATATGTTGTACAATTATTTGATTTTGAAAGAAAAATTAAAAATTTGCATCTGACTTTGGAAGCAAGAAAACTCAGTATTTGAGGTCATGTGTGTGTGTGTGTGCACATGTGTTTCCACCGTTTGAGATCCAACAAGAGGTTATCTGTGCCTATTTATGGAGGGCAGGGCTCCAGAGACCTGACCTCCCACTGTGATTGGCTGGCTTGGCCTTGTGAAAAGTTTACTTTTGATGGTGTTGTGTATATGCTTTTTCCCCCACTTCCAATTAAATGTGGAATGCAGCATTCTTAAAGCACATTTGGAGTTGTGTTGTGTTTGCGTGTACGTTTGTCTGTTGTCCCTTTTCATTTTCGAACACACAGAGGTCTTTCAGTAGAGAAGACACAACCAGCAAGTGAGAATGGACCCTGAAACCTTCCAGGTTATTTTTCCATATCCACTTTTTTCCATCTGTGTTGGCACCATGACCTCAACAGGACAGAAAGAGGCTACAAATTATTTACTGAAATGCCAGAATATCCTTATTCTAAGGTGAGTGACACTTTGGGAAATGTGTATTCCTTCTGAGTTATAAAGGCCTAATTTATCCTGATTTCCTGATTCTCTGAGGTGCCTTTTGTCTTGATGTGAATAGTAGTGGCCTTACCTCTTCAGTGCATGCACAGCAGAAGATGCAGCCTGCTTTTTAACGGCCTGTTTGGACACAAGACTTTGGCTGTGGGTGGGAAGTGAAAGAAAAAATGTCACCTATTGCTAGAATGTTTTTCAAGAGAACTTGTGCTCCTTGCAAGTTAAAGGACACACACAGACACAGAACTACAAAATATTAGCACTCTGACTCGAATGTGAAAATGGAGGTGGATATAAAAGAGAATTTGAACTTAATGAACATGCATTAGTGGCATAGAGGTGCTTTCATCAGAGTCCTTTTCAAATGTGTTTTTACATCCCCTCAGATGCAACATCACAGCACCAGTGAATCTGACAGAGAGGAGAGAAAGTCTTTGTTTAGACTCAAATGGGTCTCATCTGAAATAATGAATATGTCCTTGAGAAAACAAAGAGGCCCACAAAACGAGCTCTTGTACAGAAGCAAAGGAGATGGCAGATAATTGTTTTTAAGTCTGGCACTGCTCTGTAAATGAGTTTGTTCTGTTAGGCGGCAGGCTAACCGTGTCTGTTCTTTCATTTATAACACACTTTGCTTCCTCCTTCATTCTCTTTATAACACACTCACACACTTTTGATTTGCTTCTCTTTGGCTTTGTTTTCTTATTATACGGCCCCCAGAGTTACCCTCTCCTTAGTTCTTAGCACTTTCAATTTCTTTACAATCATTCCTTTTTTTTCAACATTCTTTGGCGCATCTTGCTTTTTACAACTTTGGTTTACTTGTTGCCATTTTTCATTTGTTTTTTGTTTTTTTGCTCATAGAATACTAACAGAGGATCTTTTCTGCATTTGTTGTTTTCAGCAAACTGTTTACCTTCACTTCAAAAGTTGACTTGTATCCTCACTTGCCACTGCTCAACAATTAATGTTTTCAAAAAGTATTGCATAACTCAGGTACTTTGCCTTTGAAAGTTTTCTGTTTAAGAAGGGTGTAAAAATGCTGGTCAAGAAAGTGGTTAACAAGTAATGTTTGATATGCATTGTACCAGAAAATTTCAGTTTGTATTGTATCATCGTAAACAAGCTGGGGTTTCATACTTTAAACTACTAAGGGACACCATGTCAGCTTGGATGTTTCAATGTCCATTCTCTGTGAATGTAACAAACAAAAAAATTTAAAAAAGGAAAAAAACAGCAAAGTTAACTTTTTAGTAGACATTGCCCTTTAAAATTAATGTAGGTTACTTATTGAGCCTTAGACATATACATTCCTGTTAAAGTAATACCAGTTCGTTGTTTTGACCTGTTAGAGTTCTAATTAAAGGAACATTCAACTTGTCATTGTCTCTGATGCCAAAAACATTATAAGTAGTACTCCAGGAAACTCTTATTGACTGGCATTTTCATTCACAACCAAAAAGAAAACAGGAAATATTGTGTGTGACAGTTCTCAGAACAAAAATAACCACCTGGTGCAACAAAAGTATCTTGATCACATGTCTATGGAGGTTCTCAGTCCTCCAGGTCATTCTTGTCAAAATATTTTTGTGGCAACTGGACTTGAATTTCTTGCCACAACTCTGGCAGTTATATACAGAAAACTCACTACAGTCCATTTGAAAGCCTTTCAGGTGAGAGGTGAAACATCACTGAGGGAAGAAATTCAAGTCCAGTTGCTACAAAAAGAAGTATCTTGAAAACCATCTCTGAACACACGACACATCAATCATTGAAACATATGGTCTAAAGCAGCAGAAGATACCATCAGATGTCTCTCATGTATGGTAAAAAGGAACATCAGACAACAGTTCAAATGGTTATACCAAATGACCAAATGGGAAAAGTAAGGCTTGTTATGTTAATTTTCAATATTTGCAGTGGCATTTTGATGGATGGGACCACATCTAACACAAAGGACATGAAAGCATAAATCAATGATTCTGGTTTGTTTTGGGGATGATATAATATAAGTATAACTCCTTGGTACCAACTGTTCATCGTTTAAATGCTAATGCCAACATGAGTATTGTTGCAGACTATGTTCTGTCCATCCTTCAATGACAAAAGAGCAAAAGAGCGCCAAACTTCAGGTTACTTACAGCAGGATAATGCACCATATCAATGTAATTAAATCGTCTGTTATGTATTATCACATTGGAAAACATTTTTCTTATTTTGCCTGTGTTTGGCCTGTTTAGAAGCTTTGGAATATATTTGAAACCAAGACATTGATTGCTAATTAACATAAAAAGTAAATAAATAAAATCTGTCCACTTTTATTGATTAACAAGTTAGCCACGTTCTTTTGGTTTCAGTTGAATTATCCAGGTCTTGCTGGCTCAAAGAGTATCTTTATATATCAGTAACTAGACGGTAAATATAATAAGCATAAAATTACTTCATTGAGTAATCATGTTTATAGGGTGCAGCCTAGAGAGAAAACAAATTATCCTTAGACTTTCCAGTTAGAGAATGACTGAGATCTTTCCACTACATTCTTCCCTGACAGTCGCTTCCTCTTTTCATTCTTGTTTTCCAGTGCTTTCTGCTCCCAGGTCCTCCCTTGAGAATCCTATTAAGCCCTGTAGGCTTGCGTAATAATGTCTTTTCTATTTTGATTATTTAGACAAAAAGCTCCAGTTAAAACATACTGTTTCATTACAGTTCATATTCTTAATTATGCAGCAAATGTCCCCACGGGAATATCATGAAGGCCAATACTCCACAATCTGTTCATATGGCACTTAATTAAAAGTTTTCTCAAGAATAAATTGTATTCCGTTCAATTAAAACTGTAATGTCATCCCAAAATAATGGGCATAGCCTCTTCCAATGTGCGGCTCAGAACACACACAAAATCTTTTCTGTCGCATGTTTTTCCCCCCAATGTTTGCAGTGGGAAAAGTGCATATCTCGCTTCCAAAAAAAGCCCCCTAGTTGAAAATATGCAAAAAACAAATATCACCAAAGCCTCCTACATGCTACTGAGCCCCAGGCAACAACGGCGTTTCAACGCATGAGCTATTTCTAGATTCCACTCTTGGAATTCACACCATGACAAATGAACCATTGGAGTTTGGAATTTCTATTTATCTGCTGTGTACAGAGGCACTTGATTTGGGTGTGAAGAATAAAGGAATTATGTCAACAAAAAAAACAGGCGACTTAAAGGATAAATGATAAAAAAATAAATAGATTGTGTGTGTGTGAGCGCGCACACATGTGCACGCGCTTGTCTCCTCTGGAGCCAGAGTTGTTTGTTCATTTAATTGAGGGCGTTTAGGTGGGTGTGTCCTTATCATCTGGATGCTCTGATCTTGCTAAAGCAATACAATCTCAAATAAGCAGCATCTGATATTAAACATCCCCTGTTGGAGATACACCCCCACTGAGCAATGAAGGATTATTTTTTCAAGAAAATAAATGTCTTTGAGCAATTTATGATATATTACACTTTTTCCCACCAGCTTGAAGCAACACTGCAGATCAGGGATCAGTATATACACATAACTCAAATAATAAGAAGACTGATTGCAGCTTTCCGTGCTAAATTTCAGAGAAAAAGCATTGGCCAGCACTTTGAGAAACATGGAAAACTGTCCTTTGAAGTATGCTGAAGTATGCTGAAGTATACCCCCCCCCCGGCACAAAGTGTGCAAGTAACATACTTTATTAATTGATGCAGCATGAGGGTGACAGATGTGAGAGCAAAACACTAAAGTTTTTAATGAATTGGTGGTTAATATCTCACCCTGAAATCAACTAATATGGATCAAATTGAGCGTAATTTCCATAATGAAAAAAATGTTTTTGGCTGCATGTTTTGCAGAAGTCAAAGTGTGTGGAAAATCTTGTTTAAAGGTAACATTGTTTTCAAAACTTTGGGAAGTGTGTTTTTTATAATTGTGAACCTGTATAAAAATAAGACAAAAATGATTCAAAATATCAAATTGCATGAATTGCATTTTGATAGAAATTTACAGCTGGTTGCTGCTTCCAAATGGCTCTGGCGAATAAACCTCAATACATATATATTGATAAATTCTTGTCCAAATCTTCTTGTCTTGGCAACTGGACTTGAATGTCCTCACTTGAAAATATTTTACCAGTCATCTGATGCTTCTTCACTTCTAATAACCTATAGGGAGTTTCCGTATATAATTGCCAAAGTTTTGAGTGGGTCGGTAGCTTGTTATGTAAATGAAAGTGTTGCTCTGCAGAAACTAGGTTTAAAGGGGGTTGTTATGCTAATGAGGGTGTCGTTCATTGGAACAAAAGAGCAATTTAGTGGGATTACCTGGACTAGAATGTGAAAAGGTAAAGCTGAACAAAAGAATGAAACCTGTTGGTTTACATGAACTGAGGCTCATGTGGACATTGCTGGGGGCTGGCTCTGGTGGTTGACCTTTCACAGTTGTTTGGTGGGTTCAGGTGGGCCTGGTCCGCGTGTGCAAATCTATCTTTGTATTGATCCCAGTATGGTGTTGTACGTTTATGAAAGGTTGTGTCTGATGCCTCCTCATCTGTTCGGAAATGTTTTTTCTGTTTTGACAAAGATGGCTGCTTTGACTCCACTCTTGAACAACCAGTCTTCTCTGGCCAGAATACATCATTGCTGTCTTAGAATGAATGGCACTTGTCCCTCAGGTGTAGCTGGAGTCCTGTCCTGAAGTGGTGGCTCTCTTGTGTTGGGCCATCTGTTTGTGCAGAGGTTGTTTGGTTTCTCCAGTGTAGACGTCATCACAGTATCAGCCACATTCTCTATCTTGTGCCTGGGTGTTTTGTCCTTTGGGTGTACCAGTTTTTGCCTCGGGTGTTGTGAGGTTTGAAATGTATTAGTACATGGTGTTTGTTGAACATCCTTGCTGGAGTTTCTCCGAAACACCACCAACATATGGTATGACGATGTTCTTTCATTTGTTGTTGTCTTCCTCCTGTTTCACATTCCTGTGCCTGGTGGTTTTCTGATTTGGCAAAGGCCCAATTAGGGTGGCCACAGGATCTCAAGGCTTTCCTAACTTGTTATATCTCAGTCTTGCTTCATTCCATGGTTGATGGGATGTTCATCGCCCAGTGGTGTATTATTTATTATTGTTATGTTTTACTTGAAACTCTGGCACAACAATTTCCTTCGGGGTAAGTAAAGTTATTCTTATTCTTATTCTTATTCTTATTCTTATTCTTATTCTTATTCTTATTCTTATTCTTATTCTTATTCTCATTCTCATTCTCATTCTCATTCTCATTCTCATTCTCATTCTCATTCTCATTCTCATTCTCATTCTCATTCTTATTCTTATTCTTATTCTTATTCTTATTCTTATTCTTATTCTTATTCTTATTCTTATTCTTATTCTTAGAGTTCTGATTACCCCCAGTTTGTGCTCAAGGGGGTGGTGTGAGTCGAAAGTAGATACTGATGGGTGTGTGTTGGTTTCCTGTAAATCTTGATGTCCAGGCTTCTGTGAGGTGAGTGGTGAATGTCTCTACCTCATTCTTTTTGATCTTGACCCATGTGTCATCTAAATACCTGAACCAGTGGATTGGCGGTGTTCCCCCAAACGAAGCGAGGGCCTTGCTCTCAACCTCCTCCATGGATAAGTTCACCACTATGGGGGATACAGGCAAGCCCTTGTCGCATCCATGTTTTTGCTGGTAGAAACTGGCAAAAAGTCTGGTTGCCAAGACAAGAAGATTTTGACAAGAATTCATCATGACCTGGATGACTGAGAACCTCCAAAGACATATATATTGATAACTTTCACTGACTACCTCTACAGCCACAAACACGATATACACAAAGGCACACACACACACACACACACGCACATGCACACATGCACGGATAATTGATGACACATTCACGCATGCTCGCACGCATTCATGCACGCAAAGGGTATATGATCACGATCACACACACACACACACACACACACACACACACACACACACACACACACACACACACACACACACACTCTTTCTTCATCTCATTGGCAGGCTTATATCCCATCTGCTCTCCAGAGGGATGGACAGACAGATAGTTGTCATTGTAGAACATCTCTTTACAGACAGATAAACGTACACACCCCTTGCTACCAAACTCATCTAAGCACACCCACACATGCACTGAATGAACCCCCCCATACTTTTTACTTTTAAGTATCTTGAGTCCAACCACATTCTTTTTTGCTAATTGACTGTCATAACGGCTGGAAAGATTAATTTAAGTCCAATCCCTGCAAGATAAAGTATAAAGACATGGAGGCTAGAACTGTTTGGTATGGGGGTAGTGCTCGTGGCAATACAGCCTCATCTCTTATTTTTTATTGATATTTACAGGCTGTCTTGTCTCATCCTGCCCCTCCTCTGCTCATCGCCCTTGAGGATTAGCATTAATGGCAGGCTTATGGTGTAAGTGCGCCCCTGTCAAACCCATGTCCCCTCTTTGCTATCTCCCCGATTAGCTGGCGCTTTGTGATGAACTCTCTCTGGAAGAGAGAATACTTCAAATAACACAAAAAAAGGAAGGAACTTTGCCTGTGCTTCTAAAAGTAGATGACTGTTTGGGGATGATGATGGACACCAAATTTTAGTTTGTTTTTATGCCATATTTTATGCTTTGGCTTTGCGATCCAGGATAATTGACTGTGAAACCTTGAAAATCCCAAAATCGAGAAAAAATTGTTGTCTGTAAGGATTTGACTGGAACCTCATGGATTTAAGAAATGATGAATAAAATTTGATAAATGAATAGGTGTTACAGTATTGTTGAGTACATAAATAATGGCATATAGGCAATAGGAAAAGAAAATATAAATAAATAGCAGTTTAATTACAAAGCAAACAAGCTCCATGAAAAGTCAACCTTTTTTTGTTGAATAAATGATATGTCAAAACATTTCAAAGCTGTGTCCTTTTTTCGTGTGGAACTTTATAGCAGTTGCACATTATCAGAGTTAATAGTTGTAGTTCTACAATCTACATGTTTATTTTTGAAACTGTATTGTTTATTTGATTCATCAGTTCAGATGCATTTTTGCAGCATCATCATCAGTTGAGCAATTCAGAATAACGGTGGCAGATTTTTTTTATTGTTGTCTGAAATAGACCAAATACTCAACAATGATGGGAACACAGAGGTGTGATAGAAGCAGAGAAAAAAAAACAAAACTTTGGTGCTGTTTAGTCAAAAGAGAATTCAGTTAAGCCAGCTGAGTTACTTTTAATCAGAGGTTTGTAGAAATACCAGGCCTTGTTGACAGCTTATTAGCAGCTGTGCAGCAAAGATACGTAATGATACACAAGCATATTATAACTCAGACCCAGAGTAATTATTTTTTCTGGCATTTGAGTTTTAGACAGCATAGATGATGTACATGTCCCACAGATCAAACACAAAAATCATGTTGGCAAGTTGTGGAGTTTGATAAGGTTAGTTCACAGGCTAACTGCATTGAAACATTATTTTCAAAACGACAATGTGAGGGGATTCAAACTTAAGATCCTGCGAATATCTCATTGAACCTTTCAGATCACAGTGTCACACAGACTTGTGCCAACCGCGTATTAGTTGATACAGCTTTGATATACTGTGCATCCATTGAAAACCCTGAACTAAACGAAAACAGTTTCCAGTATATGGCTTTGCACTCAGCATTGTGATTAATTTTCCAAGAGTTAGGCTGAATCATGTAATTGCTCAATTTGATATGGTGAAATATCAAATTAAAGATGGCATAAAAATGTGTTGGAAATTGTCAATTACTTATCACCAAACTATTTTAATTCATTGAAATATAATATATATATAACATAAAATACTCATAAAATACATCAGGCTGAGAAAACATTTTCATTAAATTTAATCAAATTACATTAGTTAAAAAGGAAACACATGAATGTTTATGTGTGCGTATGTGTACACACTCACTGTGTGTGTGTGTGTGTGGGGGGGGTCTTTTCAGACAACTCTATCTCACTTTTGTACTTGAAATATGATATCCATAACTCAAGCTAGGTTTTGTTGTTACCACTCATCGGCTTTGGCTGTGTCTCGGTCTTTCCCCTCTTCATCTTTGTCTTCATCTTCCCCTTTTTCCTTCTTTCAACAAACTCTTCTTTCTTTCCCTGCTCTGCCTTTACTCCTTCTATACTGGCTACATGGATGACAGCTATGCTCTTGTGGCATCTGTCTGCTGCTCCCCAGCTTGTCTGTGTGTGATCAGCTCCTCTCCAGCTCTCCTCCACACTTTATCTCCTTGTCTTAGTGCTTCCTTTTTTCTCAGACTGCATAGCTCCCTCACTGCCAACTCACTGTCGCTGTTAACTCACATACCATCTTATGTATTGCCAAAGCAGATTGTGTTTGGAGGGCAAGCAATTAAGGGGGAGGCAAGCTCAAAACTCTAATGCAATTTTGGCTTCAATATTTACGGGAAAAAGGAGTGGGGTTGGGAGGGATGGGGGGCAAGAAAGCACAGAGGAGGGCTTAAGCGGGTTGGACACTGTGGAGTCAACACTGTACAGAATAACGATTTTGAGCTGAGATTTATTGGGACGGGATCTGGCACTTCCCTAATTACAAAAGGCCAAATGCCAAGCCTGCTTGCTGTCAGTTTGGTGGCAGGCTGTTCTGCTCCTTCAATGTCTCTCACTCTCATTCCTTTGCTTCGTTCTCCCTCTCCCTCACTGTTTATCTGCAAGTTTGTGCATGTTTCATGCATCTTATTAAAAGTCATTAAAAGTGTGGTAAAATTTTAACAGCCTCCACTCTGTGGCTGAGTCCTACTGTCAGAGATCTAAAAGACAAATTAAAAAAGGAGGAGGTGTTGAGGGAATTCAAAAAGGTGACAGATATATAGTTGGGAGAAAAAAAACTCTAAAATGCACCAAGAAAAGAGGAGAAAACATCTGGAATTCAGGGACATTTGTTTGCTTCCGAATGGATTTAGCAGTCAGCGGTGTGAGGGCCATCTAAGGCTGAATCATTGCAGGTCTGTAGTATTACCACCACTTATTCAGGAAACAAGCGTTCAAATGGCAAAATGCCAGTGTAGGAACAAACACCTTGCGGGTCCATACATATACAGAATATCGGGCCTGTATAATGATAAAGACACTCTTTTTGCAGAAATTATTTTGCATTTACTGCTCTCATTTCACAACTTTAGACAAAATAAACAGCCAGGGTCAATGTTTCTCTGTATTACTAGTTGAGAAAAATCTCATAAGAATCTAACAAGGTGTTACAAAACCTGCTGTTTTTCCTATTTTGGGGCAGGTTGGGCTGAGGTGATGGGTCTTGTGGTTCACTCTTTATGTCATCTCAGCTAAGGCTTGACAAGGATATTCAGTACTGAAAAGAGTGAGCTTCCATCCCAACAAAACAAACACATACACAAAGGGTTGGGTGTGAAAATCACCAATGCTAAATGATGGGGAGAGATGAATGATGTGTGCGTGTGAAGTGTGACAGGGAGTAGAAATGGCACTAATAGCAACTGCCCTGACACAGAGTTGTACAACCATTATGTTGATGGTCATGCCCCCAATTACTCAAGTTCCATAGATGCTCCAAAACACCAGTGATCCTTCTCTGTACAGGCCTACTGCAGTATCTTGTAAATATGCACAAACGCACTTTCATACTCATATATGCAGAGTAGCGCAAAATCCTCTAGCTGCAACACAAACAAAGCAATGTTTCCAATAGATGGACATATCAATCAACATCATCTGTTGTTTTTTTTAATCCATACGGTTTGTAATCTTATTTCATTCAAGGGCTCCTCACAGTTAATTGAATCACCAGATTTCTTCTTGACGCACCCTCACAGCTACACAACTTAATATATTAGTTCCTGTAACAGTTATTTGGAAAGACATTTCCTTCTCTGAAAACTTACACATATAAGTGAATGACAGCAGTTCTTGATATATCTTTGTATGGGACCTAAATGGCTAAAACCTCGCCAAAGAAAGCTTTCCAACAGTTGGGAGCATAGTTCGAGGAGTTAAAACGGTGGACTTTAAACGGAACATTCCTGGTTTGATTCAAACTCTTGACTACCAAGTATTTTTGAGAAAGACACTGCGCCCCTGGTGCTGCCAAAGCAGCTGGAGGGTGCTTATTGTTCATTCATGATGGGTTAAATGCAGTGGTTCAAGTTCGCTGATGTTGTGTTGTACTGTATGTAACTTCTCTTCTTCTCCTTTTGGCTTGTCCCTTCAGGGGTTGCCACAGGGAGTCAATCTTCTCCGTCTAGCCCTATTCTCTGTATCCCCCTCTCTCACACCAACTACCTTCAAATCCTCTCTCACTACATCCATAAATCTTCTCCTGGGTCTTCCTCGAGACCTCCTGCCAAGCAGCTCCAATTCCAGCATCTGTCAACCAATATATTCAGTCTCCCTCCTCTGTACATGACCGAATCATCTCAGTCTGGCTTCTTTGATCTTCTCTCCAAAACATCTAACATGAGCCGTCCCTCTGATAGACTCATTCCTTATCCTATCCATCCTGGTCACTCCCAAAGAGAACCTTAGCATTTTCATCACTGCGACCTGTAGCTCTGCCTCCTGTCTTTTTGTCAATATAACATTTTCTAGGCTATACAACATCGCTGGTCTCACCACTGTCTTGTGCACCTTTCCTTTCATTCTGGTTGATGGTCGTCTATCGCATAGTGCCCCTACACTTTTCTCCACCCATTCCAACCTGCTTGGACCCGTCTCTTCACCTCTTTTCCTCACTCTCCGCTGCTCTGGACTGTTGACCCAAAGTACCTGAAATCTCCAACTTCTTGATCTCCACTCCCTGGAGCCTCACTGTTCCATCCCAGTTCTACTCATTCACACGCATATATTCTGTCTTGCTGCAACTAACTTTCATTCCTCTCCTTTCCGGAGCATAATTCCACCTCTCTAGATTTTCCTCAACCTGTTTTCTGCTCTCACCTCAGATCACAATGACATCTGCAAACATCATGGTCCATGGGGATTCCTGTCTAACCTCATCTGTCAGCCTGTCTCAGAGCTGATCCCTGATGGAGTCCCACCTCCACTTTGAACTTCTCTTACCCCCACAGCACACTGCACCACTCTCTTACAGCTAGCATACATGTCCTGCACCAGTCTAACATACATCTCTGCCACTCCAGACTTCCTCATACAATACCAGAGCTCCTCTCTTGGCACCCTGTCACATGCTTTTCGAGGTCTACAAAAATACAATGCAGCTCCCTCTGGCCTTCTCTTTACTTGTCTGTTAGCATTCTCAAAGCAAATACAGCATCTGTAGCTCTCTTTCTAGATGTGAAGTGAAGTCGTGGAAATCAGGAGAGAGTAAGACGAGATGGATCAATTGAGATATATGTGTTTATTAAGCAAAGCTTCTTCAAAAGTCCCTAATACAAAATCATCTAATACAGGAGCCTGGACTTATGCTGTTTCCCTAGCGCCTGCAGTGAACAGGTCTTATGCTTGGAGTATCCAGCAAAAAGCACCCTTCTGTCCCTGCCCGGATGTTACATACACTTGTTACATGAATATTCATAGGAGGCGTGACAGGGTCTTCCAGGTGTGCAGTTGTTTTCCACCCTACGTCTTCTTTCCACTTTGCCTAGGTCCATCACCTTCTTTCTCCACTATCTCTGGGTTACTTTCTTCATTCCCCCTCTTGGCCTCTTCAAAAGAGGCAACCCCAAATCATAACAATCATCACATTTTAAGCTGTACATTTCTGGTACATAAAAAATCACTTCAGAATCACCCCCTCTTGTTGTTGTTCGTCGTATATGTAAGTGCGACCTTCGCTTTGGATTAACATATGATCTTTTTCTATAGCGTTGTTGATTAAGTGAATGATTAATTGGCGAGTGCAAGGAATAAAGCGGCATCCGCAACAAAAAAGCAATGTAGTACACACAGCTAGAGAAATAAGACTAAAGGCCACTAGAGTCTTGTATTTTCCAAAAACGTTAAACCACGCGATCCACTTACTGGTACCTACTCCAGAATGGTCCTTTATCTTTTTATTGAGCCTGCGCAGGCCGTCCAAAGCCATCGACAGTTTCCCACCTGTGGCCGTGTTGTTTGGAATGAATGTACAGCATGGGTCACCAAATATACCGCATACTCCTGACTTTTCTGCCAATAACATGTCTAACGCAATACGATTCTGAAAAGCCATTAGGGACGTGGCCCTGAGTTGCTCATGTATGGCCGCACATCCAGCCTTGGTATAGTTGCCCAACTTCTGGACGTTGTAATGACTAATTTGTGTTGGTCTAGGACTCCTCTCGGGACTCCTATGGAGTCAATGTAAGTTGGATCTGTAGCTGACAAGCAAGGTTCAGGGTTGGCATCTCCCTTTTCCCGATGCCAGTTCTTTGGTATTACGCTTTGATTTGCTGCTATCAATTCTCAGGAGGACATGTGCAGGATAGAAACAGGTAGAATGAGTGATATCAGAGCGTGTAGACAGCGGTGGGGATCTGGAACCGGTAAGACAGGAGTGGTTGTAACGTCATTAATAGCTCTTAGGTTATGTGCCATCCTATATTCTCTCAAATTTGCCTTCAAGACTGGCCTTAAGGGAGTGATCCAGTCAGAAGTGGACGGTTCGATAATGCCCGTGTCCCATAACGAGAGCAATGTCTCTTCCATTCCTGAGTCGGCGGCTGTTAGCCATGGGTATTGCTTACGATAGATTGGATGCGATTTGTCTACTTGTAACTTTATTGGGTCTACGTCTGCGCAGAACCCAACGTCAAAGGGTCCCATCTACCTCAGCCCCTCCATTGCCAACATTTCTCCAGCTTTGTCATGGTCAGTCAGTTCTCTACCATGTCCTTGTGTCAATGTGAGATGCTCTAACACACCTCGGTATTTAATTACTTCCGTCAGAATGCGATACGTTTTGGTAGATGGCGAATATTTGATTTTGGGGATTTTGGCATTTTCCCAATCTGCAGTATTTTGGAATTTCTTTACCATTGGCCCAAGTTCCCACGCTTCATGGCCAGGGGCCAAGGCCAAAGACACATGAGGAAGGGAGGAGTCACTCATCATGTACCATGGGAGCTGATCGCTTGTTAACCTGGAGGTAGCTGCTACGCCTTGCTGTCCTACATATACATTTGTAGCACCCAACCCAAGTAGCTAGGTATTAACCTCTTAGTTAATGCAGTGATAGTACAATGGGTGGGGCCCTGGGAACGTTACTTAGGTGAAATTTTTAGTAGTTAACAGGAGAAACAATAATACTAATTTTTTTAAACTTAAACTTATTTCTGCTTTTTAATTATGGCAGTGCCTCCATCTCCTAAGGAGAAAATATGAATTAAGACAAAACACAGATCTCTTTAAGTACAAGTTTAAATTTTAGTTTCACAAAATTAAAAGAAAGAAAAATGAAATAAAATTGGTAGTGCGTTCATTTGAGAATTTGTCGCTTTGCAACTACATTAACATATTCAAAAACTATGTAAATCCCTTCAAGTTCAGTTCAGTTCAAAAACCATAACCTTAAAGTCCTTTTTGTTTTTCTCAGAAAGTTCAATTGTGGCAGGCCTGATTCGATGCTCGGGTTCGTTGGACCAGAAAACCAGAAAATGGCCGCTTCATTTGTTCACAAGCCCCAAAATAAAATGCATGTGCTTTGATATACTCACAAATCCTTTTGGTTCAGAAGCAATAGATAGTAAAACGTTGTCCATCACCATGCGATTCCCTTTCGGCAAACGGGTTGGCAATGACTTGGCATCATGGCATTATGAAGTGTACTCAGTGAAACTCATCGGTTAAGCCTCAGCAGAAGAGTCCAGAGAATTCCCCTCGGTCCACTGAGCATTAAAAGTCTCCAATTAGTCTCATATATTCATCCAAGCTCACTTTACATACAGAGTATGAAATTAACTCGCGGTAAAATGCTAACAATGCTAACGCTCGATTAGCATCGCATATGTGCACTTAAACATATCGTCTAAGCATAAAAATCATATACATCGAGAACTCACTCATCACAGGGTTAAATAGTCGAAAACAGCAACGTAGACTCTGCATCCACAATGTTTTATGACCATTCTCCTTTCAGCTTAGCTTCACAAAGTTCCCTCGGGCAAATGCAGCAGTCGAATGCCTCGCGCCTAGATGTTCTATTCCACTTCCTCATTCAGATCCCGCCCTCACGCATGGGATTGGACACTAAGTTTACATCAACCAATACAATTAAAGAAAATGCCATGCAGCCACAGGGCAGCACTGGCCTATGTCTCTCCAAGCCTGCCTTGGGGGAGCATGGAGCAGTGTCTCCCTGTGCTGGTCCCAAGCCCAGATAAATGCAGAGGGTTGCGTCAGGAAGGGCATCCGGCGTAAAACTTTTGCCAAAACCAAACATGCAAGTCAACCAAAACTGTACCATACCGGATCGGTCGCGGACCGGGTTAACAACGACCGCCATTGGTACTGATGACCTACAGGGTACTAATGGAAATTGGGCTACTGTGAGTCGAAGAACAAGAACAAGAGGAAGAGGAGGAGTGCATGTTCGGAAGCAGAGAGAGGAGGAAAGGAAAGAGTCTGGGACTGAGAGTAGGGACTTTGAATGTTGGGACTATGACAGGAAAAGGTAGAGAGTTGGTCGACATGATGCAGAGAAGGAAGGTGGATATACTGTGTGTCCAGGAGACCAGGTGGAAAGGTAGTAAGGCTAGAAGCTTAGGAGCAGGCTTTAAGTTGTACTATTATGATACTGACAAGAAGAGAAATGGAGTAGGAGTTATATCAAAGGAGGAGTTCGTAAGGAATGTCCAAGAGGTGAAAAGAATGTCAGATACACTTATGAGTCTTAAACTGGAAATTGAAGGTGTGATGCTCAATGTTGTTAGTGGCTATGCCCCATAGGTGGGATGTGAATCTTAAGAGAAGGAGAAGTTCCGGAATGAGTTAGATGAAGTGATGCAGAATATTCCCAGAAATGAGAGAGTGGTGATTGGTGCAGACTTCAATGGATATGTTGGTGAAGGCAATAGAGGGGATGAAGAAGGGATGGGCAGATTTGGTATCCAGGATAGGAATGCAGAGGGACAGATGGTGGTAGATTTTGCAAAAAGGATGGAAATGGCTGTAGTGAATACCTTTTTCCAGAAAAAAACAGGAACATAGGGTAACGTATAAGAGCCGAGGTAGGAGCACGCAGGTAGACTACATCTTGTATAGACGAGGTAACCTGAAAGAGATCAGTGACTGCAAAGTAGTTTTAGGTGAGAGTGTAGCCAGACAGCCTAGGATGGTGGTTTGTAGGATGACTCTGGTGACAAGGAAGATGAAGAGGACAAAGGCAGAGCAGAGGACAAAATGGTGGAAGCTGAAAAGGGAGGAGTGTTGCATGGTTTTCAGGGAGGAGTTGAGAAAGGGTCTGGGTGGTCAGGGTGAGCTTCCAGATGTTGGACAACAACAGCTGGTGTTGTCAGGGAGACAGGTAGAAGAATACTTGGTGTGTCATCTGGAAGGAAAGTAGATAAGGAGACTTGGTGGCGGAATGAGGAAGTGCAGATGTGTATACAAAGAAAGTGGTTAGCGAAGAAGAAGTGGGATACTAAGAGGACTGAAGAGAATAGACAGGAGTTCAGGGAGATGCGGCGAAAGGTAAAGATAGAGGTAGCAAAGGTAAAACAAAGGGCGTATGATGACTTGTATGCTCAGTTGGATAGTAAGGAGGTTGAGAATGATCTATACAGGTTTGCGAAACAGAGAGATAAAGATGGAAAGGATGTACAACAGGTCCGGGTGATTAAGGACAGAGAGGGAAATGTATTGGCAGATGCTAGAAGAGTGATGGGTAGATGGGAAGAGTACTTTGAAGAGCTGATGAATGTGGAAAATGAAAGAGAGGCAAGGGTAGAAGAGGTGACTATTGTAGATCACAAAGTAGCAAAAATTAGTAAAAGTGAAGTGAGGAAGGCATTGAAGAGGATGAAGAGTGGAAAAGCAGTTGGTCCTGATGATATATCTGTGGAGGTGTGGAAGTGTCTAGGAGAGGCAGCGGTAGATTTTCTGACTAGATTATTCAACAGGATCTTAGAGAGTGAGAAGATGCCTGAAGAATGGAGACAAAGTGTGATGGTGCCTATTTTTAAGAATAAAGGGGATGTGCAGAATTGTGGCAACTATAGAGGGATAAAGTTGATGAGCCATACAATGAAGTTATGGGAAAGAGTAGTGGAAACTAGACTGAGAACAGAAGTCAGCATTTGTGAACAGCGGTATGGCTTCATGCCAAGGAAGAGTACTACAGATGTAGTATTTGCATTGAGAATGCTAATAGAAAAGTACAGAGAAGGCCAGAGGGAGCTGCATTATGTTTTTGTAGACCTAGAAAAGGAATATGACAGGGTGCCAAGAGATGAGCTCTGGTATTGTATGAGGAAGTCTGGAGTGGCAGAGAAGTATGTTAGACTGGTGCAGGACATGTATGCTAGCTGAGAGACACTGGTACGGTGTGCTGTAGTGGTAACAGAGAAGTTCAAGGTGGAGGTGGGACTCCATCAGGGATCCGCTCTGAGCCCCTTCTTGTTCGCAATGGTGATGGATAGGCTGACAGATGAGGTTAGACAGAAATCCCCATGGACCATGATGTTTGCGGATGACATTGTGATCTGTAGTGAGAGCAGACAACAGGTAGAGGAAAAGCTTGAGAGGTGGAGGTATGGAAAGGAGAGGAATGAAAGTTAGTCGCAGCAAGACAGAATATATGTGTGTGAATGAGAGGAACTCAAGGTGGAATGGTGAGGCTACAGGGAGTGGAGATCAAGAAGCTGGAGGATTTCAGGTACTTAGGGTCAACAGGCCAGAGCAACGGAGAGAGCGGAAAAGAGGTGAAGAGACGGGTCCAAGCAGGTTGGAATGAGTGGAGAAAAGTGTCAGGGGTACTATGTGATAGAAGACTTTCAGCCAGAATAAAAGGAAAGGTGTACAAGACAGTGGTGAGATCAGCGATAATGTATGGACTAGAAACTGTTACAATGACCAAAACACAGCAGGCAGAACTAGAGGTTGCAGAGATGAAGATGTTGAGGTTCTCTTTGTGAGTGACCATGATGGATAGGATCAGGAATGAGTCTATCAGAGGGACGGCACATGTTCGATGTTTTGGAGAGAAGGTCAGAGAAGCCAGACTGAGATGGTTTGGTCATGTACAGAGGAGGGATAGTGAATATATTGGTAGACGGATGCTGGAATTGGAGCTGCAAGGCAAGAGGTCTCGAGGAAGACCCAGGAGAAGATTTATGGACGTGTTAGAGAGGATATGAAGGTAGTTGGTGTGAGAGAGGAAGATACAGAGAATAGGGTTAGATGGAGAACGTTGATTCGCTGTGGCGACCCCTGACGGGAAAAGACGAAAGAAGAAGAAGATGAAGACCATATTGACACTTAACAAGTTCGAATGCAAACAAAAGCATATGTTGAGCTGTACGTTTCGCAGAAGCTTGCGGCGATTAAAAGCACGATTCCCAAATAAATGACAAAAACCTTAGATAAGATTAAACCTTGTTTTTAACCATTTATGAACACATTTTAAACATGAAATATTAAATGTTTTACTGCCATTCCAGTCTTATTTAATTTTACTTAAATGTTAAAACATATTTACATTTTAGCCTGAATGATCTGTAATGAAATTTTAGACTGGGATACACATTTTTGGAGGGTAAATTCCATTACTCACCTTCTGTTGATTAAAACTTGTCCGCACAGACATCACTGCCTTCCCTGTCATAAAAGAGTGTACAGTGGAGGGGGTCGGCTGGAGCGCGGTAGGGGTGCAGAGTTTCGAGCCACGGCCTCCAGAATTGGAAAAATTCTTCCACTCCTCCACCTGGTTCAAGTTTCATCAAGTAGATGTCAGCAGGTGGGGGGTTTACTGGGGACATCAGGTGCTGCCCATGTGCTCTCAATGTTTGTCCACATGGGACCAAATGTCTGGGAAAGTCACTGTTATACCATCAGGTGAACATAGGATGGTCGCTCTGGATGCGATCAACAAGTCCCTCTCAGGGTCAGAGGGTGACAGGCGTTTTTGGAGAGTGCACAAAGGAGTGTTGGAGTTTCTGTCCAGCCAGGTCAATATCCAGTGGTTTAGTTAGTGGCAGATGTTGCGGTGTCCCCAAGAAGCCCACCAATTAGATCGTGCAGCTAGAAAGGGTGCATTCTGGCAATGGCATGTTCAGGGTGGAGTATGTGGCTCCAGTGTCTACCAGCCCACAGATGTTCAAGATCAATGGATGCATTGGCTCTGCCTGTCCACTACTTCCCGCATTCCAGAGGCACCTCTATTCCTGCTCCTCCCAGTCGTCTTGCCAATATTAACCTTGGGGGCGGGATCGCCATGGGGGTGGTATTCTCCTTCTATTTCTTGCTGGTGCCTCTGCCAGACTGTTCCTTGGGGGCACAGGTGGTCCTTGGTGCTCGGCATGTCCCATCAAGTCTTATTCATTATTAATTGTTTTGGCTCGGGCCTCAGCTAACTGCAGTTTAAGAATAAGAATAAGAATAAGAATAAGAATAAGAATAAGAATAAGAATAAGAATAAGAATAAGAATAAGAATAAGAATAAGAATAAGAATAAGAATAAGAATAAGAATAAGAATAAGAATAAGAATAAGAATAAGAATAAGAATAAGAATAAGAATAAGAATAAGAATAAGAATAAGAACAACTTTATTTATTCCGAAGGAAATTGTTGTGCCAGAGTTTCAAGTAAAACATAACAATAATAAATAATAGTAGGAAATTGTATAAACAGTAAAAAAGGGAGGAAAATAAGAAATACAAATAAAACTATAAACTGTCAAAGTCAAGGCTATAAAGTGTTTTAAGGTCTTAAGTGCAAAGATTAGAAGATTCCATGCAGCTGAAGGGAGAGGAATTAAAAAGTCTGATAGCCTCAGGTAGGAAAGACCTCCTGTGGCGTTCAGTGGAGCTCCTGGGTGGTATCACACTACGACTGAAAGAGCTCTGACAGGATGTCAGTGTGGCATGCAGGGGGTGATGGACGTTGGCCATGATGCTGAGGAGCTTCCTCAGCATCCTTTTCTCTGACACCTGCACAACAGACTCCAGCTCCACTCCCAGGACAGACCCAGCTCTCCTGATGAGCTTGTTGAGTCTGTTGGCGTCAGCTCTCTTGAGCCTGCTGCCCCAGCACACAACGGCATAGAATATGACGCTGGACACCACAGAGTGGTAAAACATTTGCAGCATGGTCCTGCAGACGTTGAAAGATCTGAGCCTCCTGGCAGCTCTGACCCTTAAAGATGGAATTGGTGTTCAAAGTCCAGTCCAGTTTATTGTCCAAGTGGACACCCAGGTACTTGTAGGTGTCCACAATGTCTACTTTTGTACCCCTGATGATGACTGGGTTCAGGTGGGTCCTTTGTTTCCTGAAATCCACCACTAGCTCCTTTGTCTTAGACACATTGAGCTGCAGGTGGTTCAGTCCACACCACTCCACAAACCTGTCCACCATGCTCCTGTACTCCTCCTCCTGGCCTCCGTTGATGCAGCCCATGATGGCAGAGTCATCTGAGAATTTCTGCAGGTGGCAGGACTGCGAGGAGAACCTGAAGTCCGAGGTGTAGAGCGTAAACAGGTAAGGAGACAGGACCGTCCCCTGTTGCGCCCCCGTGCTGCTCACAATGGTGTCCGATGTGATGTTCCCCGGCCTCATGTACTGCAGCCGACCTGTGAGGTAGTTGTTGATCCAGGCCGCAAGTGGAGCATCCATCCGCATGTCCAGAAGCTTCCTGTTCAGCAGGGCAGGTCGAATGGTGTTAAAAGCACTGGAACAGTCAAAGAACATGACTCACAATGCTTCCTGCCTCCATAAGGTGGGTGTAGACTCTGTGCAGCAGGAAGATGATGTCGTCTTCCACTCCTATCCGGGGCTGGTATGCGAACTGCAGGGGGTCCAGCGAAGGTCCGACGACTGTACGAAGGTGCCTCAGGACGAGCCTCTCCAGCGACTTCATGACGTGTGATGACAGGCCACTGGTCTGTAGTCACCGTGTGTGCTGGGATGCTTCTTTTTGGGCACTGGGACCAGGCATGAGGTTTTCCACTGGTCAGGGTCAACCATCTGGATCAGGCTCAGGTTAAAGAGATGTGTGAAGATCCCACACAGCGGAGAGGCACATCCTTCCAGAACTCTGGGGCTAAGGCCGTCAGGGCCAGCGTCTTTCCTGGGACGAAGGTGACTAAACTCTCTTCTCACCTCGGCAGTGAAGGTGACAGGAGGGGGTCGAGAGAGTCCCAGTGGGGGGCAGGAGGGATGAGGTGTTGACGAGACACCATACAGGGAAGCAGAAGAGGTGCGTGGGGGAGGGGGAAAAGTCTTAGAAGTGAGGGTTGAGGGCACAGGGGAAGGAAAGCCCTGAGCGGAGCTGGGGGGGGGGGGGGGGGGGGGCAGAGGCTCCTTCATCAAATCTGTTGAAAAACAGGTTGAGTTCATTGGCCTCATGCAGGTCTCCTTCCACCGTCCGGCTTGCTTGTTTTCCATAGCCAGTGAAGGTTTTCAACCCACTCCACACCTCCCTCATATTGTTCTGCTGGAGTTTGCTCTCCAGCTTTCTCCTGTAACTGTCCTTGCCCTCTGCGATCTTCTCCCTCAGCTCGGTCTGCACCTTCTTCAGCTCCTCTTTATCTCCGCACCTGAATGCCGCTTCTTCCTGTTCAGCGTGTCCTTAATGTCCTTAGTCACCCAGGGTTTGTTATTTGTGAAACAACGCAGCGTCTTGGTTGGGATGATGTTTTTGGTGCAGAAGTTCACATAGTCCGTAATGCAGTCAGAAAGTTTTTCGATGTCCTCTCCCTGATCTTTGCAGAGCACATCCCAGTCATTTGTCTCAAAGCATCCCTGAAGAGTCAGCTCTGCCACCCGTGACCACCTTTGGACAGTTCTGGTGATCACAGGTTGCCACTGGACTTCAGGAACATAGCGAGGCCTTATATTGACCAGATTGTGGTCTGATCTGCCCAGAGCAAGGAGAGGTGTGCAGCTATATGCATCCTTGGCATTGGCATACAGCAGGTCCAGGGTTTTATTGTCTGTGTTTGAAAACTGTTTGAAAGTGAGCAGAGAAGATGACAGTGTGGGGTGGTTAAAATCCCCAGAGATCGTCATGAAGGCACTGGGGTGCTGAATCTGAAGTCTTGTGACCATTGAGCTGATTACGTCATTAGCCCGCGGTGCAAAAGCAGACGGTGGGATGTAAACTGTTATGATGATGGCGTGGGAAAACTCTCTGGGCAGATAGTATGGCCGGAGACTCACTGCCAACAGTTCAATGTCCGGGCTGCACACACGCTCCTTTACCGTGACGTGTCCAGGGTTGCGCCACTTGTTGATCACAAACACAGCGACACCTCCTCCTTTCTTCTTGCCGCTGCCAGCACAACTCCGGTCCCCTTGCACCAACAAAAGGAGGAGTTGAAGCACTTTAAGGAGCTGAAGTGTCAACAGATCTTCATGTGCTGTTCCTGGACCTCTTGAGCGCCTTTGGCTCCGTCCCTCACAACCTCCTGTGGATCGCCTTCGACTAACTTCAGCATCCCACCAGCTTTTACAACCCTTGTCAAGGCCTACTTTCCAGGACATTCAGCTCTGTGTGACAACAGCAGAGTACACCACAGCACGGCAACAGCTAGAGGTGGGAATCATGGCCGGCTGCACCATCTTTCCCCTGGCCTTCGCCCCGGCCATGCAGGTCATCATTCGGGCCTCGCAGTGGGTGGTTAGCGGACAGCGAATAAGACCTGGACTAAGCCACCGGTCAGAGCCTATATGGATGACCTCACAACACTCACCACGACCAAGGCTATTACAGTATGGCTACAAGGCAAGCGCCAAGATAACATTGAGCTGGCTCGCATGAAGATGAAGCAGAGCAAGTCCGGAAGCATTTTCAGTGTCAAGGGGAAGCAGTTAGACCACTGTTTCTACATTGGTGAGGAACCCATTCCAACGGTCTCTGAGAAGCCTGTGAAGAGCCTAGCTCGTTAGTATGATGCCTCCTCCAAGGATAAAGAGCAAATAGAGCAGCTCAGGAAGGAGTTTGCCGGCGGCCCGGAGAACATTGACACCCTGGTTCCGGGCAAGCTGAAGCTCTGGTGCATGCTGTATGGACTACTCCCACACCTCCTGCGGTCACTAATCCTCATTCTTGCAGGAAGGGCAAGCAAACCTTGCCCCCATGAGGGCTGACCTTGGGCAGTGCACAGGACTTGGAAGCAGCTGGCAGACCTGGAGAAGAAACTCTGCTTCCCAGCTGAGATCGCATCCACCAACCTGCGACCAGAACTCGTTCTATGGTCATCATCACCCAGGCTCATCTACATCATAGAGCTCACGGTGCCCTGGGAAGGCGCAGCGTAGGAGGCATATGATTGGAAGAAGCTGAGATATGCTGAACTCGCCGTAGATGTTCAGCAACAAGACTGGAAGGCAAAGGTTCATCCAGTGGAAGTAGGCTGCAGAGGTTTACTAGCCACTTCAACATCTAGGCTACTCGGGGAGATGGGGGTAAGAGGAAATGCCCACAGACAGGCACTCAAGGACCTCTCCAGGGCTGCTGAGAAGGGTAGCCAGTGGCTGTGGATGAAGAGAAAGGATCTAACTTGGGCCTTCAAGTGAGCTGATGACACCTAGGGAGTGAACCTGGGACGCTGGGATTCCCTGCTGATCCTTCTGGAGGTATCGTGCACCAATCAGCAAAACATCCATGAAGGAGGGCACCCACTTGACAACCCAAGGCAGGCCATCGCTCACTTGAACCCCACAGAGTCTCACTGGTGCCTTAAGTATCCTTTTATCGAGGGATATAACACCTAGTCCCACATAACAAGTCTATGGCTCATCAACTTTATCCCTCTATAGTTTTCACAATTCTGCACATCCTCCTTGTTCTTAAAAATGGGCACTATTGCACTTCATCTCGATTCCTCAGGCATCTTGTCACTCTCTAAGATCCTGTTGAAAAAACTACTCAGAAACTCTACCACTACCTCTCCTAGACACTTCCAGAACCTCCACAGATATATCACAAGGACCTATTGCCTTTCCACTCTTCATCCTCTTTAATGCCTTCCTCACTTCACTTTTACTAATCTGTGCTACTTTTTGGTCTACAATAGTCACCTTATCTACCCTTGCCTCTCTTTCATGTTCTACATTCATCAGCTCTTTCCATCTTCAAGTATACCACCAAGAACTCTTTCCATCTTACCATTACTCTTTTGGCATCTGTCAATACATTTCCCTCTCTATCCTTAATCAACCGGACCTGTTGTACATCCTTTCCATCGTTATTTTTCTGTTTCACCACCCTGTATATATCATTCTCTCCCTCCTTACTGTCCAACTGAGCAATGGGTCATCATACGCCCTTTGTTTTACCTTTGTTACCTCTATCTTTGCCTTATGTTGTATCTCCCTGTACTCCTGTCTGTTCTCTTCAGTCCTCTCAGTGTCCCACTTCTTTGCTAACCACTTTCTCTGTAAATACTCCTGCAGTTCATCATTCTACCACCAAGTCTCCTTATCTACTTTTCTTCCAGATGACACACCAAGAACTCTCCTACCTGTCTCCCTGATAGCACTAGCTGTAGATGTCCAATCATCTGGAAGCTCTCCCTGACCACCCTGAGCCTTTCTCAACTCCTCCCTGAAAACCACATAACACTCCTTCCTTTTCAGAACTTCTTCCCTGACCTGGAGTGGGCATTCCACCCATTCCTCCACGCGAACTGCTCCAGTGAGAGAGCAGGAGATCATGGCCTGATGAAGCCAACAGAACCACATCATCTGCAAAACACAGAGACTGGATCTTGCAGCCACCAAACCGGATCCCCTCAACGTCTTGGCTGTTGACTGAACAGAGTCAGTGACAAAAGGCAGCCCTGGTGGAGTACAACTCTCCTGGATTGGGTCTTACTTACAACTGGCAAAGTGGACTGATTATAAAGGGACCGAACAGCCCATACGACAGGGTTTAGTACCCCATACTCCCAGAGCACCCACCACAGGACCGCAGCTCACCACCAGGTGGTGAACAGTTGACAGCTCTGCCTCACTTCATCAGAGTGTCGGGTCCAGGACTTGCGGCAGCAAGTCCGATGAAGTGCACATATGGACACCTATATTCTTGAACATGGTGTTCGTTATGGACAATGCGTGACGTCCAATAACAAAACACCGCTCGGGTTCAGATCAGGGGGGCTATTCCTCCAAATCACGCCCTTCCAAGTTGAACCGTCATTGCCCACGTGAACGTTGATTTCTCTCAGTATAGCGCAGGAGTCCCTGGTAGGAGCACTTTCTAGCTGCCCCTCTAGGGACCCCAAGAAGGGTGGGTAAACTGAACTGCTGTTGGGTGGCTAGCCAAAAACAACAGTCAGAACCCTTCTCCCCGCCTGATGGCTGATGGGGGCTACCCTCTTGTCCACCAGGTTGAACCCTAAGGTGCAGGCACCAAGACGGGGGGCAATCAATATGCTCACACCTAACCAGTGCCTCTAACTGAGGGCAACTCCAGATTAAAAAAAAAAAAAAAAGAGTCCAGCCCATCTCGAGAGACTTGGTTCCAGACCCCACGCTATACGCCAGGCGAGTCCGACTATATCTAGTCGGAATCTCTCAGCTTTGTGCACAAGCTCGGGCTCCTTCCCTGCCAGAGAGGTGATATTCCATGTTCCAAGAGTCAGGTTCTGTAATTGAGGATCGGGCCGCCAAGGTCCCCCGCTCTGGCAAACTCCCGGCTCACACTTGACCCGATCCCCTTGGCCCTTCCAGTGGGTGGTAAGCCAGGGGAAGAGCCATGTTGTTCCTTTGGGCTGTGCCCGACCAAGCCCCATGGGTAAAGACACAGCCACCAGGCGCTTGCTGCCCAGCTGCGTCCCCATGCTTGGCTCCAGGGGGGGCCTGGTGACCTGCGTCTGGAAAAGGGAAAACTGATTCCAATGATTTTCTTCTTCATGGGAGTCTTCTGAGCCACACTTTGTTTGGTCCCTCGCCTGGGACCTGTTTGCCTTGGGTGACCCTTCCAGGGGCATAAAACCACTGACAACATAGCTCCCAGGATCACTGGTACACACAAACCGCCCCCACCACAGTAAGGTGGCAGCTTATGGAGAGGTTCTTTCAATTTGGACAACCAAAATTTTCTTTCTAGTGTTAGGGTTGTCTGTTTTTGGGTTGTGGAATTTCAGGATTCACGATAACAAGGATTTCTTTGTTTTATATTTGTCTTCTGTAGAAGGGTAATAGAGTCCAAGGTGGTTCAAAGTGCACCTGTCAAACTATCAATGACGTGATCAACATAGGAAGCAAGTCATCTGTTCTATCAAGGTATGATTTTTAATTTAGGGCTGACTTAATCATTTTAATTTCACCACAACATCATCTAACAGATATTTTAAGAAGGTATACTTATCAACAGCCACATAATCCTGTGATAAAACTTCTAAAGTTATTTAAATAATGGTCAAATAAAACAAGAGTGTATGGGTAAACCAACAATTTTCTAATCTCTATACTGGGGGTGGGTAATATATTTCTACAGGGGCACAAATGAAAATTCTGAAATGTGTTGTAGGGGCGAACCAACAATGACTAATAATTTAATACTACTCAAAATACATTTTCTCATTCAATCTTCTTTTATCCACCACTTAAATCAGATTCTTTGGTAATAAGAAATAAAAAAAAATTAGATATTTATAAAAATGTAAACATTGCCATTTAGGTTGAAGGGGGAATTATTAATAATCCTATAAAAGTAACACAATCACACCATCACATTTTAATTTTATTTTTAACTTGTTGCATAATACACAGTTGTGAAGAAATTTACAAGTGAATTTCTCAATTGTGAGATCAATAAAGTCTTACCTTACAGATGAACAACTAATCAACTTTATACATTAGCAATAAGTGATTTTTATTATGTTTATAGTTCAGTTAAATTGAGGAGAGTCCAATCATCCTTGGGCTTCAACAGGTACATTGAAATCTGGTTCAATGTCTGATATAGCTACGCGCAAAACAGCTGCAAGGTGGTCATCAATAATGGAAGACATGTATCTGGATTTGTCAAACTTCATCACTGAAAATGTCTGCTTGCTTAAAAACGTAGATCCAAAGAGCACAAGGACCCTTTAACATGTCTTCTACTGTGTGGAAAATTCTCTTTTAGTGAAGAGTAAAAGTCAATTAGTGGGACTGACCCAAAACTCTCCGCCAAAAGTGTGTCAGACTGCAAGTCAATAAGTTCCATCTGTACATCAACGGATGCATTATTAACACTGTAAGTGAAGGGAGACTAAACCATGTGCATTTTACTCTCAACTGCTTTAAAGTTTTGAAATCGCCTTAAACTCAACATGGACGAATACCTGTGGAGCTGATCTGCTGATGGTGTAGTTTGCTTCAGTGTTGGCATGTAAGTGAGAATATTATCTCTCACTTGACTTGACAGAAGCTGCAACTTTCTACTTAAAGTTTTGACTGCGCTGTGCATTTCATACACAAAAAGTCCTTTGATTTGCAGTTTGATACTTAGTTAATTCATCTGAGCAGTCACATCTACAGTAAAACCAAGATCTACCAACCACTCTGCCTCTGAAAGCTGAGGGATTGCATTTCCCTTCTTCTCTCAAAGCTCCTGAATCTCCTCTCTCAGTTCCAAGAAACCTTTCAGCTCCTTCTTCTTCTTTCGCCTTTTCCCGTCAGGGGTCACCACAGCAAGTCAACTTTCTCCATCTAACCCTATTCTCTGTATCTTCCTCTCTCACACCAACTACCTTCATATCCTCTCTCAGTACGTCCATAAATCTTCTCTTTGGCCTTCCTCGAGACCTCTTGCCTGGCAGCTCCAGTTCCAGCATCCGTCTACCAATATATTCACTATCTCTTCTCTGTACATGACCGAACCATCTCAGTCTGGCTTCTCTGACCTTCTCTCCAAAACATCGAACATGTGCCGTCCCTCTGATAGACTCATTCCTGATCCTATCCATCCTGGTCACTCCCAAAGAGAACCTCAACATCTTCATCTCTGCAACCTCTAGTTCTGCCTGCTGTGTTTTGGTCATTGTAACAGTTTCTAGTCCATGCATTATCGCTGATCTCACCACTGTCTTGTACACCTTTCCTTTTATTCTGGCTGAAAGTCTTCTATCACATAGTACCCCTGACACTTTTCTCCACCCATTCCAACCTGCTTGGACCTGTCTCTTCACCTCTTTTCCGCACTCTCCGTTGCTCTGGCCTGTTGACCCTAAGTACCTGAAATCCTCAAGCTTCTTGATCTCCACTCCCTGTAGCTTCACCGCTCCACCCGAGTTCCTCTCATTCACACACATATATTCTGTCTTGCTGCGACTAACTTTCATTCCTCTCCTTTCCAGAGCATACCTCCACCTCTCTAGATTTTCCTCTACCTGTTGTCTGCTCTCACTACAGATCACAATGTCATCCGCAAACATCATGGTCCATGGGGATTCCTGTCTAACCTCATCTGTCAGCCTATCCATCACCATTGCGAACAAGAAGGGGCTCAGAGCTGATCCCTGATGGAGTCCCACCTCCACCTTACGCTTCTCTGTTACCACTACAGCACACCGTACCAGTGTCTCACAGCTAGCATACATGTCCTGCACCAGTCTAACATACTTCTCTGCCACTCCAGACTTCCTCATACAATACCAGACCTCCTCTCTTGGCACCCTGTCATATGCTTTTTCTAGGTCTACAAAAACGCAATGCAACTCCCTCTGGCCTTCTCTGTACTTTTCTATTAGCATTCTCAACGCAAATACTGCATCTGTAGTACTCTTTCTTGGCATGAAGCCATACTGCTGTTCAAAAATGCTGACTTCTGCTCTCTTTCCCATAACTTCATTGTATGGCTCATCAACTTTATCCCTCTATAGTTGCCACAATTCTGCACATCCCCTTTATTCTTAAAAATAGGCACCATCACACTTTGTCTCCATTCTTCAGGCATCTTCTCACTCTCTAAGATCCTGTTGAATAATCTAGTCAGGAAATCTACCGCTGCCTCTCCTAGACACTTCCACACCTCCACAGGTATATCATCAGGACCAACTGCTTTTCCACTCTTCATTCTCTTCATAGCCTTCCTCACTTCACTTTTATTAATTTGTGCTACTTTGTGGTCTACAATAGTCACCTCTTCTACCCTTGCCTCTCTTTCATTTTCCACATTCATCAGCTCTTCAAAGTACTCTTTCCATCTTCCCATCACTCTTCTAGCATCTGTCAATACATTTCCCTCTCTGTCCTTAATCACCCGGACCTGTTGTACATCCTTTCCATCTTTATCTCTCTGTTTCGCCAACCTGTAAAGATCATTCTCACCCTCCTTACTATCCAACCGAGCATACAAGTCATCATAAGCCCTTTGTTTTGCCTTTGCTACCTCTATCTTTACCTTTCGCCGCACCTCCCTGAACTCCTGTCTGTTCTCTTCAGTCCTCTCAGTATCCCACTTCTTCTTCGCAAACCGCTTTCTCTGTATACACTCCTGCACTTCCTCATTCCACCACCAAGTCTCCTTATCTACTTTCCTTCCAGATGACACACCAAGTATTCTTCTACCTGTCTCCCTGACAACACCAGCTGTTGTTGTCCAATCATCTGGAAGCTCTCCCTGACCACCCAGACCCTTTCTCAACTCCTCCCTGAAAACCATGCAACACTCCTCCCTTTTCAGCTTCCACCATTTTGTCCTCTGCTCTGCCTTTGTCCTCTTCATCTTCCTTGTCACCAGAGTCATCCTACAAACCACCATCCTATGATGTCTGGCTACACTCTCACCTACAACTACTCTGCAGTCACTGATCTCTTTCAGGTTACCTCGTCTATACAAGATGTAGTCTACCTTCGTGCTCCTACCTCGGCTCTTATACGTTACCCTATGTTCCTGTTTTTTTCTGGAAAAAGGTATTCACTACAGCCATTTCCATCCTTTTTGCAAAATCTACCACCATCTGTCCCTCTGCATTCCTATCCTGGATACCAAATCTGCCCATCACTTCTTCATCCCCTCTATTGCCTTCACCAACATGTCCATTGAAGTCTGCACCAATCACCACTCTCTCATTTCTGGGAATATTCTGCATCACTTCATCTAACTCATTCCAGAACTTCTCCTTCTCTTCAGATTCACATCCCACCTGCGGGGCATAGCCACTAACAACATTGAGCATCACACCTTCAATTTCCAGTTTAAGACTCATAAGTGTATCTGACATTCTTTTCACCTCTTGGACATTCCTTACGAACTCCTCCTTTGATATAACTCCTACTCCATTTCTCTTCTTGTCAGTATCATAATAGTACAACTTAAAGCCTGCTCCTAAGCTTCTAGCCTTACTACCTTTCCACCTGGTCTCCTGGACACACAGTATATCCACCTTCCTTCTCTGCATCATGTCGACCAACTCTCTACCTTTTCCTGTCATAGTCCCAACATTCAAAGTCCCAATTCTCAGTCCCAGACTCTTTCCTTTCCTCCTCTCTCTCTGCTTCCGAACACGCACTCCTCCTCTTCTTCTTGTTCTTGTTCTTCGACCCACAGTAGCCCAATTTCCATTAGTACCCTGTAGGTCATCAGTACAAATGGCGGTCGTTGTTAACCCGGTCCGCGACCGATCCGGTACGGTATAGTTTTGGTTGACTCGCAAGAAACCTTTCAGCACTTTTCCCAAACTGAGCCACCTAACAGCCTATGTTACGGTGGTCAGTCTCGCTTTCCTCTAAAAGTAAACAAATTGTCTGCAATTTAGACCTCTTGCTTTGATAAAGTTAACAAGTTAACTGTTTAAGTTACAACTTCCACAACGGGATTCACTTTTAATTCACTTGTACAACACTTCCTGATGTATAGTACAATAAACAAAAGTTAATTTCTGCTCAAGGCTCTTTTCTTTTCTGCTCTTTTCTCTTTTTTGTCTTCTCTTAAAAATATAATAACTTTTTTTCATGACAGATTTGGACAGCCATCTGTTGTTACGGCCCCCAGTTTGTCCCATTTCAGTCCCGAGTTTTCGACACATGCATTTACCTCTGTTTACCTCTGTACCTCCGTTGTCCCTTTCATTGATCGCATGCCTGCCAGCTCCTCCATGATTTTGAAGTCTGCGTTGATCCCGCACACAAAGATAAGCACATGGGCAGTATCCCGTACATCAGAGCTCTCATCCAAAGCCAGGGAAAAGCACTCAAAGTCATTCACGCAGTCCTTCAGTTGTTGGTCCAGGTTTTTTGCTATGTCCTCAATCCTTCTTGTTACGGTGTGGCGGAAAAGAGACATTGTCAAAGCCACCCTTTTTGGGACATATTGGCGCAGACGAGTCCACCAAACACTCCTAAAAAACTCCCCATCAGAAAATAGTTTGCTCTTTCTGGCGATCTTGTGAGAAGTGACAAAACTTATCTTGACTGCTGCAACTCTGGATGCCAAGCGTTTTGTAAAAGGTGTTTGTTGAGTTTGCAACTTGGCTAGCATTAAAGACGACTCTTTATCTGAAATGTTCTAGTATTTTTCCTTGTGTTTAGTCACGCTGTGATGATGGAGATTATGATCCTTTAACACAGCCACTTGTGCAAAACAAACTAACAACATGGCTTTACCTTTGACTTCTGCAAACAAATGTTTTGCTGTCCATGGCTCGTTGAAAACAGAGGATTCAAAATCAACTTTTCTGTTTTGAATCAACAGTTTCCCCTGCTGGGCCCGACAGTATGAGGTAGCGGTGAAGGCATTGATCGGAGGCACTGGTGATAACCTTGACCGTGAGTTATCGAGGATTTTGCCAACACGCCTGACAGAAGCAGCTTTTCTTTTTTGGGACAGCTTACCAGCATTTGTCCAGGCAGATTACGCACAAGTGAAGGAGAAATTGGTAGAGGCCTTTGGACAGAAGCAGTTCCTTGAGAGATTCAAAACAAACCTCTCCGTCCGTACCCATGCTCCAGGAGAGAGCCTCGAGGTCTATGCAGCTGACATAAGCCGGCTAGTTCATGAGGCATTGCCGAACTATGGCGATTTAGCACAGAGTGAGGAGAAATTTCGTAGGTTTCTGGCTGGACTAGATCCTGCTCTGAAAGCCAAATGCCAAGAACAGGGAGCTACGGATCTGGAGGAGGCTCTGACCATTGCCGGATGGTGTGAGATGGCCCGAGAGACCTTGAGAAAAGACTACGTCAGCGCCCAGGACAGCCAGCCTCCCATGGCAAGTGGTACGGCGGCAATGGTGCACACCATATCCGATGGAAGCAGGTTGTACAGAGCAAGATGGGTGTTGGAGCTAGATCCGTTCAACTGGGTTCTAGTGCACAAGGATGGGCGGCACCACACTAACGCAGATGCACTCTTGCGGCGTCCATCCGACCCTGAGGCCTAGGTGGTAAAGGCTACCTCACTCACAGTGGCTGCACCGGTATATACCATTGACTGTGACAGAGAACCCTGTACTCCCCAAAGAGACTCTCTACTAATTCTGCCACTCACCGTGCACCCTACTACCTCGGACTCCACCCCCAGGGAACACCATGAGGCGGGGGATTGGGAGGCGCTGGACTCGTCCTTTGTGCTGGCACTCTCCCGGGATAACACGGAAATGAGAGCATTGCAACAAGTCGATCTAGATATTACCCAGGTATTGGACTGGCTGGAGGGCAGTGGCTCTCGACCACCTAAAGGGCTAATGAGAGGTAGCTCCCGGTGGCTGCGTAAATTATGGACAGAATATCCCCGCCTCTCAGTTGTCAATGGACTCCTCCATAGGACTGTAGCCTCCCCCCTCACAGGAGATGTGCTGTGTCAAATTGTCTTACCCTCCTCACTTATCCCTGAGGTGCTGCAGCACTTACATGGGGGTGCAGCTTCAGCTTATTTCTCAGTGGAACGAGTCTGGGAAAGTCCGCGAAAAATTTGCTTCTGGCCCTTCATGTTCAAGGATATCCAACAGTGGTGCGAACAATGCATTCCATGTCAGACCCGCAGGGCCCCAGTGCCGAAGCATCGCGCACCGATGGGGAGTGTTCAGGCCACCCGGCCGTTTCAGAGAGTGGCAACTGACATTCTGGAACTTCCACTAACATCTAAGGGGAACAGATATGTACTGGAGGATTACTTTACTAAGTTTGTAAATCTGTATGCTCTCTCTAACCAGACCGCCCCATCAGTAGCACAGTGTCTGTTTGAGGATTACGTGTTGGTGCATGGTGTCCCTGAGGTGATCCACAGCGACCAGGGATGACAGTTTGAAGCAGAACTTGTACAAAGGCTGTGTCGGCTCTTGAGAATTAAGAAAACACGTACCGCACCGTATAATCCCAAATCTTACGGAATGGTGGAACGCTTTAACCGCCCCCTCATCGACCAGCGAGCTAAATTGTTGCTGGTCTGTGGTGGTGAGTGGGACAGTTACCTAAAACAGGTGGCGTTCGCTGGATGTGCTGTTACCACCGTCAGCGGTGCGTTCAGACTTGCCTTTAACTCACGCTGACTTTGCAGCCGCGGTGGCAGCTAAACTGAAGATTTCTTTTGCTGACGCGAGGCGGGGTGTTACCGAGGCCCACGAGAAACAGAAACTGTACCATGATGGTGTGGGCCGCCACCGACCATATATAGAGTGGGACCTGGTATGGATGCATAACCCAACGGAAGACCGGATGAAACTTGCTCCCCATTGGAAGGGACCCTTCAGGGTCCTGTCTGTGCTTGGGTCCCAGGGGGAACCGGGGCTCACCTATCATATTGCCGGCCCACTGGACCTTGATGGGCAGGGGCAAGTTGTGCATCATGATAGGCTGAAACCTTACACACTACCAGGGCCAGCGAGTTCAGCAGGCTGCCTCCCATCTTCCCCTATTCATGATCTCTCGCTGTCAGACAGGGGGTTGCCGGAAGGTGCCTCGAGGCTATGGGAGGTTCCAGGACTAATCGGGGTTCGGACACTGGTGAGCCACAGCACGCTGTTTCTCGTGCTGGAAGGACTGTGCGACCCCCAAGTCATTGGAAGGACTTTGTCATGTTTAGTTAGTTTGGGGGTATTGTTTGTTGTTGTTCGCACTCGGTTTAGTTGGCATTTTGAAACAGGGACGTTTCTCTTTATGGGGCGGAGAAATGTAACATATCTTTCTTTTCTTGTTCCGATTGTAAGCAGTAACCACAATAGATGATTAGGGCTTTTATTGTGAAGCCCTAAGAGAGGGCAGAAGTGTGGCATGCTGTAGGTAATAAAGGATTGACGGGCGACGGAGTTGAACAAGAATAAAAAGACGGGATCGTTACCCCAGAAAGCTCGGGAGTCTTCGCTTTAATTGTTTTGTAGATTCAGTGAATCAGGACATTTCCCCCAATAACTTGGCTACACTAGCATAACCTGTCACTCTGCAGACAGTAGCATCAATGTGCATGCACTCAGAAACATTGCATCAAGCCTTTTCAAAATAAAAGAATGTTGCAACACATCCACACTAAAATACTTGTTTATTTATGACTGGCAGAACGCAGGCTAGACAGGGACGGCCAATGCCCAAGTCTGCTTTATGCCTTCAATTAGGATATGATCAGAGGGCAGAATGACAGAAATCAATTGTGCCTATCAGTATAAATCCCAGGAACACAATAAAGAAGGATAGGGGTTTTTTTCTAACCAGGCTGGATGTGAGAATCTAAGCAAGAGGATTTTAATTAAGTTATAGTGAAGTTTGACTTATCAGTGTCCCAATGGAAGATAGCCACATACGGATAACGTGGGCATGACAATCCGTAGCAGTACTCATTTATGCTTGCATATCCCCCTTTACACAGCCAGGTTACAGTAAGGCAGAGTACATCCAAATGTATACTAATGCAGATAATAGAGATCTGATGTTCAGAAGGCCACGTTTAATTTTTACATTATTTCTATTTTCCAGCTACCTACAGGCTACAGTGTTGGTGTTTTGTGTACAACTCCTCTTTTTATATTTGACTCAATCAGATGAGGTGGCAAAGTCACAGGGACAATTTTAATTAAATATTTGGTGGGTGATTGCTTTGAAAGCACAAAGAAGCATCTAGGACTGCAGCTCTATCTCCTGATCCAGACTCTGGATTATCGGGGGTTTGGTTCCACAACAAAATTGGTCAAATTTCAGGATATCAGAGTGATTCTACCAACATTGTGATGAATGCTGTTTCTACTGACCAGGCCAGGTCTGCCCTCAAAAAGTCTGCCAACCATCTGCAAAACCCACCTTGTTAATGGGGCAACAACCAGGTATTATCACTGGTCAGATTTGGCAGGGGTCCAGAGAAAATGGCTAACTCCTGAAGTTAATATACAGCAGATCAATCTTCAACTGCAAAACACATGGAGAGATCCACAACTGAAACCAGGGTTAAGCGGCTCCTGCTCAAGCCACAGCCCAAGTCATCTACAGGTTGTCTTTCGTTTTACAAAAGCAATACATTAGCCGTATAATTACCTTTTCAGATTTTAACTCAGATGAGTCCCCAGTATTCATATCATTGTGGTCCAAATGACGTCTGTGCCCTACAACGCCAACATTAACACAATGGCCCAAACAACTTGGACCAACGCCAACCCCAAATCCCAGCAGTTATATTATGGAAACAAGTTGAACTGAGGAAGCCTCTGAGAGGTGGAATCTCTTCAAGAGAAAAAAAAAGAAAAAAAAAATCAAGTCCAGTTGACACCAAAAGATTGGAAAAAGGTAAAATTGTTTTTCCTTTATCTAAATCCAGCCCAGAAATGATGAATTAAGACTTAAAACTTTGATCATGTATTACAACTTAATTGAAATGCCAGTAGGCAATTTTTAGGTAAGTTTATTCTAACTCAAAAGCAATGAAACATTGGTAAAACCTACTGGTAAAAAAAATTAAGATGTTAAAATGATGCTAAATGACCATAAAAACAATCAAGACAGACTGAAGAGATTTTGCTATCATGTACACAAGTATGTGAATTGTCTGTAGTTTGTAGCCATTGTTCTTCAAGAATGCACTGGGCCATGGGAAGAAACCAGTAGACTGAAAGCGTGCTTGGGGACTGGATGACCCTGGTGGGCTTGCAATCTAAAAGTTAATTATGATATAGGCAGGTGTGACTATTGATGGAAAACAATGGTAAAGTGATCTTGGAGCGATCATCCTTGGAACCGAAAATTCTTGGTTTGATTCCCAACTACTCCTAGTGTGTCATAGTGTTGTCGAGCAAGACACTGAACCCCTAACTGCCCCCCTGGCACCGCTAGATGGCTGCCAACTCCTCATGGTTCATCCATGATGGGTTAAATGCAGAGAGGACTTTCCCGCAAGGGATTAATTAAATTTAAAAAATATTTGAATACCAACTGTTTCCGATAGGGAAGTTCTTTTCTTTGACTCTCCAGCATCATTCAGATTTAAAGTTCCAATGTTAAAAGTAGCCATGTGAGGTGAGAGGTTTAAGAACCGTATTAAAAACAGTCACTAAGAAAATGACAAACTGCTGAGGGGGTTCAGTCCTACAACACATCAATATATCTATTTTTGACTTTTGACATTCCCTTTTTAAGTCTATACAGTTCTTGGACAGTAAAGACAGATTCTGCATCATATTTGATGGTAATATAACACTGTAAGGTCTTGGAAATAGACTTCATGCTCCATCATCTATGCTGCACTGTCCGTTTCACCTTTCAGAGTATTTTTACTAATTTTTCACGAACTTGAGTAATAGCACACGCCCCAGTCACTTGTCTCTCACTGACCTCTGCTACTTCCCTGCCTCACCCACCTGGTTATGACCTGCATTACTTTCCTGGCTGCCACAGCCCTCCACAAATTCACCTGTTGCATTGATTCACCATCACAAGCTTCACTCACCTCCACACTCTCAACAACCTGCTCCATTCTTACCTCAACTATCTCACCACTCTGTCCGCCACTCACCTCACTAGCTTCACCTTTATTGCTCGGGACAGGAGCACGCATAACCTCTTTTCGTTCTACCTTCCACTGGGCAGTGGCTGCTCCACATAGGTGTTTTTCTCGAGCTGTCTTCAAAGGGAGACAACTTGTTTTAGGAGCGGAGACTTACAACCTGAAGAGATCGTTCTCACTGCTTCCACCACCTCTTTGTGTCTGGAAATCTCTCTGCACAGGAACTTATCGCTGATGAAAATTCACAGGGTGATCTTAGCAGCTGGCTGAGTCAGCAGCAACACCTGGACGAAGCCATTTATCCTGGTCCACCTTCTCCACAAACAGAACAGCGGGACTCTTCATCTGCGCAGTTGATTTCACACTTCTGTGGCCAATCATCTCCACAGAAGCCAAAGCTATCTTATCCTCACTGTATGAAGAACCACTGGCAGCCACCTTGATGCCATGCTCCCGTGTTAGCTTAGAGAAGCGCGTCTGATGTCAGCCATTGCAATTGAAGACACTGACTGGCCAGAAAATACCCTGACTGGCAGAACAAAAAAAAAAAATTGAAAACACTCCAAAAAACACACAAATAAACCAATATGGTCATTCGTGCTTCTGGTCTCCAGGAAGTAGGCTTTATTGACCAAGTATGTTCACTCGGACAAGGACAGGTGTCCTTGTATGATTTGTTCTGTGTTTCTCTGTGCATTCTGCCCCGCCATTCTGCCAGGATCACTCACCTCACTAGCTTATTCACCTCACCTGGATACACAGCCGCAACTGTGACAATCAGTGACAATCAATGCTCCTCCATAAGTATCAGCTCCACACTTACTTTGTTGTTAGATTGTGTGTCGCAATGCAAGACTTTCCAACAGTTACCAGCTTGTGGATTAAAAGCTTTCAAATCCCCTCTGTGGTGGGCAGTTGTTGCAATTGGGTTCATCTACCAGCTGTTACAGTACAACCTGGCCAGACCAGGATCCAGTGACACTTCTTTATCCACAGTACTAATTTGAGAGTCTTGAACGCACTATGGTGCTGAGCTGCAGTTGGAAGAAATTGCTGTGGAGACTGCCTTTGCAGTTCTCTGCAAAGCCTATGTCATCAGCAATCTGAGTGACCTAGTCCCACATGTGCATCATTTCAGCCTTACCACACTGAACAATCACTTAAAGGAGACCCTTTGCTCCTGCTTCACACAAACCACAAGAACCTAGAGTACATCTGAACCTCAAAGACCAAACTCCTGACAGGTACGGTGGACCCTCTTCACCCAATTTCACTCTTTCTTGCAGACCCAGTTCCCACAATGTCAAACCTTATGGTCTGTCCTGCCATGTTCCTGAAGAGTTGGCATCGCTGACAATGGGAATTGTGGAGGGGGTGATAGCCTGGCCTGAGTACATGCCCAACAGGTCCCATTTTTGTGCCTGCAGCTCTGAGGCCGGAGGTGCTCCAGTGTTTAGAAATCTTGGGATTCAGAGAAACCAGGATGTCCCATGGCAACGATTCTGCTGCATCCTGAAAAATGTGCAGACCCGGGTTACCCCTTTTTTGGCTGCATATATTACAATCATTTAATCAAAATGTCAGAACTACATGAATTAAGATTTGCATAACAGAACCCCATGGAACCCCTGTATCACAGCATAGGGTTATGGGAGAATGTTACAGGGGTATTAGACTACTGTGAGTTCTCTCAGACAGGTATATATTAAAATACTGGAGGTTATTGTTGAACCAGTCTGTCCAACCATATATAGTATGTTGACCCACAGTGGCATGTTGGGATGTTTGGGTGGAGTTTCCAACATGCCTTTCGTTTGTTTGACAGTAATTGCATTCAAATATGTTGCTGGGATCCGACAACGGCGGGTTCCTTTTTCTTCATGTTTTTCTGCGTCAACTGCCGGCTCCTGTGTGCGCGATCCTGGCGAACTCCCGATGTTTAGCCGCCGGCGACTACCGCGGCTTGGTGGAGGAGGCTGACCGCATCTTGCTAGCTTCTAGAACATTTGTTGTCCAGAGTGCGACTCCGGAGCCCTTGAGGACGGTGCTGGATGACGAGGACGCAGCCGTCGTAGCTGAAGTTTCTGTGCCGAGGAGACGTAGGACGGGCCTCTGTTTTTACACCAGTGATTTGGTAACAGGGCACGGCGGTGTGTTCCGCCCTGCTCGTTCGCCAGGCCGGGAAATGGCGGGGCCGGCGCTCAGCAGCAGCTGTGGGCGCCGGCGGTCGCCCACAGCTGTTGTTCGTCAAGGACTCGAGGTCCGGGCTCAGGTTCCTGGTTGACTCTGGATCGCAGAAGAGCCTGCTTCCACCGACAAGGGAGGACATGCGGGCCAGAGGCAGCGGGCCACTGTTGAGTGCGGCGAACGGGTCCGCCATAGACACCTTCGGTTCACGGCCGTTGTCGGTTTGCTTCGATGGCCGCCATTTTGAGTGGGAGTTTGTGATCGCCGCCATTACGACCCCAATTATCGGCACGGACTTTCTGTGCGCCAACGGCCTGTTAGTAGACGTCGCGAACCGCCGTCTTATCGATGCAGTGTCTTTTGCCACCTATCCCTGTGAGACACAGGGGTTTGGGCTACGTTCACACGCCAATTTTTTGGTTTCAGGGGATGTTTATCATCGATTATTGGCGGAGTTTCCGTCGCTGACGACGCCCACATTTTCCACCGTTTCATTGAGACACGGAGTGGAGCATCTTATCCCCACGGCAGGGCCGCCAGTTTTTACACAGGCAAGGCGCCTGGACGCTGCCAAACAAGCGACTGCTCGGGAGGAGTTCGCTACCATGGAGCGTTTGGGGATCGTGAGGCGGTCTTACAGTCCGTGGGCCTCCCCGCTTCACATGGTACCCAAGGCCGACGGATCTTAACGCCCGTGTGGCGACTATCGCAGGTTGAACAACGTGACCACAGGCGACCGTTACCCCATTCCCCACATCCAGGACTTCTCCGTGCATCTGTCAGGTGCCACCATCTTTTCCAAGGTCGACCTGGGGCGTGGTTATGACCAGGTACCCGTACACGCGGAAGATGTGCCCAAGACTGCGGTGATCACCCCCTTTTGTCTGTTCGAATTTCTTCGTATGCCCTTCGGGTTGAAGGGGGCCACCCAGACCTTTCAGCGGCTCATGGACTCGGTGCTGCGTGACCTCCCGTTCGTTTTCGTTTACCTCGACGACATTCTGGTGGCCAGTCCATCGGCCGATACGCACCTGGAGCACCTAACTCAGGTTTTCCGCCGCCTAGCCGAGCATGGCCTCATTATCAACCTGGCTAAGTGTAAGTTTGGTCTTGCGAGTATTGATTTCTTAGGGCACCGCATTTCACTGCAAGGCGCAGTTCCGTTGCCATCGAAGGTGCAGGCAGTGACTGATTTCCCGCGTCCGGAGTCGGTCAAAGCGCTACAGGAGTTCTTAGGAATGGTCAATTTTTACAACCGTTTCCTCCCTCATGCTGCTCACCTCCTTCGGCCGCTGTACAAAGCTTTGCGCCCCCCACGTGCACGGGGGCACAAAGACGGGGTTGACTTGACTCCGGAACGGGTTCAGGCTTCTGACGGGGCTAAGCACGCCCTGGCGAAGGCGGCCCTCCTCGCCCATCCTGCACCCACGGCGCCGATAGCATTGACGACGGATTCGTCTGATGTGGCAGTGGGGGCTGTGGTCGAACAGTGGGTGGCGGATACCTGGCAGCCGCTTGCCTTCTTTAGCCGCAAACTTAGGGACAGCGAACGGAAATACAGTGTTTTCGACAGGGAGTTATTGGCCCTGCATCTGGCTACGTGGCACTTCCGTTTTCCTCTGGAGGGTCGTTCCTTCACGGCGTATGTGGATCACAAGCCATTGACTTTCCTCATGGCAAGGGTTGCCGAGCCGTGGTCTGCCCGCCAGCATCGACACCTTGCAGCTGTTTCAGAGTTCACTACGGACATTAGGCATGTGGCGGGGAAGTGCAACCCTGTAGCAGATTGCTTGTCAAGGGTTCTCGTCTGTCCTGTGCATGTCGGGATCGATTTTGCGGCTATGGCTGCGGACCAGCCCAGTGACACAGATGTCCTTGCACTGCGGTCATCAAGTACGGGTCTGGTGCTGGAAGAGGTGGCTCGAGCATTTCTGTCGTCTTGGGTTGCCCGTTTTGGTACCCCATCAGATATTACTTCGGACAGGGGTCCACAGTTCGTGTCGTCGCTCTGGTCGGCGTTGGCTGGATCTTTGGGGACAACGGTGCACCGTATGACAGCGTACCACCCTCAGGCTAATGGCTTGTGCGAGTGGTTTCACCGGTCCCTGAAGGCGGCGTTGCGGGCTGCGCTCTCCGGCGACAATTGGGTGGACAGTCTACCGTGGGTCTTGCTGGGGTTACGCTCCGCTCCTAAGGATGACCTTTAGGCCTCCCCCGCTGAGCTGGTACTTGGTCAGCCACTGCGTGTGCCAGGGGAGTTTTTGCCTGAGAGATCTGCTCCGCCGGTCCGGTTGTTTGCACCCCTGGGTTCGCGTTTTCTGGACCCGGCCCACCACTGTTTCCCGCGGTCTTTTGTGACTGCGGAGCTCATGTCTGCTCGTTTTGTGTTCGTTAGGCATGACGCTCACGCTCACCACTGCAACCCCCATATGATGGACTGTTCCGGGTGCTGGAGGCAGGCACCAAGAGTTTTGTTTTAGACATGAGCGGGCGTAGGGAGCGCATCACGCTGGATAGGTTGAGACCGGCGCACAGAATGGCAGGTGAAGATGTGTCTCCTTTCCAGGTACCCCGCCGGGGCCGCCCCACGTCCAAGCCGGCGGTGCCGCCCATGCAAACCCAGCATCCGGCCCCTTCTGTTGACGTGCCCGGGGGACGTCGGAGCCGTTTCAGCAGACTCATCAGAACTCCCGTGCGGGGCTAGTACTGTTTCCTGAGTCCCTACTGGGTGTTCGGGGGGGGGCTGTGTGGCGGACACAAAGGGGTGTGGTCTCTCACCCCACGGGACTAGGGGTCAAGGGGCGTGGTTAAGCCAGGAGTATATAGATGATCAAGTTCAAGTTCCAGTTCGTAATGTGTTGGTGTTTCAATAAATGTTAAAATTCCTGCAACGCCTCCGCCATCGTTTATCGCTTGAAACACCACAACCCCACTCTCCCTTCTGTGTATTTAGCCAATGGAGTGCATCATTGCTTGCTTGAACCCCAGCTTGCCACTGTATCAAAAGCAGTGCTCAGGTCCAACAGTTATGAGACAGAAGGCTGATCCTGGTGGTATTCTTGTGTTGTGCTCATCCCTATGATGTTCCTTGCACTTCTCAGGCACCATGCAGCCCTGAGCAACCTACTTTGTAGAAATGTAACTGCAAACAAAGATCTTGGATCCAACCTGCTTGAACCCATCTCTCTTCCACACTCTCCATTGCTCTGGACTGTTAACCCCAAGTACCTGAAATCCTCCAACGTCTTGATCTCCACTTCCTTTAACTTCACCGTTCCAACCAAGTTCTTCTCATTCACACACATATAGTCTGTCGTTTTGTGACTTACTTTCATTTCTCTTCTTTCCAGCACCTACCTCCCCCTCTCTAGATTTTCCTCAACCTGTTCCCTGCTCTACAGATCACAATGTCTTCTACGACATCATGGTACATGGAGATTCCTGTCTAACCTCATCTGCCAGCCCGTCCATCACTACTGCAAACAAGAAGGGGCTCAGAACTGATCCCTGATGGAGTCCCACCTCCACCTTGAACTTCTCTTGACCCAACAGCACACCTCACCACTCTCACAGCTGGCATACAGGTCCTGCACCAGTCTAACATATTTCTTTGCCACTACAGATTTCTTCATACAATACCAGAGTTCCTCTTTTAGCACCCTGTCATATGCTTTTTCTAGGTCTACAAAAACACAATGCAGTTCCCTCTCGCCTTCTCTGTACTTCTGTATTCACTTTCTCAACACAAATACTACATCTGTAGCTCTCTTTCTAGGCATGAAGCCATACTGCTGTTCACAAATACTGTATTCTGTTCTCAGGAGAATTTTCACTACTCTTTCCTATAACTTCATTTGATGGCTCATCAACTTTATCCCTCTATAGTTGTTCTGCACATCCCCCTTATTCTTAAATGGGCACCATCACACTTTGTCTCCATTTCTCAGGCATTATTTCACTCTCCAAGATCCCGTTGAAGAATCAAGCAAGAAAGTCTACAAGGACTACAGCTAGTGCTATCAGGGAGACAGGTAGCAGAATACTTGGTGTGTCATCTGGAAGGATAGTAGATAAGGAGACTTGGTGGTGAAATGAGGAAGTGCAGGATTGTATATAGAGAAAGCAGTTTGCAAGGAAAAAGTGGGATACTGTGAGGACTGAAGAAAACAGACAGGAGTAAAGGGAGATACAATGTAAGGTAAAGATAGAGGAAGCACAGGCAAAACAATGGGCGTATGATAACCTGTATGCTCAGTTGGACAGTAAGGAGGGAGAGAATGATCTATACAGGTTGGCGAAACAGAGAGATAAAGATTGAAAGGATGTGCAACAGGTCCGGGTGATTGAGGATAGAGAGGGGAATGTATTGACAGATGCTCGACGAGTGATGGGAATACGTAAAGAGGACTTGGTTTTGGCAAAAGTTTTACTTCGGATGCCCTTCCTGACGCAACCCTCTGCATTCATCGTGGTTTGGGACCGGCTCAGGGGGACACTGGCCTGTGCCCCCCCGGGGCTGGCTCAGGGAGACACCGGCCCATGCACTATATGCATTATATGCATTATATGTATATTTATATTTGTGTGTGTGTGTGTGTGTGTGTGTGTGTGTGTGTGTGTGTGTGTGTGTGTGTGTGTATATGTGTTCATGTAAGTGTATATATAAATGGATTTTATACAAAAAAGGCCCAAAAATATATTTCATTTATCTATCGCAAATTTAAGAAGAAACACAAAATGCTGATATATCATTGGTCATACAGAGATCATCTTCTGTACCAGATGTCTCGGAGAGTATCATGTTACTCATGCTGACCACTTTATACAAACACACACGCGCTTATGCATGTCATGCAGTCCACCTTTGACACTAAGCTTCCAAAAGCAGAGAAGTAGGTCTCATTGCCTCCAACACAGACTGTCAGGTGGGGCTAAGCACTTTCTCCTTTCCTTGCCATTCTTCCACCAATCTGTCTGTCTCCCTCAATATCTCAATTTCTGTGTTTTTCTTTCTCCCTTCCATATTTCTAGGTCCTATATTTATCTGTTTCATTCTGTATACCCCACAACCCACTTCGACCTGCCTTAGTGCCACCATCCTCATCACACCCAAACCCCTCCTCTCCCACCCCCCACTCCTTGGTTGCTGCAGGCTGGGTTTGAACTCATATCTCAGGATGAGAAAGGTATTGAGTGATTAAAGAGTCCCGTTTCAATAAGACAAACAGCTATAACCTAACCAAATAGGCCTAATACACTTTTTGTATACATTTGTATATATTTCTAAAACAAGCACATACATATATAAATGAAGTGACGTGCAAAGCAAACAATTATTTTCACATAGCAATATTGTCAGATTGAAGGTGTAGTCTCCATTTAAGATGGGGAAATGTGTGGCATCAAAATTCAGTAGACACCTGGTTGTTTTCAAAGTTAATCATGGAAAAGTCTGATCAACTTGGCAAGAGAAGTTGGGCATCTAATGATTGACAGAACTAGCAAAGATGCCCAGATAAATCTCGAGAAGAGGCAAAATATTTTTGGAACAGGCAAAGAGACATCTGTATTCACTTTGACTGATATGATGAGAGCAACAGAATATCTGAATATCTTTTTATTGCAGACAAGAACTACTTTAACGCTTGCCAAAATGACAACGATTGCCCAAATGTTCTTTTTGATGTTTCAGGCCTGAAGAGCAAGGGGAAAGAAAGAGAGATACAGAAGGAGAAAAACTGAGGGAAAACAGAGAAAATAGGAGTGAAGCAGAAAGGGGATTTTGAAAGTAAATGAGAATGAGAGGAGAGGAAAAGAACATTAGTTTGAGAGATGCCAAGTTTAGTATCTGCCAGCCTGAGGTGTGTGCAGTCTCGAGTGTTATAGTAGTAGGGGGGATGAGGAGAGGGGATGGAGGGATAAGACAGTGGGTGTCAGGTATGTCTCTCTTTCTGTCTGTGCACTCCAACATTTTTTTGCTGCAGCTGCTGCTTGCCTGGATAACAAATCATTCCCTACAGCGCCTTCTGGTAACCTCGTCATTTCCACTAATAACATTTGAAGATGCTAAGCTTGTAAATTAGCAAATCTGGACCAAGGAGATATTATTTATGCTTGTCTCCTGTCCTGAAAGACTTGTCTTGATGGGTAAATTGTGTTTAATTCTTGGAGGAAGACATTTTTTCTGCACCCCAGCATGAGATGAGATTAATCCCTTGACAACCTTTGCGGGTACACTTCAAAATTTCTCCCAAATGTCACTGTTGCTGCCACCACCACTAAGATTTTTGGAGGGTGGAAACAGGGAAAAAAAGCATGTAGAAATAGGGACAGATCCAACGTGCATAATCATTACAACACGCAAACACACGCACACGCACAAATACATGCGTTTGCTTGAATTCCTTTTTTAGAATTTAGAGAAAAATGAAATACATAGATTGAAGGCACATGCCATCATCCACCCACATACAGTCACACACTTTGTATCCTATAGATGCCAACTAGTTACACTGACACAGCAGTAGAAACAACAAAAACTGAATCTTTTCAATCCATTTGAGCACAAACAGCAGACAAACAAATTTACACAAAGGAACAGTTGCCCTTACACACATGATACTTGTAGTTCTATCCTCATATTGCCCTCTAAGCCATTTGCTGCTTCTATGTCAATTATATTGTCTTTCTTTCGCTTGGTGACTTGTGCTGTTCCGATGATATGTGTGACTAACTTCATGCTACAAGTGATTTCTGGCCTTCTTTTTCTTGTGGCTGCTCCATTCAGGGGGTGCCACAACAAGGGATTTCCTGTAATTGCAGTTATTTGTGGCAATAGCACCTTCAAAAGCTGTATACATCTCAAAGGTTATTGTATAGTGCCATCAAAAAGGAAAAGGGAAGGTTATATCAAATATATAAAATATAAAAAATATTACATTACTATAATTTTTTTTCATCCACCCTCCTTATCTAATTTCCACTGCAGATAGATTGTTAACCTCCAACCTTGGCTTGGAAAGAAAACTTTGTCATAATTGTTACCCATCCAGCTCAATATCTGCTACTGTTTATTCTGACTTCATTTTTGGCAGAGATTGGATTAAATGTGGTAGGTAATTTAAAAAGTGTGTGTGGAGAGTTGGGTTGGGATGATGTGGTGCACAATCCATTGACTGAAAAAAGCTTTTGAAAATATGTTTCTGACTGATGTTCCCTTTCCCCCGTCTGTTTAGCTGAGTTTGACACAGGAGCAAAATCTCTGTCTTTTACTGTCTGAAGGCTGAAGATCAAGGAGCCCACACTTTACCAGCTGCCACAATTATAGAAATATCTTCCCTTTTGCATTGAAATGTTTTTGGTTTTTTTTGCAAACTGTGAGAATAAGAATCAGAATTCAGAAAACATCACACTTGTGTCTAAAACTACTGGCATGGGATAATGCTGAAGGAAGACATGTTCTGGACAGAAACTTTACTTTGAGACTGAGGGACTGAAAGTAAAATACTTTGCTCAATTAGGTAACAATCCATCCATCCTCTGCCGCTTTTCCTGCACACAGGGGATGCTGGAGCCTATCCCAGCTGTCATCGGGCTAGAGGCAGGGTACACCCTGGACTGGTCGCTAGTCAATCGCAGGGCAACATATACTGCCAGATAACCATTCACCCAGGGCAATTTTCCCATTTTTTTCCAAATTGGAGGAAACCCACACAGACTCAGGGAGAACAGTGACAATGACAGCTGGGATGGGCTGCATCCCCACCACTGCCCTGACTGTAGAATGGACTAATGAATGAATCAATGAATGAATGAAATGAAATGAAAATACAATATTTCATTACTTGTAGGGTTATTTAAATCTGTAGAAAATCACTGTAATAATTAGAACAATTGAAAGCATTTTGCACTTGATATAATATCATGAATCATTGTAAGGTACTGAAACATCTCTTTATTTTAGATTTATTTACTTTTAAAAAGCATTTTTGGGAAGGCAACATTTGTGAACAAAGCAAACAAACAAACAAATAAATACACAACAAACAAACAAGCAAAACCCCCAAAATACAAGCTAAAATAAGTTCAAATATGTATTTGACGCTATCCAGGAAGGTTGTCTGATATTTTAAGAATAGCATGAAGTGAACTGACAGATTGTTTATGTATTTGTTAATCTCTAGGGAACATCTTTTTATATATAATCAGGTAAGTTTTCCCTATAGGTTTGCTGTCTAACCATGATCAGCTGTAGCTCCATTAAATCTTGAATTAAGCTTTTTGAATGATTTTACTATTAAATGCAGATGTAGTGTCAAAAGCTTGTGATTAAATTTTGATTATTTTGATAGAGGTTATCTCTCTGACCTTGAGTCTTTGTCTCTATCCTACATTGAAGTCATGTTCTCTACTTATGTTTATAGTGCAATGATATGTGTGTGCAGTGTTCTTATAGTTTGCCTGGTAAAGAAGCCAAAGAGCTGCGCACATGTACTGTACTCTGACGACAATATTAGGAGTCGTACAGAGCTACAAATAATTTATGCTATAACAGGAAAAGCTAGTTACGTGTCTTGAACCTGTGCAATATACTAAAAATCAGGTAAGCTATTTTAACTTTTATTTAGTTTATATATATGTACATATGTAGAGAAATTTTATGTAATATATTTGTTTTTCTCTTGTTAAGCGGTCCAAATAGAACTCTACCAGACTGATGACGTGATGTATCGACTCCGCATCATTTTTGGAGTTTTGACGAATGCAACCGAAGATTTCACTATCAAAATTCAGTGACATGAAGCTTACATTGAAGTTAATTCAACACAGAAGTTGGGTATCATAAAGAAAATGATTTGCAATTTCAATATACATGAATACAATAAATATTATTGTTCTGAGTGTTTACCCAAACAGACACACTGCTGGCCTAATGTTGGGGGTATAATGGCTAACACATGCCATTTCAACCAATCCCTCTTCATCTTCAGGAGTTATAGTCCAAATCTACTCATAATACAAAGCTCACTGAGGGTGTAATCCCTGTGAAAATCAGAATAAATCCCCTCTATATCCTCTGCTGGCCAACCACTGTCCATAACCCCAGCCATTATGGCAGAGCTGAGGAAAAGGCATGAGGGTCTTAGTGAAAGACACTAATGTGTCATCTATGAATTTATAGTAACACCAAGCCATTAGGACACCTTCATGCAGGAAATCCTCCTGACCCTTTGAATGCAGCAGCTGTTCAAAGTTTAGAATTCAAAACAAAACAATCCCTCCACTGTCATGTCACCTTCCTGTCTCTTCCTGTCTCTCTCTTGTCTTACTGGTGTATCTTCTTGGTGTACCCTCTATGACACTACAACTTGTTTGGCTTGGATTGGTCCAAATCAAATACGTTAAACATTTTCACACAGGACCTAAAGCCATGGCTGTAGATAGGTAATCAAACACTCTTACAAGTGGCGGAAAATATATATGTCAGCAAACCCGAGGGTGAACATTATAATTTACATAACACCTGAAAAAAACAAACAAGCACACACATACCCGCTCGCATGGACACACACTAACACACACACAGGCACACATGCACATGCACACACACTCAAGCACACGAATAAACAAACAAATAAATTAATGAAAAAAAATTTGGGTGGCACGGTGGCGCAGTGGTTAGCGCTTTGGCCTCACAGGAATCCTGGTTCGACAGGATAAATGGTATAAGATGGCTGGCTGGATGGATGGAAAAATAATAAAAAATAGCCAGGCCATAAAAATCAACATTTCAAAAACAAACTAAAAATTCCAAGACAAAGACAGGAATAATAGATATTTCAGAGTGGAAATAAAAGAAGTAACATTATCTTGTTGTTTCCTTTATTTCCAATGTGAGGGAGGAGGATAAAGATAATATAGTTGGTTGGAGGAGGTTGATTGGCTGTGGCGACCCCCTGAAGGGGAAAGCCGAAAGAAGGAGAAGAAGAAGAAGATAATGACATTAAAACTGCACAATTCCCTCTCCCACTTCTTAGTTGTATTTCTACATCCGTCTGCCTTTCCATTTCAGGCCTGTGGCCAAAGCAGCCATCTTAGAGATTGTTGGAAAAAAAGACATTCATAGCTACTTGGCCAGATGACAGCTTTTTGGCCTGAAGGGGTCATTGGTGGGCTGTCTGAGAATGTGGCAACCCCTGGGGTTCCAGAGGGGATATTTTTGGGAGGGTATCTTCCAGCTGGTTGGCATGCATTGGACTCTGACTGCTTCCAAATGTTGATTTTCCTGCCAGGGCCTGCAGAGGTCTTACACATTATGTTACACAAAACAAAATCCACTGTGCGCCTGAAGCTACAAAGCCCTTGACACACTCATCAGAAAATGATAGAGTGGATTATATTTTTTTGCATTTTTATACAGTAATGTTTCTGAACTCCCAATTCTCCAAACAATTATATATTGCAACATGGGATACTGAGATTATAATTTCTCATACAACTCCAGAAAATTGTTAATATTAATTTGGACAAGAATGTATTTAGTTTCCATTTTATATTTGTACTTCAAAAAAATCTACCAGAAAACTTCAGAAAACTAAATTACCTTACAATTGCTGTATCACACAACTGAACATGTCGTTGGAAACTGTAGATTGATTTGGATTTCTTTTGCATTTCACTTACATCTACAGCATTTCGACAGAGATTCCTCCATCCTGCGCCATAAAGATCAAGGTATTTTGAATTTTTATCATATAAATATAGAATGGAATGTGATTTACTTTAAACGTCATGTTTGATGAATTCGGTTGTTTTGATGATTGGCAGGAAAATTAGCTATTGCCCTATATCACTCTACAATTTGATGTTTGGAAATACCTTGTTATTGGTATTCTTAATTGTAACATATCTCTTGGACTAGTCTCTGCAAGAATGTATGACTTTGTGCTGCCTAATGAGACAGAAACAATAGTATTCACAGAAATGAGTAAACTTGTGTTGACCTTGTGTGATATGTTGACTGTGGAAAATACAAAATCTGCTCCTGAAAAAACATTTTGCGAGTGAGCTACCTATAATTCCTTCAAGCCATGTGTTGATTATCTGTTATTTTCCTCTAAAGGTTCTTTTCTCTCCATTAAAATACATACTGTTTACATTGTACACGGAGAAAAAAATGTTGAGAAGAGTTTTTCTGAATTTAAAATTTATACAAAAGTGGGTTTCTATAAAATGGGGTCAACCGAGCTATTTTGATGACAGCAAAGGAAATTATCAATATATACCCATCCTTTCTCTTAGTGATATTCTTGATTCACATGCATCTCAATCTGATGAACCATGTCTTGTCTTTGCTGCCTTTTCATGTTTCATGTTTCATCTTTTCATGTTTAATGGGATATTTATTATTCCTGAAGCTAATGATGCAGGTAAGAAAACTTGGCATTATTGATATTACTGAAGTTGACAATGCATGTCAGATAAACTGGTAAAAATGACTGAATCTAGTTTGGATATCTGCAGTATATAGACCATCAGCAGAACCAGAACTGTTATCAGACATTTGTCTGCTGTTTCGGGAGTTAGGGGAAGCTCTTTTTTTCTTTTCTTTTTTGGTTTTATTGTGCAGTAATTTCTGTCTTTTTCTGTATTACAAATAAATATTTTTATGAATGACTACTAGCTAAATGTAAATGTATATTACCTTCAAATGTGATGGTTGAAGAACATTTTTGAGTGTATCAGTATGTGTTGTGGTCTCACTCAGTGTCGTTTAAGAAATATAACAATATTGAAACAATTTCAGAATCAACTACCACATTTTCAAATTAAACAGCCTTTAGACCACTTATTCAATAGCAAAGCAGAATTTCAATTTTAATGGTAGTAGCTCATCAAAACTGGCCATGTTGAAACATGAGGTCAACGTTTTGGTGCTGTTAGGACCACTTTAAATTGAACTGTAGTTCCTGCTCCATATAAGCTAACAACTATACTTAAAGCTGTGAGAGTGTCAAACTGTTCTGGTAATGTGCCTGACTAAATTGGGATAATCTGTTTTCTGGTATGATTCAAACTGGTCTATTCCTATGTGGAATTTGTATATTTTCCCCATGCCTTTGTTGGTTTTGTCTTGGTTCGGCAGTTTCTTTCCACTGTCCACAAGTATGTAGTAGGTTAATTGAAGTGTTAATTAAAGTGTGAATGGGTCAGTGACTGGTTGTGGGTTTCTGTATGTGGCCCTGTGATTGACTCGCAACCGGACCAGAGTGTACCCCACCTCACCCAGTGTCAACTGGCATTGGTTTACGTGACTATCTTATCCTGTTTGGGGTTTTGCAATATAAACAACTAATGAATGAATCTGCATCAACAATCCCGCTTTTGTTCGATATGGTTAAAATTAGCTGACTGGTAGTTTGGGTTAAGAGTATAAGGTTTTTTTCATTTTGAAAAGCAACTGGATTACTAATATGACAAAAAAAGATAAAATTCATAGCATCTCATGATTTCCTGCCAGTTTTAAGAGTCAGGTAATTGGATGAAATAACATTTGTAATCAGTGGTAGGAAAAATCTACTGTTAAACTCTGTGGGTTAAATGATGAAACCCTTAAAACCTTTGTTTGACTGAAAACAAAGCTCAATTTATGAGAAACAAGCTCTTCTCAGGAGTGGTTGCTTTTTTTAATTTATTTTTTTTAAACTTCATTTCAAATATTATCAAGACTGAAAAATAATATCAAACCATATGTGAAAAGTGCAATATTGGGACAAATTAGTTAGATGCAAAATTAAGTTTCAATCACTGTAGAAGTATGTTGGGTATACTCTTAACCCAAACTACCAGTCAGCTAATCTTTGTTATGAACCCTTCTTGCCTTTTTCTATTTCTTCTTCTCTTGTCTTTCTGTTCCTTTCCATCACCAGATCCTTTGGCCCTTGCTTCCAGCTTCTTGTGTTCTGTTTCTAGACTTATCCTTTTATCACTGGCCCTTGTTCTGTTAATCCCCAAAGGTTTTGTTTATTTGTGTTTGAGCTGCTTTTACAGCTTGTGACTGACCCCACCTATTTTCTCACCTCTCATTTGAACAGCAGGGCTGCTTTGCAGCTCCTCTGCCAATTAACATACTATTAGCATAATATTTGCATTTGTGGATTAGGGTGTTGTTGGGAAGGAAAATAGGGGGTTTACTGGATTCTTTTTCTTGTTTCATATATATGTATATATGTTTATTTTCTGGAAAAAATGTTAAACATCACACAGGGTCCCCATCTCAGTTTTAATTTAAAGTGTTTTCCATTTGTTTCTTAAAAAGTTTTGTGGATTGTACATGACTTGCTCATCAACATTTCATCTGATCCAACATTTCAATCCTTTGCATTTGTCATATCATAATAAATCTTTTACTTGAGCCAGTGAGATGTTAAAAATCCATACATCAACCATGCACTGAATCTTTAGATGTTTTTTTTTTTTTACAAATCACAAACATCGAAGTTATGTTACATGCATTTCAACAATTTTTTTATTACAATTTACACTTGATTTGAAACTCCATAAAAGGGAATTTCAAAGTGTAACAAGCTAAGACAATAAGAGCACAACAATAAATGGGAACTCGTTTGACTGACTGCAGTGTCAGACAAAGCCATTAGTAAACTTGTTTATACAACATTGTGAGAAGCATATTGATATGCAACTTTAAAGTTGCATATCAATATTAACATAGCACTGTACTTAAAAAATGTCACTGCACTGCTATATAAAGTGAAAGTCACTGTTACATGTTTTTTTTTTTTTATAAATGTTTGCATGTAAACAGTTTCAGACAAAGGACTTAAAGATGGGCAAAAGTAGGCCAACTGACACCAACCACAGTTAGCGAGTCCTGCGATTGGGTGTGTAATCTGTGAGTGATGTCAAGGCCATCTCTCATTCATGGTCAGGGATCAGCCTAGGCGTATTTCTGCATACCATGAGAGTCCCTCACACACTTCGTCACTCAGACATGTCACATTATTGGGCTGTTGCTCAGACACTTTCCTGATTTGGGGCTGTATGTTCAGTGTTTCATGCTGATCCCTATTAACTTGCAACTCAACTAAAAGAAGTGCCTTCACTTTCTTCAGTCAAGTTAAAGGAGTTGGTGAGAAGAGATGAAGTTGTATCTGAAAATGTTATTTTGTCCACTTAAAGACAGGTAAAGACTGAGAGAGCTTGTCACTGATGATGTGACCTTCCTCAGAAACTTACATTCACGCAATCATAATTTGTCACGTTTAGCAATCAAAGGACTGCCCTCCAATCATGTGACACACACTGCAACTGTATGACATTATTAAGGTATAAAATTTTATGAGTTAAATATTAGAAAATTATGTAACAGTATGGATAAAATAATTGATACATCTCATACACCATTTGCTTTGTTTTACAGTTTGAGCGTTTCAGTTGGAATGTAAAAAATGTCTCATCCAGCTAATATTAACTTCCATCCTTGCCTTACTTTTTAAGATATTTGAGAACAAGGATTATTGATGACACATCTGGAAAAAAATGGAAGCTGATTAAAAATAATTCTATGAGACATTTAAGATCACTACAACTCTCTACATACATATATCATCAATTATGTAGCAGTCTGATGCAGATTATTTTGTTAGAAAAAGATAGCAGTACTGCCAGGATGAATAGTGAACATAATGTTAAAATATAACAATGCCACATATTTGTGAATAAATAAATAAACTGACTGAAAATATTAATCTTTTTGAAACATTTTTCATCTAGGGCTGTTTCAAAATTTGAGTTGTTTTGTGAATGCATTCCAGAAAAAGGTAAAAAAGTAAGAAAATCCATCAATTTACTGTATATCAACAATGGGGCTAGGTCATATGGACAAACCACCAAGATTCTCGGAACTCAAGAAGACTGTCTGATAGATATAAAATGAACCAAATATTGAGATTGGGTAGTTATAAAAAGCATAACATTTGTAATAAAAATAAATAAATAAATAAATAAAACATATATTCCTCCAGCTTTTGTGGTACTTGTGTTAATTTCCTTGTAATTATTCACTAAATTCCTGATTTTTGCCATGTTCATTGATGGATAATTACACAATCAACAATTTCAATTAAATGATTTTATTAAGGATAATATGTCAAAAAAGTTGGATTCATTGAAAAAAAAGAGAAGAAGAGAAAAGAAAAGAAAAGAAAAGAAAAGAAAAGAAAAGAAAAGAAAAGAAAAGAAAAGAAAAGAAAAGAAAAGAAAAGAAAAGAATCACACAGGACAATGATGGAAAGCTCTTTAATCTATGTCAAATAATTTGTTTCAGAAACAAAAAACAAAATGTCTGGACTTTTTTTATTGTTTGTGCTTCAAATCTTAGGGAAACTTTCACAGATTTTCTTTCCTCTACAAAGCTGTACAAAACTGTGTGTGGACATATTGTCCTTACCCTGCCCTGCATTTTGAAGTGTGTAGTCACACAGAACAGTGTGTAGTGTATTACATGTAATATCTAGCAGGCCTTTTGGCCTTGGCTGCTGAGCTGCACTCAGCTCTCTAGCTGCTCAATGTAATCCCTCCTCCTCATGAATACATTAATGCTGGAGCCTTAAACTCAGCTTAGCTAGCGGCTCAGCTTCACAACACATCCTATTACCGACTTTAAATCATTAATGTGACATCTTTTTCAGTCAGTTTCCAAACACCCACGGTTTGAAGAGTGCATATTTCATTGTGCCTTCAAACTCACACATTTGAACACAACTATGCATGCGCTTCGTTTTAAAGCAAACGCATGATGTGATTCATTATCTCTTCAGATGCTTTTTTCTTGACATATCTTCATATCTTCAGAGGCAGAGGGAAATGTATAATCATTCTTATATACTAATGTGTAATGTATTACTTTTTCATCTTTTGTGTCAACTCTTTGATTGAACAAAACAACACCATTTTTTTTTTTAGTTTACTCCTAAAGTACACCTTAGGGTGCATGTACTTTATATGGCATTCTATCTTTGAGTCTCGTCATTGTTTCCATAAGCATTCTTCTGACAAAAAGCAAGAAAAAAATCTGAACCTCCCTTTTTCTTTTCAAGTACTCACACGACAACCTTTTCTCAGGTTTTTACCTCCAGGCTGCTGCTGAAAAATTCACAATGCTTAGAGTTATTCACTTATCATCAGAGTTATGTATTTGCATCCTTCACATCTTTCTTGCTGCACCAAAACATAATTTTTGTCGATGACGCTATAATTAGCAGTCCACATAAAAAATCTTTTTTCACAGTTCATTTAACTGACCACATGGATGAAGGGGGAAAAAGTTTTCATGAACATACTGAGTAAGGTTTTGTATTTTAACCTCTGGATGTGGGATAATGAGCAGCCTCAGCATCTTAAATCGTACATGAATTCAATATTTACTTTTGGACAGGTGTACGGCAGCTTAGGCATCTGGTATATGTCACCACCCTGAACCTCATCAAAATGGTAAGAGTACACAGCCTTCCTTCTTTGTTTTGTGAGAGGTGAGCTTGGGAAAACAGGCACTTGTCATTCCTCCAGTCCCTTATTATGCTCAGTTATATTATCAGGTTGCTAACAGACCATCATCCTGAGACACTTAAGAGTGAAATGACTTAATTCTCAACAATATTTGGTCAGTGTGTTCAGGACACAAAAAAAATGGAAAAATATAATATAAAATGTAGGGTGTAATACATTTACCCTTGAAAATGTAAATGTAATTAGTTTAGAAGTAATGTTATAATTTAAAGCAATTTGACGCAGTTGAATTCTGTCTATTTATTTATTTATTTATTTAATCAGGCATGGTAGTGTATATTTCAGTTTATGTGGAAAGTACTGTGTGGAGGAAAGAATTGACAAGGACCAGCAGAGGTTTTACGGAACACATTGCCGTCTTTATTAGAGCCTTGTCTGGCAGTAATACTGAAAAAGTGAACTTGGAACAGATGGTGGTGGCAGCTCATGGCTGCTATTTTTTTCCTTGCTTTTCAATGTTCTTTTGACATTTTTCTTAAATTGGTTTTTGTTTTGTTTTGAGTGCTGCAACTCTTGCTTTTCTGTGGTATGGATAACATCAATAAAAGGGACAGAAAGAGAGAGAAACAAATATACAACTTATATTACATTGTGTTATGAACAAAATATAAATCTATTTTCTATGTTATATTTACATAATTATCTTTCTTGAGTTTTCAAGTTGAGACGGTAAGATATTTTAAAACTTGAAATTACGGTAATAATTTGTTTTGAGCTCTACTCATGACCTTGATTGTCAAACAATATTCCCATCAGTTTTTTTGTCTTGATAAGGGGTCATACATTCCTAGCAGTGTTGATTTGCATTTTAATGCCCCTTATTTCCCATGAAAAATTGATTAACATCAACATAGTCCCCTCCCTCCAGCATCATGTAATGACGGGGGCAGCTTAACAGAAAAATTGTGTAGTGACAATCAAATGTGAGAATGATTGAAAATAAGTAATTACAATGGGACAGCACACCTGAAAACTAGTCATCGCACCTGTAGGCTTTAGTAGAGCTGAAACAAAGCAATGACCCCTGGTAAGAAGTGACAGTAAAGAGACTGCTGGCTGACTCTGACACAGTGGAACACCCTTGGTGAGTTGTAGTAAACAATGCTTCCCTATGATTAAAAAAAATACTGCTATCAAAAAATTATATGTACAGAATTTTCTTGGGACAGAAAAAAGACAGCATAGGATTTGTTTGGTTTTAATAATAATCTCTTTTATTGTAAATCTATGTATTTTGTATGTGTGTGCATATATGTGTATCTCAGCCAATGATATTCCACTGTGTTGGTGAGGCGACCCAACTAGTAAGGAGAAAAAAAAAGGTTTCCATAGTTTATAGGGCTGAATGAAAAAAAAGCAGAACCTTCACATTTTACATTATAATAACCATTTCAAATAAACATTTAATAATAATAATAAATCATGTTCTTTTTCTCTGATTTCAGTCTGAGTGCTTCTTCAAAATGGGTTTTGGACATGAAAGGTTTCCAGACAGCAGCATCAAGTCTGTCCAAGCTTTGCCTGTATGTCCTCTTTAGGATTAATACATAACATAAAAGCATTTTGAAAGGAAGAGAGAGAATAAAATAATGTAGAACACAGCAATGTAAAATGACAAACTTTGTTTAGCTCTAGTACCTACCATTTAAGAATTTGTTTCATTTACTGTCATAGTCATGTATGGTCATAAAAACATTATGGAAAGGAGAAAAATAAATTATACTGTACATAACTTACTAACTTAAGAAACGCTGACCATTCTTATAATCGTTGTTAATAATATTAGACTAGAGGCAGTTTGAAGAGAAAATACAGTATTCTGAAAATACAGTATTCAAATACAAACTTTAAGACTGGCTGACTTCACCTTGGCTCCACTCACTGAGGTCAACACTGAGGTTAATTGGAAGGAGCAGGAAAACACAGGTGGATAACAGTTATGTGTGGAAATGTATAAAGTAGATGAGTAAGTATAATAGCAGAGTGGGTTGTGTGTCGTTATATTTCTACGTTCCTTACACAACTAAAAGGGTCTAGAATAGAATCCTACACGTGCAAACAGCCTATAAATCCACAGACAGCACACAGGCTCTTACAAACCATTGGATGGTTCATAAAAATATTCACCGTTTCCTTCTGAACCACTGCACCACCTTGAGATAGAGAGGTGGAGTGAGAAGAAAACTTGTGGATTGTCTCACATTTGTATCACTGTGATTCCACAGTGACTTTTCCAAAACTTCCTTCCAAAACATGGGACAGTTTATGCTGTGGTCAATCCAAGCTGGATTGTCCCTTAAGACTTGCAGAGTGGGGACAATGCAGTCACTGAAAAGAAAAGTTAAGAAGAAAAATGTTGAACATAACACTGTGAAGCTGAAGAAAAGATTTCTTTTGTTGAAACAAAACTGATGTCTTTCAGGTGCTTCACAACAAAAGGGGGTAACTGTCTCTTTTTTTCTATTATTATTCAAACTTGTAGCACAAAAACATCAAATCACATTCACAAGCCACTTATTGGCACCGTGTACCTGAGTGAGAATATTTAAGAATCAAGAACAAAAAAAAACAACAAAAAACAAACAAAAAAATCTTCTTTAAAAGTGTCTCTTCATAAAAATGTCTGCTATCTTAAAGTGTCATCTATTATCTTTTGACAGGTCCACTGTTTTCTCTCACATTTTAAAATGTCTTCTTGACCAGAAATGGTCAAGATGGTCGCCTTCTAAGCATGACTTTTATTTCTCTCTCTTGTGACATTATACTTGACTCAGAATCAAATTCTTGCAGTAGTACTTGAATATCCCTCAGCAAGTTTGAGGGCGAGCTAGGCTGTATCTTCCTCCCAGACACGTCTTAAGTAACAGTCAGTGTGAGTGACATGTTCAGTTTATTTATATGATGCTGGTTTCAGGACTCCATTGGAATTTGGCTCTGAATACAGAGTCTCTGTTAATCAAAAGGAAAAAGGGGAGGCAGGATTTCTGAGATTTGGAATTTGCCAAATGATGGTGCTCCTGATTGATTGGTGTGGGATTTTGTGGGATTAACCGGTTGTAACTGGCTCAAAGGCGGTGTCTCTCACACCGTCCTATTGGGTATTCTGGTTCTCATTGTCACTGCCATAATCAGCGTCTTCATCTTCATAGTCGAAGTCATCATACACGTCAACATTGCCGTTGCTGTCATCTAACCGTAGATCCTCCTCTTTTATGCGTGTCTCGTCTCCCTTGAGGCTTGGCATGTGAGAGGTCTGGTGATGATTGGCATTAGGCTCGGGGCTGCTAGACATGCTTGAATGCTCTGAGGGCATCTGGGGTGAAGGCAGCCCAGTAATGGACAAAGCATTGGAGTAGACCACCCCTGCAGAAGACAATGGTAGCTGACTCTGTTGCCTGTAAACAGAGAGAGAGAGAGAGAAAAAGATTTTTTAGCTCAGTGGACGATAGCACTCAAGACCCTGCTTATTATCAATTTAGTCATCTATCAAATGACAAACTGCTTACTTTTCCCTCATATTTCATAGGTTGTTATTTATTACCAAAATGTTTAATATTTGTAGATGCCTGGAAGCAAAGACAGAAATTACATAAGTTTTTGTAATAATCAATTCTCAATTCACTTATTAGATGATCTACCAAGAAAATGCCACCAAGAAAATGAAAGTGTGAAAAGGTTGATCATTGTATGAGGAGGAAAGATATTTATTTCTAAAGATAAGAGTAAAAATTCTTACGACAGCTGAGAGAATTGTTGTAAATGGTTATATTTAAATCACTTGAGAAATATGTGGGAAACATGTTGATAACTTTATTTAAGGCAGTGATTGACCGTAAAACTCTCTACATAGTGTCACATATAACCTATTTTTGTGATTAGAATAAAAAAGTATGAAAGCACATCAAGCCACATTTATGCTTTTTAATGTATCTATAAGAATATGAATTAATGAACGTAACACATTTTGAGATTCTCTTGTGACACCTAAAGGGAAAAACAATATGCCTTTCAAAAAGAGAGATGTAATGCGCAAGGAATTATGGCGCATTAACTAAGGGCAAACCATAGGTTTTGTGAACTGTCCCTTTGAAAAAATATTACCCCCTTTTCTCAGGCATAAGAGGAAATCAGCTCCTTGTATTTCACTGACCCAACACTAAAGTATTGTCTCATTTCCTGTCGACGGGACCTCATGATGGCCTTGTATTCGCCAATGCGCAGCTTCTTGCCATCTACCAGGCAAGTGCGTTTGGGCCGTGGCTTATACTTGTAATCAGGGTATTTTTCCAGGTGTTGCTTGCTGAGACGGGCTTGCTCCTCGTAGTATGGCTGCTTTTCCAAGTTGGTCATGGCTTTCCAGCGTGAGCCTGGACAAAGAAGAGACACCTTCATCACAGTGTTTTAAAAAATAAAAAATTCTGTACCTTGATGGTGTAATTTTTCAAGTTAGAGGTGAACATAAATATGAAGTTGGATGATTTATACTTTTGGTGTTATTATGACTGACAAATTGCCATATTTGAGAATCACAGGTAGGTCCTAAATAATACACTTTCCATTGTACCCTTAATGGGATTCCTTAATGGAAAAAAATGAATACAGAAAACTGTATGAAAGACTCAAACTCATTGATTGAGATTACTGAAGGGTCCACACATGTCCTGCAAAAAAAGTTGTCAGTAATTGGCTGATTTTCAAGTAGACCAGTTAGAAATCGGAGAAAGAAATGTGTTAGAAAACCCTAGACTTTCTTACATAAGCTTTAAAAAGCGCCTCATCTGGAGGGAATATCGTCTCTACATGATAAAAAAAAAGGAACCGGAATATTTTAATTCCTGCTTGCTTGGAATAAAGTATGGATTTTCATAATGTTACCTTCAATGAGAGAGCAGATTGTGTTTTCAGGAGGGGGATATAGAGTGTGACTGCCTCAAAGCCAAAATTGCCACAGGAAATTGAGAAGGTATATAAAGGTATATGCATATCTTTCGATAAGATTACAATTTTAAAATACATTCAGAGATGATAATCGAAACAAATCAAAGTGTTTACCATGTCCTATGAGAAAGCTCAAACTTGAAAAGCCTTGATTTAAAGATTGCTCCATGTACTTCTCTGAACTGAAAAAAACAATAGTTGTTCTCTATCATATGAAAATATTTCTTAACAATGTATTAAATATCAGTATAATATAATATATATAATCATAATATTATACATATTATTAATTTAAATTTAGGACAAGGATAAGAGCTCATCATAAGTTGAGTTTTTCTGTTTTCACTATTCTTCTATGAGGAAGCAGAAGTATGCTTAATTTAGTTAATTAGAATAGTTACATAGTTACAGTCGTTTAAAATAATATAAGAATTCACAGTCACAGCTAATAAACAAACTAGACTTATCCAATTTCACATATAGGGACAAACTAGTGTCTGTCATTGAGGCGATATCTGGCTATAGACTTCTCTTAAATTTTTGTTATATTTCTGCTGTACTTATGATTAGTCCAAAGCAAAAATGCTTGGTTTTACTATCTGTCTCTTGAAAAATGCAGGACAATTGCAAAGATGTCGTAAAATAATGTTATTTCCCTCTTTCATTCTATTATGCATTGCATGTGGAATTTCTGTCTCACACACAAACATACACACAGACTCCCTTCGCCGGGTTGCTGAGTAAGTTGTCTATTATTTTATTACTTGCAAATATTTTGGTTGCTGCGGTTTTCACTATGATGGTGATTTGATGGGCTGTTGATGCTGGGCCAATCTAATACTTCCAATTTAGAAAAGTCTCGAGGTAGCAAGCTTCTCCTTTTTTGTGACAAAACTGTGCAAAAAAGGCAAAGCAAAATACACAATTTTTGAGGAATACTTTTATTTGTAGGTTTCTGGTGAATGATGCTTTTTTACCATGCTGTTTTGTTCTGAAAATATAGATAATTTTTGTTACATTCCAAAATTTCCATTTTAGCCAACAGTTTTCATGAAGAAATAGCAGGTCTTTGGAAAAACAGGTTGCTTGTAGATTTTGGTTGATATACATCATTTTGTGATGACTACAAAATTGTTCTTTTGAAGACTCATTTTTTGCTATTTTTTTTTCTGGGTGGCCTGTGTCGTAGTCATTAGCACTTCCACCTCACAGTAAATGGTTGATCGACAAATGATCCAGAAAAAAACATGTAGTCTGCACTTTCTCCCCATGTCCGTATGGGTTTCCCCTCAAGTCTAGAAACATGTAGTAAGTTAATTGGTTGCTTCTTACCCCTTCAAGTCCCTCCAAAATATGAGAAACATTAGTGACTCCTCAATTACAAGGATATTCAGTTACATTTGTGAAAGTATTTAAGTATCACTTGAACAAATCCATATTTACACATGAGTATGGTGATTGGGTTCACCCAATATGAAACAAGAGGAAAAAAAGTGAGTTAATGAGGGCTAATGAGGACACTTTCTGCTGTCACTTTTGTCTGCTGAGCTCCTTGTCATAGATTAGCCCAATGTGTGTGTGTGGAGCTGTGGTGGGTGTATCATGAGTATGTTTTCCCCTGTGTGTTTCATTTCTGGTCTGAATTTGCACTTGACGACTGTATGGGTAAAAGCTGTCAGCAATTGGCTGATGTCTCTATGCTTTTCTCTGTTCTGTGATCTGTTTGCAACCAGGGGGTTATTAAATCCAGATTTCCCTGTTTTATAAAACGTTTAAGAGCTCCTTAAAATGTCAGGGTCGATCCCAATGGTCCAGGGGAAATGTCAGTCAGCCTCTTGCTGCTTGTTTAATGCATTAAAAATTATATAACCATTTGTCGGCGACATGATCTCCCTAGCTGTTCATTAACAGCCGCCCACATGATGCCACCCCTTGTAGGGAAAATTGCTTCCAGTGTGTATTTTGAGTGTGTTTCAGATGGTGAAAAATGCACTGCCCTACATAAGCATAAGCTCTACATAATCTTCTCGAGTTGTTAAAGTTGATTTTTTAATAAAGGTATAACAATGGTTTCTGTCAATCAAAGCAGATGGATGGTGTGTCAGTGGCCATGTGTTGTTTTTACCAAGGATTTTGCTGATGTTGGAGTTGTGCATATCAGGGAAGGCCTGAAGAATTTTTCTTCTCTCATCCTTGGCCCAAACCATGAAAGCATTCATTGGCCGTTTGATATGTGGCTCGTTGCTTCCACGACCCCGGGACTCCCGGAATATTCTCGAGTCTGACACACTTGGGGAGCCTGTAGTTGAGCATTAAAAGGAAAGCAGAAATAAGTGTGCCTGCAGAGCAGGAGATATTGTTAAATAAGAAACAAATGAGCATATACTAATGTTACTTTACAGGAAATTAAATAAGAATAAGAATAAGAATAAGAATAAGAATAAGAATTAGAATAAGAATAAGAACAACTTTATTAATCCCGAAGGAAACTGCCGTGCCAGAGTTACAGAAAATATAACAGTAATAAATAATAAAAGAAAAGGCAGAATTAGAAATAAAAATAAACTATACAGTGTCTCAGTGAAACTATAAAGTGTCTTAGTAAACAGTGATAAAACTATAAGTGTCTTAGTAACAAGTGAGGTAAGGAGTGCACAATAGTATGATAGACGGGAAAATTGTAGTGTAGCTGTTATGAGATGAGATGAAATATTGCACAGTGTAGCTGTTATGAGATGAAATGTTGCACAGTTTCTTTAAAATACATTTAAATATAAATACACAGCAAATTGTGTGTTTTTAAAATTATTGTCGAATTTGAATTGGAACTTACAGTTATTGTCAAGATCACATTTTCCCTTCATTAATAGTATATGAATTTTACTTTTTTCAAAATAGAAGGAGAGACTTATCAGTAATTTCCCTACTTAAAAATTGGCAAATGTAAAATAAGAAAAAACTGGCATGGAATTATATATTAACTTTAATTAATCTTTTGTAAATAAGTTATATCCATAACCTTTCTCAATATGTATGTATGTGTGTGTGTGTGTGTGTGTGTGTGTGTGTGTGCGTGTGTGTGTGTGTGTGTGTGTGTGTGTGTGTGTGTGTGTGTGTGTGTGTGCTTGTGTGCTTGTGTGCTTTCCCTTGTATTTACCGTCAGAGTCACCACTTATGGTAAAGTCTAGCATGGCATGGCTGAACTTGTCTTCTGCATGCTGCTTTAGCTGTTGACTCAGACTCTCCAAGGCAGCCTTGTCCTGGAAAAAACAGTGGACAGTTGCATTTAATGAGTGAGTGACTGTCTGAAATTATGTGAATGAATGAAAAGTGAACTGTTTAGTTTAAGGAAGCACAATCAATATTTTAGTTGATATATTTTTTTTATTTAATTGATATTTGATTTTATAACAATAACAGTAAGAAATGAGTTAGTCAAACACAAACAATGAGCCATGTGTTTTCTAAAATTCATATCGGAGTAATCAACATTTTCAGATGATGCCAAAATGTTATTTTAAGGCAAAAATCACCCAATGACAATGGGATGCCATATATATAATAAATCAATGTTACATCAATTCATAATGAAGTGTCATTAACTTTTTCAAGAATAATTTTAGCAGGGTTGAAAACCATCTAGAAACTGACAAATAGCAGCAGTGCTCAAAAACAGATTGTTTGTTTGAGTGTATGCTTGGGTTCAAACCTGCACTTGATATGATAACTGTAAACTTTAATACTTATATCCATTTATGTTAATACGTTTAAGAATTCTGTTAAAGATTAATACAAATCAAATGTTTTGTATATACAATATATATAGTGCTCTTTCTGTGTGACTATGTTTTTGTGGTTGCGCAAATGGGTTTGTGCATATATGTGTGTGAGTAGAAGGCCTCCTGGCAGCCACCTGCAAGAGTTGGGTACGGAGGCCTCGGTAGGTCGATGCATTAGAGAAAGAGGACGAGCAGCACGGCAAGCACAAGAGCAAGGCTATGCTGAAAAGCCCCCTGGGTATTTATTGCGACCAATAAAAGACTGATTTACAACACATTTACATGTTTAATGTAAGCAGAAGTGCTACACTATCACAGAGACACATACACAATCACAAATTGCTGCCCAATCATGACAGCATTTTATAGTTTAATTATATGATTAAGAGCTGCAACCAGAAACACTGTCGTTTTCCAAAACACCCTTCCCAAAAGTGTATCCCTGCATTTATGTGTGACCTCAGCAAGCTGCCAGGCTGGATGGAGAGAAGAAAGAATGGTAATGGAATGCATTATCTCTCTTTTAGCCCAGCAAAGTTTAATCGATAGAGATCATTTTTGCGAGATTCAAATAATTGTGGGTATAAAGATGAAGTGAGAAAAAAAGCATTTGACATAATGAGGAATTTTGGCCCCTTTTTGGTCCTGTGGAATTGATTTTGGTGTGATAAACTATCAATGTACTTTTGCTAGAGATTTCATTATAATGGTTATTGTAAGTGATCAGGCTTTGTTCAACCTCATTTAAAAGAAACAAAAATATTTTTTTTCTTAGGCTTTATGACTATGATCTCCCAGGAATTCTTGTGGTGTGTGCATGTCAGGTTGTGATAGACATAAACATGAACAAAGAGTGGATGAAATTCTAGTTTGACATTAAGCTCCAGTGCAGTAAACGAGGAAAGTGGATTGAATTGCTGATACATGAGCCAGGGAGACTAATCTTTTGACAGTGTCAGGGTTTACTCATTTGTATATGAGCTTAGAGCTGAGCGGCTTCAAACTCATGCAGCAAAAAGGGAATGGTCTGATGAGAGAGATGTTGATATGAACGCTGAGGAATGACTGTCAGCAAGTATAAAGTATGAATTATAGCAGCTGCCTGTAATATAATCAGAGTGTGGAGGTGCAGCAAGCTTTAAAATGTCCCATTTTTTGTAAAATAAAGTCAGTTCAATTAAGTATTTTTGCACATTTCTTTCTTAAAAATACTTGAGACAAAATCCAAAGCTTGCCCGTCATGTGGATGTTATTTGATATTAGACTGAGGCCCATTAAGTGTGACAGTTTATCAATATTTACAGTGAATTAAAGATGGATCATAGCATTTGTTAATTGTGAGAAAAATTGTGAAAAAAGACTAGTAAAGGCGCTTCAAACACAGGGGCTAAATGGTTCGAGACTGTGTGTGTATACTGTACATCATATTTCAGCCAACAATACATTTTGCTACAGGAATTTTTGCTAAATAAAGATAAATCTACAGAGAGGAGCAATTATAATTTTTTTCTGCATTCTAGAGATTCCTATAAATTTCTAAAATATAAAATAAATCTTTACCTGCAATGATATAAAGTGCACAAACATAAGGTCCACTTGTTTTAATCCTGTTCAGAAATAACTGGTAAAATAATTGATCTTTAAAATTGATTCTGGATTTTAGGTATTCAAGTAGTCGGGAGGAAAGCAACACAGTGAACTGAAGTATAAAGAATATAATTCCTTTTCCCTTATAATTTCCAATGGAATATGCAAAATTTAATCATTCAGTTTCTCAATGTCATTGTATACCAAAGACCCTTACAGTAAACTTTAAAGATAATATTCTACTTTTTATTTTCAAGCTCATCTTTGGCTAATACATATTTTGTTTTTTCCCTCCCAATATTCGGGTAATTCCTTATGTATAACTCCTTTTTTTTTTTCCAATTTTCAGGCTTATTATTAAATCTCTCCACATTTTGCTTCTATTGCACACCTTAATATACATACCTGAAAACCCATTTGCATCTCTTCTGTTTGAGAGACTGCAACTAAATTGATCATTTTTTAAGCAACACTTTGTATTTAAAGCTGCATACAACCATATTCTTAAATTTAAACATGATTAAACATGGATGGTTGTTAATTACATGGACTGTCAACTATGTTAAACAGTTCATCTGATGATAGTGACTGACACCACATGCTGCGATGATGTACATGTTACTTGGGTACTGATGATTCACCTTGTCAGAACGCCCATTGTTGAGGTTAAGATTGCTGACTGCAGCGACCTTAGCATCCAGTACCTGCTGTTCTCTCTTCAGCTGTTCTTTCATTTGCCGGGCCTCAGCAAAGGCCTTGGTCACTGCCTCGTGGTCATTTAGATAGGTGCCTGTTGACAGCGATGACAGCAAGTCTGAAGAATAAAGGACACACACACACACAGAAAGGCTGTCAATTGATTGACATTGATTGTTTTTACTTTTGATTAATCATTACCAGGGACATACAAATAATTTAAATTTATGGTGTATATCTTATCTATTGCATGTATTCTACATTCTATGTGTGTTTGAAAGCCGAGAAGAAAGCATTATATTTTTAGTTAAGCTAGTATCTGTGTTTACCTTTGTGAAACTGCCAAGGCTTTTTTATCTAGCATAATCCCTTCCCCTGAACAAAGAGGTAAAAAGATTAATATACATTAAATGCTCGTGGACATGCCACACACACATGCATGCACACACACACACACATACACACACACACACGCACACGCAAACACACACACACACACACACACACTCCCTCTCACCTGCCTTTAGCCCTATAGATACACATAAATCAACATATGTATGCATTAAAATAAACCTACACAACCTCAGCTGCTGAACTCCCATATATTTGTCTATTAATCTTCTTTCTGTTTTGAAGAGACATTACCAAAGGACACAATGGACTCAAATCTTGCTAATTTTCGAGACACTGAAAATCTGTTGTGCTTCAGAGCAAAGATCAGTGAAAATCTCCCGTCTGCTTCTTGTTGGTTATTTGTGTGTATGCGTGTGTGAGTATTCATGTGGGATTCGTGTGCCGCTATCGCCTCACTTTATCAGTTGCGTAAGCTCTTAACAAAGAGCTACTGCTGGCTTATCTGTGCTAATCCCGGCAGTTAATGCCATCTTAGGACAGCTTACCAGCTTTAGATTGGTAGCGTCAGAGCCATGAACTCTTTCAGAAGTCATAACCGGGAAATCTGGACATGAGGAGGTTCAAAGGGTGGGTGGCAGGAGGGGGGAAGAAGAAAAAGGCCATGGAATATGCAGACGGTCAATTCTAATCCGGACTTAAAAGGGAGGGAGGAGGGTTTGATAGATATTGTGCACATCTCTGTGCTTCCCACTTAAATTGAAAGCAACGCCAAGTATGCAGAGTGAATGTAAGGAGAAGCGAGGGGAAGGGGTATGGGAGTCTGTCTATATCTATGCAAATGCTTTTCTCTCCAATCAGTTCCATACAGAGTTGGTAAATATTTCTGGCTACAAAACAACTCCAACAGAGAGTTGCAATCCTGATGGATATTTGAGTTATTGACAGACAGGCAGATCAACACATTGAGAGATGAAGCTTGAGAAAGAGAAAGGACACAAATTGTCTTGTCTGAGATATTAGGGGGCAAACTCAGTTTCTATCACTGTGTCCCCCAATGACAGTACAGAGATTTTCTTTAAGTTAACAAAAAGCACTGAAAAATGCTCCAAAAAGATTGACAGGCAGAACTCTTATACACAGAGTAATTAACGGGTATGAATTTGTGGTATTCAAAGCACAATCGATATTTTGTTTTTTTATTTTCAAATTTGCCAGTGGCAAAAGGATAAATTTAGACACACAAGTAGGAACATATATGATCTTATTTTATAACTTAACGTGATAGTATAGCTATCAAAAAAATGTGGTGGAATAGATAGTGTGATCTTTCCCTCCCTTCAGTGGTGTGGAATTATAAATAAGTAAACATAGCATTTTCTGGATGAATAGGAATTGTTAAAAAAAAAAAAAAGGTTTGGATAATGTAGTTTAAATTACTGGAAAACCTGCATTTTTTGTTACTTCTGATTCTGAGGAAACATAGATAAACAGAACAAAGTGTTCAATATGTGTAGGCTTTCTTGATTAATCTTTCCAACAGCACTTTACTGATATTTCATGGGATTGTGATTAATTATTTCTTTCTATAATTAATATCAACACTTTTTCAAAGTCAACCTTTAAGGTCTCTATGACCTTATCTTTTCATCGTATATAAATACTTTAACAAGATTCCAACTTTTTTTCTTAACGTTCCACAAAGCCAAAAACAAATAGGAGTATACACTAGCCGTTGTCAATTCACAAGTATAAAATGTTCTATCATTGGAATATATTTATGCGTCTAATGCTGTATTTAAAAATGATCATTTGCATTTTATGACCATTATAATTCTCTTGAAATCACGCCGTGTGCCAAATAAGAGAATATACTCTATTTTCAAATGACAAAAATGAAATGTTCGTTCATTGGAACTTATTTATGTGCCTATACTAGACCTAAAAATGATTACTTTTATTTTATCACCATTGTAATTCTCTTGAAATCCCGTTGTGTTTTCTATAGGTTTGTCTTTTCCCAATATCTAAAAAACACCAATTCATTGCAACTCCTGCTGATGCACATTCAACTTTCCCAGTTTGTCTGGCTTCTATATTCCCAATGAACTGGCAACAACAGCACTAATACAGTGATATGAGCCCTTCTGTGTATGATTTTATATTCACTGTCATTGCGTCATTAATGCTGCATGTTTTCACCGTACTGGCTCATGTAAGAGGCTGGTCTATTCTCACTGGCAATGCCTCCTGTCTGCCATTTTGTCCTCTCTATCATTCCAATTTATTGTATAGGAATTCACTCCCCTGCTCACCTACTACTTTTTCTCTCTCCATCTCTCTCTCGCTCCTTTCTTTCACTTCTATATTTCTCTGTCTCTTTAAGTCACTGATAAGCATGTAACAATGAAGCAGCCACAAGCAAAGAGAAGCAGTTAAAACAGAGGCAATATATCTATCAAATATTGTCTCTGTGAATCGTTATTCCTTAAACTTTACCAACATTTTTGACTCTTGCAAGTCAACCGAATAAAAGACAAGTTGTTTTCACCAAATGTATACCCTTTACTCTTACTTCTGTCTGTTTCTGGTTCATTTTAGTCTAGATCTCTTGTTTTTAAGGGCTAGTCATAAGTAGATGCATGAATTAATATTCATTAGTTTGTATATGTATATATCTTTATATATGCCTATACAATATTTTATAGTCATATTTAAGATTTATACATCTTCAAATATATAAAGAGGACCACAGTTGATCAGCTGTTTGGAATTTCTCACGTCTTCTTTTTGGTAAAAGCACTGCCGTTTCCCCAATTCATTAAGAGAATGCCTCTGCATTGCAGAATAGCAGTTAACTTCTGTAAATCATTCAACATAATAATACCTAAGTTTACGTGTAAATGCTGAGAGTCTAGTTTTTCTTGTCTATCATTTTGAATATTAAATATGTTTGGTTTGATATATAACAAAAAACATCTGGCTCGCACAATTTTTCCCTCCAAAAGCCACATAAGGACTAGAACAGAATGCCTTTTAAAAACATGTATATTCTTGAAAGATAGCTATACAACTAAGGGGATCTGTTTGAATTAACTGATCAGTTTCAAAAATTAGGAATACTTTTTGGTCATAAAAGGCTCTCTGATACCGATGAAAATACCCGTTCGCAGCATCAAGCATTTTTAAATTGAATTATTCTAATTACATTCTCCAATTTGGATTAGCACATGGTCTACTGGTAATTTTATATCATACAAGAACATTTGATCAAAGTTTAAATACTCCAAGAATGAACTATTGTTATGCTGTATTTTCAATGTGATACTCAAATCCACTTACCTATTGAGCTGGCTCTGGTGGGAGGTCCTCCGATACTAGAGGGTACAGCACTGTGCTTCAGTGAGCCTGTAGGACCTTGTTTGGTTGTGGCGGCAGCAGCAGCAGCAGCAGCAGCAGCAGCAGGGACCTGTGGGGAAGTTGGGGGGGAGTTGGGTGACTTGCTCTCGGATGCCTTAGGCTTGGCCGACAGGTTCAGTGGTTGAGCACCCTCACTGTCCTGCAAAAACCAAAACAGCACAGTTTCGCCGCCTGTGACCAATGTAGGAATTTGGAAGTTGGAGGCAGGGGGCTGACCACTCACCCTACCTTTTCAAGATCAATGACAATTGTGGCTTTGTACCTAACATGTTCCTAAAGATCCGTGCACAGCAAACTAAGGCCAGCCTATTAGGACAGGTTACTGTATATGGTGCATGCCACTGCCCAATCATCTCATCAAAAAGCAGGATAAATGACTAAACAGGCCATACATGAACATGTAATCTAAGGACAAACTATTAAGATTTACATGCAACAACAGACTCTGGAAAATGACACTTCAAAAAAGTATTAACCCTTTGATGCATGACCCATGATATACTGAGTTAAAAAAATGTTAATAGCTACCCACTGTAGTGACCGTCATGCAATGAAGGGGTTAAGATGGGTCAATTCATGCAAGTATACTCTCCTCATGCATTAAACATCTCCATTAAACATGCAGTAAAATTTTGTTTCTGAAAGGGCTCAAACACAAACTACGATAATCTAACATCACTGGAAAATAAACTAAATCTAAATCTAACACCAAACTTGATCTTTGTGGAAAAAAGGCTAAAGAAGACTTTCATGGCTAAGTGTGTCCGGGTGTGTGCCTGTGGAGCACAACACATAACACCTGCATCTAATAAATTCAAGCGGATATTTCAGAAATGCAAGGAGGATGTATACATAGACCACTTTCTTATATGTTTATTTCTTAAATGCAAAAATTAATTTTAAGAAAGGATGTATTTTTGTGCCACTTAACAGGTGGCATACAGTGATCTCTAAATGCAGGAGCATATGGATCATCACACAATGCCTATGAATGTTATCAAATTGCTAGTCATGATAACATCACCCCTGCTGATGACCAAATCCAATCAAGAGGGGGCCCTGGCAGGTCACATTCCAGACAGGAAGAAATTAGATAACTCAGGTTAATAAAACAACAATTGAAAGACAGACCCAACATGGTGCAAAATACAGCTAAGGAGGCTGCATTACCATGCTATCAGCAATTAGACTTCCTAAAAAAAGTTTTATTGTATAAAAATTTATAACACACATGACTATCAATACAACACAAATTTCTGGCTCATTGTAGTGAGAATCTACAAATAAGTAATTTATTAATACCCACATTTTCTGAATGCCATTCCCTGAATTGTTCTTTAGCCTCATGAGCCCCCTCACAACTCAATTAAACCCTTACAATTATGGCACTGTACTGTCTGCGGTCTTTCTAAATCAAGAGACCCCCAAGGATGCCGTCATTGAGACAATGAGCCAGAGAGGAAAGGGACACAAAACTGTGTAGGATCCTCACAATCCTGACCCATATTACAGTGGGCTTAGGCTAGGAATGTATTACAATATTTATTACAAATATGTAACGCATCAGGTTCTTGTGTAGTGGATGGGGGAATTTCCTCTTTTATGCCAAACCAAATCCTATGGTGGGAAGGGGGCCAACCTGCATTATGTGAGTGAACAGGAATTAGTTTAGACACTGTAACAGAGAGCGCTGGAATGACTTGTTTGTGTGTCTGCTCTTGTGTGTAATAACAAGACATTGTTTAACAAGCTCCAAATCTCATGACAATGTGTGTGTTGTGTGTGTGTGTGTGTGTGTGTGTGTGTGTGTGTGTGTGTGTGTGTGTGTGTGTGTGTGTGTGTGTGTGTGTGTGTGTGTGCGTGTGTGCGCGTGAGTTTAAGCTCCCTCCAAGCTATTGAAGGCTTGCTGTCTTGAATTAATATAATTTCTCTTTGTGTTTGTCTTGGCTGATGTAACGATCTAAATATTTGTGGCTGAATGCATGAAGACGAATGATGAGAATTCGGGGTACCAAGAGACACTAAGTGAATGTAGGAGGAAAAGTTCATGTATCTTTGTGTGGTGGTGTGTGAGAGAATATTCTGGTTCAGACCTTTCAGTACTACATTTCTTTTCTCCCTTTGATGGTTCAGACTTGTTCCTTCCCTCTAATTATGAGTGACTGTATATTTTTTTCTATTTGCATACACTTTTTCCTAATTAGAACAAATTGGATGAAGCATCAGTTTTTGGCAAATAAGGTCCCTTTATTTGTCACCTCCTCTATTTCAAGTTAATCATTTAATTTGTGGTACCCCAACTTTAGTTTTTTTTTTTCTAAATCATCTGGTAAAAATCAGGAAAATGTATCTTAAACTGATATTGCACTAAATTCTTTATAATTATGTAAAAAAATATTTTCTTGGTGAATAAATTGGTGAATAGTCAAAGTAGAAATCCAGGAAATACCAGAGAATCCATACTCGCTCATGAATCTTATTTAGAAAAGGACAGGTGGGAGAAATTTCTAATGTGAAAAACACTTTAAATTGTACAAGAAAAATAAAATAATTAAGCTGTATGTTTTTAGTGTACAAAGTCCAATTATTATGTTTACAAAATGTTCAGAATTACATACATTAAACTCATGTTGCAAAACTTGTATCCAATACAAGGACAAACAGTTATGAGGTAGCATTAGTCCTGTCGAGAAACAGTTTTCACCCATACATTATATATCGGCTAAATGAGGTTGTGACATTCATTTCAGGATTCTGTAATCTGTAAAATTCATAAGTCTTCCCTTCCTTGAAGTCAAATTAGAATGAAGTAAAATATTGCTATTCTAACATTTTTGCTACTACTTTGCCTAATAAACACACAGGTATGTAAAGTAGGAAATACCTCTTTCACTAAAGTACAGTATTTCAGTGCTCAATGTACGTGTGACTCATGCAGTAAGGCCACATATGGTGCACAGTATGAATTGCACTTATGTATGGTTCTGTTTTCATGCCTGCCTTCATCTATAGCTCCAGTCTTGCTTAAAAGAAAGCTTTATATATGCTACAAAGATATGTTTATGTGCCTGTCTGCTGAGGCTGCATGGTTTCTAGTTGGCATGGAGTCTTGTTCAACACCTGTGAGTGTGTGTGCTTACATTTACTCCTGTGTGTGTGAATCTGTCTCACCCTAGGGTAAAGCACTTAAGCTGTGTGTGCCTGAGTCCAAACAGCTGTGAGCAGAGGCAGCAGGTCTCTAAATGACTTGAGACCGGAGATGGAGCCCTCAGGGGGAGCATACTTCTTAAATATACATGTCACTCACCCAAAGAGAGACTGAGAGAAAAGATGAGGAGAGAGGAGAGGTTGATAGAAAGAAATAGTCAAGATGATATTAGGAAGGACACAAAATGAGTGAAATAAAAATAAATCACTAGAGACGGCTTATCTCATATTTGTGTTATGCTCTTGAACATGGTCACGGTATGGGGCAGTAACATCAAATAGCACTGTGGTCAATAGGCCATTATGGCTCCATGGAGCCTGTCTGGGTCCATGTAGGACAGCTGCCCAGTCATTCACTCCTGTTGGACTAAGGAGGTTGTTGCGGCTCAACACTTTCTCCCTTCCACAGGCCACAGCACTTGCCTGTCAGCCCAACTCCATATATATGGTAATATGTACTGTGTGCCTATGAATGTGTGTGTGTGTGTGTGTGTGTGTGTGTGTGTGTGTGTGTGTGTGTGTGTGTGTGTGTGTGTGTGTGTGTGTGTGTGTGTGTGTGCGTGCGTGCGTGCGTGCGCGTGTGTGTGTGTGTGTGTGCATAATTGGAAAAGATAGGCAAAAATAAGTCAAATACTGAAAGATACCATTTAAAAAAAAGTTTTTTCCTGTCTTTTTTCAGATACAGGTATAAATTCAGATATTCCAACTGTGTTGCTCCAAACATGTTCCTCCACAAAAAACGAATTTCTTTCAGTAATGTGTTCGTTGCCTGATGATTGATAACTACAAAATTGGGGGAAGCCTTTGAGGACCAATGGCTGGAAGGGGACTGAGCAACATCTTAGAATTTTTATGGGCTCAGAATCTCAAAGATTGACCACATATTCATTGAATTCCACTTGGATTAACACAAAAATTGCACCAACACCCATACATTCTTAAATCTAATATGACCATATACCACCTAGAGATTTGTGATAATACAGCAGTGTTTGATTTGCAGAAGGTGACTATGTTTTGTACTGGAAGATTGCACAGAGGGTTGAGAGATTAAAAAAGAAAGCTAAAAAAAATTGCCAGACAAGCAGAAAACTCTGGTCATGCAGCAGCTAACATTCTCAGCAAGACATTTGTGTTGTAATATTAGAAAGGCCAGTTAAAAGGAAAGGTAAACATTTAGAAAAAGACTGCCTTAGCAAGTACACTCCTGTCTACAATTCAGTCCTATGAAGAACAACAATATTAACCTGTTTAAGATGGAAATCCAGACGTTTTAAGAATATTTTGTGGGGATTTGTCCTGATGAACAGATAAAATGAAGACATATATTACCCTCAAGATGAAAAAATACATACATTTGTTTTCTTCTATCTCTGGTTGTATATAATTGTGTGTGTTTGTATGTGTTTGTAGAATAATTAGTATTTGTTTTTTCTTTACAAACGTGCCATTCTCGAATAAAAAATGTATGAGGCCATGCTTTTCTTTGAATCAGTCAGAGAATGCAAAGTTATAACTTAAAAAAGAAAAGTGGGTTTCAAATAGATGAAAATAAACTAGTCTCATTAGAGAGAAAAGATATGAGTAAAATAACATGATACATTTATCCTTCAGGTCAACAGATGTTGAAGCCTAATGATTTCACAAACTAACAAAGTACTTTTCTTTTAAAAAGTCCTACTTCAGCATACATGACATAACAACCAAACATACAAAAAAATTCCTCACATATTTTATGATTGTTTAAGACAGCCAGAGTAACAGTCTCACCCTTCCAAATGGGAAATTAGTTTAAGAAACTAACTTTTAATGATTTCCTTTCAATTGGAATTAATATAAGCAATAATAATAAATTAATGTAATAATAAAATTTTTACGTTTCAAGCAAAAACCTGTAAAAGTAATTAAAAAATCAAATGTAAAATGAAAACATAAAAGATTGTTTGTTCTATGGTTTCCTTTTACAGTATTTAAAAAGGAATGGTATATATAAAGATTAAGAATTCGTGAACCCTTGTTGAGAGACAGGGTAGTACAGTTACTTGGTTACCTGAAATAGTTTTTTTTACAACACAAAAAAATTAAACATGTAGGTGATTGGAATAAAAATGTTTTGCTTGGTTAAAACTGATGATCTACTAAACTTCCATTTCATTGGCTTTTCCAGTATTACAAATACAATCATGTAATACAATACAATCATGCGCAACCATTTTCAAACATATTAATTTTCCTCTTTACCTTGCTCTTGTTTGGTATTGGAGAGTTTTGACCTTTGTCACTCTGCAAATGTGTATTGGTTGGTGGGGAGTGTCCTCCCAAGTTGGCTTGGGGTGGGAGGCTGCCTGCGTGCTGTTTGGCCCCAGGGGAAACTTGCATGGCTGCAAGCTGAGCTGCATACAACTGCTGCAACGTCAAACAGAAAGGTAAGATAGACCATGTGGAGGGAAGACAAGGGCCATAAAGAGATATAAGAAGAGGAGAAAAAGGGGTAAAAGGTAGGGGAGGAGGGAAAGAAAAGAGTGGAAAAGGCAGCATGAATAAATGAATACTCAAGAGCACACAAACAAAAAGAGGAGCTGACTAAAAAGCTCTTTAAGAATAGGCCATTAGTGACTTTGGTTCTGTTTTTGTGACGAAGAGCGATAGAGAGGGACATTTCAACTGTCATCTCTCGCCATTCCACCCTCCCTCCCCCCATCCTGATCCCATGGGAGAAGGGCTAACAGCCTCTTTGACAGGCCTAAGATGGCTATGTCCCCTCCAGGTGCATTGTTGGAGAAAGGAATATCGAGGTCACATTGGAGAACTTGAGCTCTTGCTCAAGGTGAAAAATGTGATGATAGAAAGGGAAATAGAGAGGCAGGAAAGTGCAAAAAATAAAAAAAAGGGAAAGAACATGCTAAATGGAAATGTTCAGGGCAAACTGATGTTAGATGTAGATTTACAATAAAAAAGTAGTGTTAAATAGATATGAACATGTTTAAAATTATAACTTTTATAAATAAAATAGAATTTGGCAACCAAAAGAAGATTTTCTTAATCTCTATTGTTTATGTATTTAATTAGTTTCCAGATAAATAAAAGCATTATGGTTCGTGAGTATTTATGCAATACCACTGAATAATACACAACACACTCTGGCCAGTATTTTCACAACAACAGACACAAAATAATATTCACCACTTGGAAGGAGCTTCAATAGTCGTAAACACGTCTTTCTGCTGTCCTCCTCAAAATAATCCTGTAATGCTTAATGGCTTTCATGTTGACTAATTCAAATCTTCGAGATGCTATTTTCCTTCCTCAGAATTGTTTTTTGTTCCTCTGAAGAGAAATACAATGTTTGTTTTGGCTTTTTTTCCCAAGAAGTAACAGATGTGTTATTTAGGGATAGTTATAATTGCTGTTTCTTATTTCTTGAGCAGAACCATTCTTGTTTTTCTTTTTCTAGTTTAACTTCTGTCCTTCTGTTAGGGCTTGGCTGCTGGCCACAACCGTCAAACAAAGGCTGGTTTATGCAAATGGACAAGGAAGAGATTCTGTCGTTGCCATTCCGCCTCCTCTCTCTTTCACTGAACCTTTTTCTATCAGCCTTGACAGTGTCACATAAACTCCTGGTCCACTCTACTATCTACTATAAAGAACATTCATCTATTTTTATATTAACAAGAAAAATCTCTGAACAAAATTACAGTGCAGACATGGATAATTAGAAAGAAAGTAATATTTGATATCACAAAAATCTCAGCCTGACTGTCACTCACATGTGGGATTAACACTAATCACTGCAACACTGCAAATCTGATGTAATGTATTTATACTGTTACAGCAACCTTTCTTCTTTGTTTTTTTCCTGAATTACCAAACTTCCCAAAATTCCCCAAATTCCCAAATTTCAAATAGACAAAGATTGTTTACAGCTTCACTAAATATTGTTATAATTCCTTAAGTTTACACAAGGAAAAGGCAGACTTCACATTTGAACGATTGTCATTCAGTCAAAAGATCAAATATACAGAGGAAAAACCATTAACACTCTCAATCACACTCAAGGGAAAGTTAGGGTATTTATTTAAACCATTGCATTTTTTGCAGTACCCTGAGAAATCATATACGAGTACAAAGCATCATCATAATTTACACTGAACTTCCCCTTTCTAAACCCATTTTAATCATTACTTTTGAAAGATGGGTTATCAGTAGTGTTTACCTTTGACAGCTTTTTTCTATTTATTGTGTGCTATGATGTTCAAACGTATCCAAATAGTGGGTACATCAATCACTTAATGCAAAAACCATACAGGTCGAGGCCAACTTGTCTGCTCCATTTTGACAGAGTATAGGGGAACAATTCATGGATATCGAGCTGTTTTTGACATAAAGTTTTCCCCATTTGCACTCAGTCCAAGATCTGACTGTACAGCCCTTGCCCTTTTATCTTTATATTTGATTTTGTTTTTAGTAATAAATTTATATTTAATCAAAATAGCTGTTTTTGAATGCATGTTTGAAAATAGACAAAGTACTGCTGGTTAAATTAATATAAACTTCTGACATGGAACTTGAATGAGCAGCTCCTTGATATCAGATCAGCCTTTGCTCAATCACTTTTTTCTAATATCTATACTCAGAGAGGAAATGGAGGGGCAACCCTTCCCTCTAGCCTTCCAATGCTCCTAGAAGCAAAGCCCCCTAGTGAGTAGACCACAGGCAGTGTGTGAATGTGTTTGTGCATGTGCCGTTGTGTGTCCTGCCATATTCGGACCAGTGGTTCAAAGGCCCTTTCTATGTGGAGTGAATTGAGTTCCATTACAAGGCCAGCTAGTGTCACTCAAAGCCTGCTCAATGGGGCAGCGAGCAATGACAAACACTTATGCTCACAAGCCTAGCACTCTCTCTCTCTTTCTCTCTCTCTCTCTTTCTCGGACACACACACACACACACACACACACACACACACACACACACACACACACACACACACACACACACACACACACACACACACACACACACACACACACAGTGGGAGCAGAGGCACTACAGAGTGTGCCCAAAGCATTGCCACAGCGACATGCATGTCAGCAAACAGGAAGTGACAGCGCAAAGCCCCCTGGGGTGACTGGTGGAGTGAACACACAGGAAAAGAGGGACACACACACAGAACTCAATGATTGAAAGGGGAAAATGAATTGTAGTTGTAGGATGAGTCGAAGGAATTTGAAATGTCACACAAGAGCCAAACACAAGCCTAAGTTGTGCATATGCGGGTGCAGCTGCCTCTTTTTTATGAACTGTTCTTCATTTTTTTTTCCAATTTCACAAACGTTAGACAGTGAGTATCTTCATATGCTGTCCACTTAATTGTTGTATGTATGCATACAACAGTTAGGTGGACAGCATATGCTCTTTACATAACGTCCCCAGTTTGTGTCTTCTTGCTATGTCTGTTCATCCTCAGCTCAACTAATGAGAGGCAAGCCCGAGGAAATTTAACTATTTACTCATTGAGTCTGTCTTTTTGCATGCACTCACACTTGTTTGTGTATGTTTGGATGGTGTGAATCATCAGCTTTCGTTTCATTACCAGTTCACCTGATCTTTTGTGTCAAAGTTAACAGCACACATTGTTTAAATCTGCAACTCATACTATTGTACTGCTCAGACATCTTTTCTGTCTACAAATAAAGGTAAACATTGCTGGAGTGTGGAGCTAATGCCCATATTTGTAATCAAAGGTATCATTTGCATAATGTGCTTGAATTACTTAATCAAATTTGCCATTTTTAGTTTTAAAAATTATACATGTTAAAGCTGTATTTCATTGCCTAACACACGCTCTTGTGGGTTGTACATACTCTGCATATTGCAAAATCCTGGACTAATTGTCCCAACTGCCCAGCAAAACTCCCAGTGTGGTCTGGATACTGATGTATTTTCCCTCTTCATTAACTTTTCCTTTTGCTATGACTGTCATTCATTCCTTTCATTAATTCATTACATATTGGCCCAAAGACTCAAAGTAAAAGAAAACAGTGTTTCTCTCACAGGAGGAAAGTTTTAGCTTTATCCACAAACATCACATATAGTCACTGCATATTGATTAGACATTGGGTCTATAACTCCCTATCAAAAAAGCAAAAAAGCATTTTCTTGATCTCCAAACCATAGTATATATTCCATCGGCATTGAGAAAATGCTGTGGTGCCCTTTTTCTGTTCAACATGAGACTTTCAGGAGAAGCAAGTGGATCAACAGATTTCTTGATTGCCTCATCTATCTATGTGCTCTCCAATTTTTTTTTCTCTTTGTCTTTCTTGCTCTCACTCTGTCTTTTTTTTCCAAAATATCATCCTGTCATCCGACTGTTCATTTTTCGTCAGTCAATCTTTCCGGTGTACGGCCTGGTAATCCAGGACAATATGTTCCAACATCTGCCTCTCCATATGATGCCTGACCCATGCCATTGACCCTCTTTAGACCGTTCTTGACACACACACACGCACACGCACACACACACACACACGAGCTCTCACTCACTCACTCACTCACTCACTCACTCACTCACTCACTCACTCACTCACTCACTCACTCACACATTCATTCCAACAATTTATGTGTCAAATATTTTTAAATACTATCCTTGATAATACTACGATACCTGCCTTTTCTTGCCTTTAATATCAAGCTCTCTCTTGCTCTCATTTGGCCAACTGGATTTTTCTTTTCAGTCCTGCTGACTGTTTGTCAGTTATTTGAGTGATGTAGATAATATGAATATTATCAAGGGTCAAAAAAAGAGACAGATTACCATGCTCTAACGCACAATGTCACACTCATGCCCTGGATTAAAATGCTAAATGCCAGCCTTATACTCTCCAATGTCTCTGTTGCCAAGAAATTATTTCTGCTCATGATTTTGTGACAAGCCTGTAAAAACTGTGAAGTACTGTAAATTTTCTCTATGAGATTATTTAATAACAGTTTCAAATCATCAGAAGATACATTTTTCTAAGAACTGAGCTGCTTTCTTTCTCTCAAGAGTTCTGTCTTTCTATGTAAACATCTTTTCAAGTTCACAATAACTGCCAGAAATTCCATGCAATTTCAATCTTCAAATGTATTCTTTTACTGAGGAAAATTTATGACATTAAGATGAAGAGGGCCAATGATTTTGTAACTGATGAGATGTTCTGCACTGTAATAAACATGGCTTAACGTCATACTAACTGTTTTCTTCTTGCGTTGCAATTTTTAGATTTTCTTTCTGTCTTACTGAGATACGTTTGGTTTAAAACAAAGGATGGAACCTATAAACAGGTGAGAAACTGTTACAAAGAAAATAAAGCTGTTTACAACCTTAATGAGGCAGTTTTCTTGGGTTTAATTGTAGCTGGTGTGGTTTGTTAGAGCAGAGGATACCCTCACAAGGAGTAAAACTATGCAGGTCTCTGAAACGAACCACTTTCTTATCCAGTAACCATCTTGTTTCCCTTTTAAACACACTTAACATAGCTTAACTTAAAAGTTAGTGAATGTTCCCATGGCATTAGAAGAACATTTATTTTGTCAAATTCATTTATACATCCAATATCAGCAATTAACCATTCATGAATGAACCATTAGGCTCCCACTTAGCAGTACTGGGGGAGTAGTTCAATGTTTTGCAACACTTTGATAAGCAAGAAGGAGCTTGGGAGTCAAACTAGAAATGTTTTTTTTCCAAAGCAGCCACTCTTACCACCTGAGCTCCGCAAAAGAAGTGAATTTAAGTTGAATATCGCTATCAAACTAACGCTATCAAACAAGTCATTATAAACAAATGCTACAGCAGGCCCATTTTCCACTGACGACAGTTTGTTTGATTGACCTGTGCAAATCAGATACCAACACTGCAAAACTTTAGCCCAGATATTGTCACATCCAATTGTAAAAAATGCTATTTGGTGTAGCATTAAAAGATGTATGTGAGTAAAGCTATCCATATGAGTCATATATTATGAAAATGTGCAACAAGAAGGCTCAGGGGCGTGAGTACCACTGTTCCCTCTAAGCCGCATGTTTGCCCAATCATGCACTGCTCCAGCGTTCTCCGTGCACAACAAAGCTGAACTGTAAATAAATTAAACACATTTATTTTATTTACAGTTGAGCTTGGATTTCATTTTGTGCGCAGGATAGATTTACTGTGCGCAGAGAACGCTGGGGCAGGACGCAATTGCACTAACGCGCAGCTTTGAGGGAACAGTGCTGGGTTCCCCTGCCAAGTAGGTACACGAAGTGAGGTGAATTAGACACCTTAACACCAGGAAGAGAAGGGCCAAGATCTAACATGGTTCAAAGTCCAAGTGTGGTCAGTTTGGTTGTTTTTTGTCCACATGGATGTGTGATGGAGAGTCAGCTGCGGAATACTGAGTGAGGGGCGGGATCCTGGTGTTTAGGAATAACCAATGATAGACCAAGAAATGGGTCAACTTTGGATCAGGCCTTTTCTAAAAATGGCAGCCTGAACCAGATGTCAATTCAAATGTCATCTCTCACAACAAACTAGCAGCCTAAATTGTATAGTCCAACTATATTCTGCTTAATTAATCATAAAGCTTAGTTTATTAATGGCCAGAATTTCCCTTTCAGTTTTGGACATAAGAGCTCATAGAGAGAAGTGTGAAAACCCTGGATGCTTAGCAAAATTGAGACAGTGCAAGTCTAATAACTTTCTTAGGCATTATGTTTTAAAAATTCACTATCTTATTGGGTCAATAGGCTCAATAAGATAGTGAGGAAAGCCCGCTCGGTGGTGGGACTGAACCTGGACCATCTTCAATTGGTGGCAGTGGAGAGGGTAAAGAACAAACTGTGTGCTATCCTGTACAGTCCTTCCCATCCCCTGCACGATGAGCTGTGGCTGATGTGCAACTCCTTCAGCCAACAGTTCACCCCCCCCCCCCCCCCCCCCGGTGAAGAACGAAATGCTTCAGACGCTCCTTTGTGCCTAGGGCCATCAGACTGTACAACAGCATTACATTACATTACAGTCATTTGGCAGACGTTTTCATCCAAAGCGACTTACAAAAAGTGCAATTCAGTCACCGAAGATCCCAAGTACCAGCAGCGGAAGTCACACAGCTCTGACCGGCCTGAGTGCACCTATGCTGCTTCCACAGTTCCTCAATCTCACTACCCTACCCCATTCATTACCTCACCCACGCACTTCATGACCTAACTCTGCTGTCTCTCTTATCCTTTTTTATCCCAGTCCGTGGCTTCTGCCTTTCTATTTCTATTTCTTTCTTTTATCTTTTTCTTTTTATGATTCCTTTTTTTTTTGACATTATGACTTTTACGCTGGTGTGACAAAGGAATGTCCCTAATGGGGATCAATAAAGTTTATCTTATCTTATCTTGTCTTAAATTGGGGTTTAGTTAATGTCCAGGAAAGATTACAGTATTACGATAAATAAATAAACAAACAAATAAATATATAAATAAATAAAAATCACAACTATAACTAGGGTTATAGTAAACCCTGGTAATCAGAATCACTTGTCGTGCTTGATGACCACATCTTCAACAATGTAACACAAAAATTTGAAGCCTCTTCTTATTGAAGAATAGCTTGGATGGCTTATATTTGTCATATTTGTGTTTTACTAGTAAGGCCAATGATGTTAAAATAAAAACTAAGCCATTTATCGGAATATACAGAATAGCTATGGTGACTTTCCCTGCAACAAAACTTGTCTCGACTTACAAGAAACACTTATGTATTGAAATACTTACGTATTTCAAACATACCACAGATAGTTACAAGAACATGTTTACCATCAAATTTTATATTTCTTTTTCTCTTATTTATTACTAATTTATTTGTGTTTGTCCCTCTCCTCAGATAAAAAAACAACAATACTGAATTCAAACTATTGTACTGCTTGGTGACTCACATTCCAGCATTTCCTAATGAATCTGTAATATTGTCAAGACAAAAAATTTATTGCTGACTTTTTTTTTGTATAATTAGCCACATATTCCTTTTGGGTAAATTTAATGATATTTATCAGTAATTTCTGAATTACTTCTGAAGATCTTTTGTTAATTTTCAAAAAAAAAAAAAATCAATTTGTATGCATTTTGTTGATACTTACTGAACTAGTATACAATATGTTCATTTTATATAACTCTATTGAGTTTTAACTTCAGGTTTCTATGAGTGACATATGACCTACTTTCAAAAACTGTTTAGTAGACAACATTCAAAAAAAAAATAAAAAAATCACACACTAAATTATTTCCAGATAGGAGCATGCTACTGTCTCACCTGGAGTTGTAGGGGTCCTAGGCCAGGTGTGGCAGCAGCAGCAGCAGCAGCAGCCATTGTTGTTGGAATGAGCTGGAGAGGGTAGGGGTCACCTGATACAAACCGCAAGAAATTGCATTTTCAGTCTTGACAATTTTAGCAACTCCTTTTTGGGCATATTTAACTCAAAACATTTTGAAATTAAATCAGGAAAAAATATATCAAAATGACAATTGAATCAAATAAATAGGCCTTGTGTAAATGTTTCTATGTTCTGTCTTTTTTTTTTTTTTTTACTCAGTGCACTTTTGTAACATGCTTACATCTCACACCATCATTCCCCTTCTGCTACTACCTAAGTCCCTCTCTGCAGCTGTTTAAGCTGTCCTTTGTGTGTGCTGTGAGTAGGACCTTAATGAAAAGCTTGATTGTGTGCCTTCCTTGTTAATACCCCTGACAAAGGGCAGCGAGGTGAGGGGATTCTGATAAAGCTGGCCCCAGTGCTACAATTAAGTGTCACCACTGCCGATTGCTGCTCTCTAATTTTACTATCAATTTTTTTTTTTTCCTCAACTTTCTGTTCTCCAGCTTTTTTAATTGCTCTCGTGCCCATCTCTTACTTTCTGTTTTCCAGTCCATTTCCATGTCTTAAAATTCAATCCCCCCCGTTTAAAAATCATGCATAAATTTACAAAAAATGGGGGATGTCAGTGATAACAGAAGGGCAGAGAAATGGAGACACTGTGTACAAGAGAGAAGAGGATGAGTGAGGATTATTAGAGACCAGGTGCAGATAGGACTTGCTATAATTACTAGGTAGACAGGAACAGGAAAACAAGTTCATAGTTGAGGAGGGGGTGAAAATGTGCTATGATGTACTTTACTGACATATTAGTAAGCTTGAATTTATGTTGCTAATGAAATTAATTACTACTGACTTATTTACAGCATTGTATTTTGCTTTGATAATCATGTTGTGTGGCAACTGGAGTGTTATTTTCCTGAAGATGTTCCACCTCTAATCTGAGACTTCTTTGGTTCCAATAGACGGTGTGGAGTTTCCACTATATAAGAGATGGGGTTGTGGTGGGCCCCAGGGTTTGTTATTTTATTAGGCTCTTTCACAGCAACTAGGTATTACTGTGATCTGTCTCTTAACCATATTAAAGTATCTACAATTACTTAACATTCAAAGAGCTTTAGAACTGAACTCTATGTTCAGTTATCAGGATTTCAGCCAGCGACACAGAACTTGAGATTGATGTGTCCTTCCACTGACATATTTTTCCATATAACATGGTTCTAAAAATGAAATAGTTATTAGAGAAGACTGCAAATGCTGAAAAATGATTTGCTTTAGTATGTGAGGGGTGTAAAATAATTATTTCAGGATTTTGTATTCAAAGAAGATAGGTCTTTTCTCCTTGCTCCCTCAAAAAACATAGGCTCAGTGGATATGTATGCTCCTCATGTGAATTGCACTCACAAAAGGGAGATGTATGGAAAAAAGCAAACATGTTCCTTTTCTGTAAGCAGATAGAGGGAGAGAGTAACACCTCACACTCAGCAAATGAAAAAAGGTTGAAAAACTCTAAACCATGCAATTAAAATTACAATTTTAATATTATCAAATACTTAAATTTCCTGGAATACATGGATACTACAAATGCTGCATTTGAGAAGAATGCTTTGAGATCAGTCGCTTTACTGCTAATAATTTAAAAAATGATCTTAATATTTGAGCTACTACCAATTTACATCTTATATAATAAACTCTCAGTATGTATTCCTCTTGGGCGGCAGTATGGAGTTTGCATGTTCTCCCTGTGTCTGCATCTTCTGCGGTTTCCTCCCACAGTCCAAGAACATGCAGGAGGTTAAATGAAAAAAACTGCCCAGGATGAGAGAGTGAGTGAATGGTTGTCTGTCTATATATGTGGCCCTGCGATTGACTGGTGACCAGTCCAGGGTGTACCCTGTCTCTTGGCTGATGACAACTGGGATAGGGTGGAAAGTCCCAACAAGTATTGAATGAGTACTAGGGTGCACCTCAGATCCATTGGTAATCACATTTTGAAACATTCTCAGCAATGGAAAATTTGGAACCTAACTGCAAAATTAATTCTTAAAAATATAATCATAATTAACTTAATTGCATGGGTTTGGCCTGTGGGAGGAAGCAAAAGAATACAGCAAAACCACAGGGTGGAAACATGTGAGGTCCACACAGAAAGGCCTCAGTCAGCCACAAGAATTGAATTGAACCCTCTTGTTTTGTGACAAGAGTGCTCATCACCAAGCTGTCTTAGGGCCCCAAAACTTACCTTTCAACATAAATGTAATGTCCTGTTTCATACTGATGTACTTAAGGTTGCTAAAAATTGCATGCAAACTGTTGTTAAGCAATTTTTATTTGATTTGTTTAGGTTATGCCATTTATCCTTCTGTTCAACAAGTATTCAGACATGTTACCCAATGATGGCAAATAATTAATGTTTCCTGATGGAGTCTACTCATATGTTGTACAAAACCTAGAGAATTTTTTATTTATACTATACAAAAAAGTATAAAACTCAGTAAGAAAATGTTGATGCACAATGATCACAAGTCTTATAGGTATGACAATATACCTATATGACAATATAAAACAGTGGCTAATAACTACAATTAAAGTTGGCACAGAGTATATCTGAGGCATCTTAGTCTGGTGTCAAGTCCAATGCATTCAGGGTATTTTGCAGACGATGCAACCTCTTGATCAGGAATATAGGAGCACGTGGCTTAGGGGGTTGTAGCGGTCATCCCTGGAACCGAACATTATTGGTTCAATTCTTTCTATCCTCCTAGCCTGTCGAAGTATTGTTGAGCAAGATACTGAGCCTCTAACTCCTCCACTGTCATGGTTCATCCATGTTGAATTTAATGCAGTGGTCAAAATTCACTGATGCGGTGGGTATAATTCAGTTTGACCTTAAGGAAGCTGTGAAAGACTGATAAGGTGGTGCTTGAACTTGTACACATGTACACATCTTTGTTTCAGTAGTTATCTTTTTTTTCGTTTTTGCATTATTACAAGGCCATCATTGCTGCCTTGGCATTTGAATGTTTTTGTGTGTGTGTGTGTGTGTGTGTGTGTGTGTGTGTGTGTGTGTGTGTTTGTGTGAGTTGTTGTGATGAGTTTGAAACATGTTCTGCCTGCATCTCACTTTAATGTTGGGTGAACCTGGAACAAGTCACATTACCAACCCCAGACTCCCAACACATATTCTAACCCCTTACGGAGCATTTATACCTATATTCCCCTGGCAACCAGCCCTCTTTCTCTCTCTCTTTCTACTTCATTCCCTCTCCATCTATCAGTCCACTTTCTCTTTCTCTTCCTCCTTCTCTCCCTGTCTCACCATGCTATCATGGTAAACAACACATTGCCACACAGCCAGAGTTTGATAACCAAAATAAATAAATAAGTACAAAAAATATATAATTTAATAAATGAAAAAAGTCATTTTAATGCATCAAAATAAAAAAGAGAAATGGGAGACATAATGGACAAAGAAAGTGATGGACACAAAGCACATGTAAAGAGAAAGGGTGCATTGGACTGAGATTTTTTGTTTGTTTTTGTTTAGTTTTTTATCAAGAGCACAGACCTTTTCTTTTGGGACAACTTCTGATTCCTCATGTGGGAAAGCCCATACTACCTTTCATGGTGAAATATCCCCCAAAGCATTTATTTACTTTAATATTACATTAATAAAAGAATGATTAACATGGATATGGGTTTCACTCACTGCAACTGGGCTTGTAGTTAAAGCCTGGGGGCATGAGGAAACCCTGCTGAGCTGCAGCTGCTGCCAAAGTCCTCTGGTCCGGAGGAAAAACAGGAATCATTAAAGGAGGAAGCTGACCCTGGACCTGCTGATGGGGGTGGAGGTGGAGGACAGGTGAAGGCAAAGAAGTAGAGAGGAAAGAGTGAGAAAAAGTGCAAGAGATTAGGACATGGTTAGAAACAAATTAGCACGTGTGCAGTAGCCCCACCTTCAAGCAGCCCAAAGCATTTTGAAGAGTTATGTTCAAGACTGAAATATGGATCTCCTATTCAAAAAACAGATTTGACTAATTTTAACTATATGAAAAGTATCATAATTACTTAGAATCAGTTTTTTGTTTTTTGTTTTTTTTTTCAGGCTTCTTTATTCAAGACATACATATTTATGGAGACTCAAACTGAACAAAAATATTCCCTTCAAATACAAAAACCAAGTCATAGTGACTGCTTATAAAAGCTACTCTAGCATTTGGAAGATGATCCTCTACCAAAAAAACAAATAAAAATATAAAAGAATACAAATATACAGTGAGACATACAGACTTTCAGCATTTCTGTGCGTTCAGACAGGGGGCCATATGACTTCACAAGGTTTCCAGGATTTTAAAAGAAAAAGTGGAAGAAAAGCTCCACCAATGGGTTGATTTGGCACGAGAGACAAGAGAGGAGAGAGAGAAGGAAGAAACAGAAAGGAAGGACAGAAGGAGACAGATGGTTGCATTAAACAGCATTCTGCCAAAAACAACACAAAGACTTGAGTGTGATGGACTGATGGGAAGTTCGAGTGGAACAAGAGCAAAAGATGGGGAGAAGTAGTTGAAAAAGGTGACAGTAGGAGAAAAAAGTTAATGTATGCTGCTGGTACAAAAATTATGTAGTATGGGAGCTGTTGTTAAAATCTTCTTATCATAGCAACTTGGCTTGATTTCATTCCCTTGAAGACATTTAACCTCTCATCTGAGAGGCTTCATCAGTTCTAATGGAATGCGGGGAGTTTCTGAATATAAACACCAGGGTTGGGGGCCGGTCAAAGTAATGATGGCTTGTTATGCAAATAGGAGAGTTTTGGTGTAGAAACTAGGTTGAAGGGGGTTGTTGTGCTAATGGGATGTTGTTAGGTGGGAACAAATGTACACCTTGTGGGGACATATCTGTATTAAAATTTGAAACGGTATAGCCAAAATTCTCAGAAGATGAAGAATGCAGAGAAAAACGTTGGGTTACATAGACAGAGGTTTGTTGGTAGTTGCTGAGGTCAGGTATTGGATCCGGTATTGGATCTCTCCAGGTGGTTTGAAGGGTGCAGCTAGGTCTGTCATTTGTAAGCTAATCTGTCTTGGGATGGATCCCAATATGGCATTGTATGTAGGTGAAAGGTTGTACCTAAGGCCCCCCTGCTTAGAGATGGTTTATCCATTCTGACAAAGATGGTTTCTTTGGTTCTTCTCTCGAACCATCTGTTTGCTGGCTAGAATGCACACACTGTTGTCTTCAAAGGAGTGGCCTTTGTCCTTGAGAAATAGGTGGACTTCGGAGTCCTTGTCCTGAAGTGGTGGCTATCTTGGGTTGGGCTATCCATTTGTGCAGAGGTGATTTTATCTCTCAGAGATCAGAAGTCCACAATGTCATTTGCTGCAGAATGTGTCAATTTCTGTCTTTCAAAATCCCCCCTCCTCGGTATACAATAGAAAACAACAACAATTATATTGATGCGGTATAAATTTGGATTCAGACCCATTTGACAGAATAGATTAAAAATTTCTTCAGGAAAATGTCACTCTTTTGATTTGACAATCAAACCATAGGTGTTCACATCACCAGCCAGTTGTCTAGAAAGGTTTAAAGATTATGTAGTTATGTGATGGAGGCAACAATGAATGATAAAGCACAATTCCTTGTATTTTGTACAGAAAAAACATTGGTTGTTATCATCACAGATCAGCTAATATTTCTGTTTTAACCCACTGTCACCAAAAATTGTGTATAAAAGTTGTTACAAATGACAATTGTCCTTTATGTTTTCATCATCAATAACAGAATTTTCTTCCTTCCATTCCCTTTGGCTTCTCCCTCAGGGGCCATGACAATGAATTATTTTATTTCATCTAACCCTATTTCTGCATCTTTTTCTCTCATAGAAACTAACTTCATGTTTCACTACATCCACAAATTAATAAACCTGAACTGTATTTAAAAAAAAAAAAAATTGTTACTTTCAAGGTAACATTCTTAAACCTGAGATATGGCCATCCAAAGCGCCATATCTCCTCACACAAAGCCCAGTTGGTACATGATAGAGGTAAAATACAATTTTGTCTGATATGAATGCCATGCCTTTTTAAACCTTTACGCTCAACTCTAGGCAGGTGGTCCATGCCATTGACCATCGATTTTTTTCCAGTTCCAGGTCACTGCTCATGTGGTGACCGGCTGGCGCATGGAGTAGCTTTTTCAACTTTGTATATATATATATATATATATATATATATAGGTAGATTCTGATTTCAAAACTCTTTCTCTTCTACACCTTCCTTTATCTTCCTTCACTGTCTCTTAATAGGATAATTGCCAATTAAAGCAAAGTTTGATGTGGAAAATGTATCTCATATAACAGAAGTAGCTGCATGTTCGTACAGATGTGGTGTACTGTGATGTATCATTAACTAATCTCTGAGTTATTTGAGTACCTGAACTTTTTAGCTTTTAGATGAAGAAAAGTCAAAAATGGAGAATGGCTCTATTTGTGGTAAACTTCCTCTGGCTAGCCCTGCCTCAACATAATCATATTTCTATGTTGAGTAAATACCTGTAGAGTAAATATCTGTCCCTTTGTCCATGTGTGGTTGTGTGTGTATTCGTGTGTGTGTGTGTGTGTGTGTGTGTGTGTGTGTGCGTGTGTGTGTTTGTGTGTCTCTCCTCCTCCTGCTCCTGTGTGCCGGCATGCGACAGCCAGCAGCACTGTAATCAAACTATCACAGCTCAGGGGAATGGTGCTCTCTTCAAGTGGCTCCTGTTTTCCTCTTACACCAAAAACAATAATTACTTCTCCATTTTGGTTAACCATAAACCACGTGCTGCCTGCGCAGGGCGATCAGAAGGAAGAAGCTTTCCAGTGCGACGCTTGGACAGGACCCCCACAGGGACAAATCACAGACAGAACAGTTCTGCTTTGCCTTTCAGGCCTAATTGGACATATGCTAGAGTAGAGCTGGCTGGAAACACTGTAATGTGCTGTAGGGAGGGGGAGAGAGGGAGAAGAGAAGAGAAGAGAAGAGAAGAGAAGAGAAGAGAAGAGAAGAGAAGAGAAGAGAAGAGAAGAGAAGAGAAGAGAAGAGAAGAGAAGAGAAGAGAAGAGAAGAGAAGAGAAGAGAAGAGAGGAGAGGAGAGGAGAGGAGAAGAGAAGAGAAGAGAAGAGAAGAGAAGAGTGTGCCTATTGCCATAAATCGAAACATTGGATGCATTAGCAGATGGATTGTCTTTCTTTCCTAAAGAGCACTCCTAGCTTTGTTCATCCAACTGTTTCTTTCTGATTTTGCAACAAATTGCCTATACAAAATAGGTAGACATGAATTAGGCTTGAGAAGGGCAGCAAAATAGATGCATGTCGCATATGAAAAAGGAAGCTCAAATTTAGAAAAAATGGAATACAACTTGACGGATAGGTAATGCAAAGGGACAGATATGCCTATAGAGAGAAAGGCATGGAAAAGGCATTGTTTTAGTGATTTTGCTGTCATTTATGTAGTTATGATGGTTATCTCCACTTTGATGCTCTAGTAATATTTGAGCAGATATGTGTGTGAGCTCTTCAGTAGCACACAAATTAAAAATAAAACATGGGTCAGTGATTGCTGGGATAAATTAGGGACTGACACTCCAAAAGCTTCCTGAAATTTGCATTTGTTGACCAGTGGCTCATGTGATGCTGAGCCTCAAAGGTGCTTCCCTGAAATTTCCCTACTTCACAACAATTTTGCTGCATTTGATATTTACTCAAATTGGTTTTGCAATGCCCTAAAGTAGATCATAACCTCTGTAGATTAGCCTTATGATTATAATGTAAACTTCTTGTAAACCATAGAATAATGAGGGGAACAGAACTATCCAAAATCAAAGACTGAGAATTTGAGGCAAAGACATGAAGACTCATGGGAAAAGAAAAGCTTCTGTGAGGAAAAAAGACGGGTAGGAAGGACGTGAAAGCAAGGCCAATCAATCCCCAGATCTCACATAAGGGGATGGCACATCTGAAACAGCAGACACTTTGGAGAATAGCATACTCCTCAGCTCCTCTTTTACAAAAGTCCCAAAGTGAACATGAAAACCTACAATACACACAGACAACACAACACAACACACTGCTCCAGTCGTCTACCAAAATGGAGAATAAGACACTTCTCTTTTTTATCTCCAAATTCCTCCTTTGCATCAAAAAAAGATACATCTGAAGAGAAAAAGGTCTGATCAGTGATAACTGAATGGAAAACAAAGGGAATCACTCTGAAATTAAATGAAGCTAAATGAAATGAAATGAAATTAAATAAAAAGAAAAAATAATTAACCAGATGGGCAAAACTTTTTTACTAAGAACTTTCTTAGGGATAAAGAAGACAGCGATGTTGACAATTCAGACTGGCAAATGAAATGTGCAATAAATCAAGAACTGAGATAAGAAAGACAATGGGAGGGGGAAGTACACAATAAGTGGCGGTGGATTGAAGATGTGTTCAGCACATTCCAAATGTAATGAAGATTTGGCCACTAATTAACATATGTGTGTGAAACAGCTTGGTTGGCACACAGCACTAAAAACTCTCAGGTAAAGTTATTTTTGAGAAGTAATTAGCTCAATGGAGTTAATGCAATGAAAAATAACTGCCGGTGCCTCACATGTATGGCTCACATCTGACCATGCAAAAAAATATCCCTGAGTACCACAGCTAAAATCTGCTGGTGACCATATGCTCCAGCAATTTAATCAAGCCCTAGATCACCTATTGCTGTAGAGAAGGGCATTTACTAATAGAACTAATAAGTAATTGAGCGAGAGTGAGAATGAAAGATAGCAAGAAATAGCAGACTTAAATAATACGCTATTAACTTTCCTTGGAAAAGTGCCATTGTGGCCAGCCTGCTGTGAGTCAATGGAGCATAATCAGGTATATTTTTACATTGTATACACATGTGTGTAAGTAATAGCACTTAGCAAAAAATGATGAAAAGTTTTCGATAGGTTTATAAGTATGTGGCTGTGTCCACATGAGCACCTATGGCCTGTAAGGAAAATTTTGATTATACCGGTTGCAGTAATATGGAGACAACTAAACAATCATAAAGCCTATCGGGCTACCTGTTCAATAAAAGGGTGGTAGTGGGCTAGTATGAGTGTGAGGTTGTGGTTTACACTAAATTTAAGGGAAAAATCGAAAACATTCATATCTATTTATTTTGGGCATGTGATCCAGAAGGAGTGAGCCTGTGAATGCACAATGGTGACTGAGTTACCACTGTTTTGTTCAGGAATAGAACAGGGTCATAGCTGATATGGAGGACAGTAGAGGGGGAAAGACAGAAACATATCTGAAAATGAGCATGTATTTTCATTGAGTGCATTTTAATTCATTAGTGAGGCAACAATTTTGTCTCCCACTCTTTGTTTCTATATGTGCCCTATTTGTACAATGTGAGAAAATGTACTTGCTCCCAAGAATAATCCTGAGACACTTGGCAGGTAAGCTTTTTCCATCCCCACTGAACTTCCCTGCATTGAGGGGACAACTGTCCTCCGCAATGCAGGGGGTCACTATGGAGAGATGGCCTCTTAATTATAATAACCAAAGCAGTGAGTAGTTTGGTTTAGTAAAAGTAAGTAAAAAGTGAAAATGTAATGCATAGTGTTTGTTCAGTTTTGGAAATTTGACATAAGTTGGACAAAAAGTTAGTTTAAGTTAAGGTCCTACGTTCCAAAAGTTTATCCAGGATTTTATACTAGAGATGAACAGCGTTCACAAAATGTAAATACTGCTTGAATGAATAGAAAATAATTGATGTTATCTCACGGAATAATTCCAGGTTAAATTAATTTAGCTAACTGACTTACAAATCTTAGCTGTTCTGCCAGTCTCAGTTATGTAAAGTAATGGCTGTGTTTCTAATATACATCACAATCAGCGAATGCTTCTGGCCTTCACAATGGATGTCATCCTGAAATTAATATACTGATTTAGGTTTCAGAGATAGAGAAAGCAGAGGAGATCTGAGGACAAAAAACAAATGACATTCTCTTTCACAAAAGATGTGTATCACTCTTCTTTCTTTTTCATGAGCTTCGATATTTGAATCACGTCATCTCTTGCAAGAGGAGAGTTAACAGCATTCTTAATAGATCTTTGGGAGTAGTGCCTAACATAGTTAAAGATACGAAAGATACACCATACAGGTACACACTGAACACAGTGGGTTATCACACAGAACACGCATGCACGCACGCACACAACCACTCACACACGCACACGCACACGCACGCACACACACACACACACACACACAAACTGATATAAAGACAAACCTACATACTGAACTAGGTACTCTGGCAGGGCATTGTATAGTGGGATTGTGTGGACAATCTCTTCATGAATACTTTAGCAGTGCATATCTCCACCAAGTCTTTGATGAGGAGTGTGTGTATGATTATCATGGAGAAGTGCTTGTGACTTTTTGAAAAAGTGTGTGCAGTGTTTTGTATGTTTTTGCATACTTTGAGTGTGTTTCTGTGTGTGTCTGTGTGTATGTTTGTGTGTGTGTGAGTGTGCGCTCATTTTGTAGTTGTCAAATGAGGCGCTGTTGATTGTGCCCCACTCTGGACAAGGCTCCCTACAGCTGCCCCTGCTTGTAAGAACCTATTGTTGGGCCTGTTCAATGGAGAAATGCCTATTTGGGAAAAGGTTGCAAAGTCATGGGAAAAGAGAGCTTTGTCTCATTGGGGTCATGGGGGACTGAATCATGAGCGGACGTGTTTATAGCTTAACACACACAGCTGTGGAAAACACACATGCATACACATAGATGGAGTTGATGTCCAAGAGCACACAGAAATCCTTAGAAACAACTGTATTTTTTTGACCAAAAAAATTAACAATTCAGAATTTAGCTTACACAAAGCAGATAAACACAGCTGCTTCACACAAATCTTGGACAGACATAGACACACATCCCACACACTTGCAATCACGAGGTCTCCTATCACAAAACTGTGTATGGCCAAACTCTGACGTGAAATGGAATGTGTGTCTTTACTTGGAAACAGTATCTATAATACAAAGCTTGGCTTTCTAAACTCAAAATTCAGTATCATCTGCCTTTATAAACGCAGGGCTATTACTTCCAAGCCACCTGGACCAACATAGAGGCTGCAGTGTATTGTGACATATAACAGGTGACTTGTGACACAATTCACACAAAGAGGGAGTTTCACAGCTTCAACTTGCATTGTTTGTCTTTATAATCATAAATATCATGAACTAACTTACATTGAAGTAATTGATTGTTGGCATATCTTTTGATCTAGGTTCTTCTGATTAAAGGAAAATGAGAAGACATTATTCCAAAGACTATAGATATAACCTCTACCACCACAGTTGCAATTTCTGATTATATTTACTATTATTCCTTATGGGAAAACACATTGGTATATAAAATCCTGTAAGGTGGAAAAAAATGCTATGGAATAAATCCATTGCTATGGACTAAAGCCATTGTGTCAAAACTCATATGTATTTTTAAATGAGGGATGAAAACAGTTTCCATTTCCACTCAATAGATTTAACATTGCAAAATTCCCAAGTTTTTCAATTATTCTAAATGCATTTAAAAATTGCTTTGCAGTGTATTTGATTAATTATGATGAAAAAATAACTATGTCACGGTTGCACAGTGGTTAGCGCCTCTGTCCCACAGCATTAAGGGTCCTGGTTCGATTCCCCCTTAGGGGAGTTTGCATGTTCCCCCCGTTTCTTCCCACAACATTCACTGGTGACCTGTCTAGGGTGAACCCTGCCTCTCACCCTATCGCAGCTGGGATACGCTCCAGCATCCCCCGTGACCCAAAGTTGGATAACTGGTTGATTAAGGATAGATGGAGGGAAATATTTCCCAGACGTGTGAATGGTTGCTCGTCTCTATATGTGGCCCTGCAATCGACTAGCAACCGGTTCAAGGTGTACCCTGCCCAATGATCCAGCGACCCTCAGTAGCATAAGCAGTTGATAATGGATGGATTTATTATTATTATTTTTATTATTATCATTATTACTTCTTTTTTAGTAAGCTCAAAAGCTTTGGCTTCAGCTAGCACTGGAAGACACACACTTCATCATGATCATCATCATTTTATCAAGTATTTCATTGAGCCAGCAAAAGTTGAACGCATCGTACAAACATGGGGTCGCCATCAGCTAATATATGGATTACAGTTTACCTGCTTTTTTGCCAGCATTTTTCCTTAAACCATTGGGTGGCAGTATTCCTTGTTATTACTTAAAAGGGGAAAGCAAAAGACCTCAGACTCTGGATTAACTTGAATTGCCATTTTTTTAATTAAAAACTGAATCATCTGTCTTATGAAATTGATCTCAGAAATGCCTTGGATCGGGAAAAAACATCAGGTGGGAATAACTGGAGGCTAAAACTACTAAAACAAATTCTCAAAGGCTTAACTAGGTTAGTGAGGTAATGTAATATATTTTCCATGTTTGCAAGACTTCCGAGTTTAATAATAGCCAATACAAATGGTAAATAATGATATTTCGGAATGAAAGCTGTGGATGATGCAGGTTTCACCTGTGGAGACCAACTAACACAAAAAACAGAAAATGCTGCTAGAATGTCCTCTTGAAGAATTTTTCCACTTTGCTCACTTTGTGTGAAGTGAACATTTCACAATGCATAGTCAGTCACTGACGAGAACCAATGACTGCATCCCATTACCTTTTTTTTAGCTTGAGTGACTTCGTTTCGGATATTATGGGGAAAGAGTTGTGAAACTTATTCTAAAGCTTCTTGAATGCCTCAAAAGTAGAATTTTCAAATTATTTGTATTGCTGTTGCAAAACTAAGCCAAACTACTGCTGTCTCTTGACACATCTCTGTAATTTTCAAACCTAACTGACAACATTTCACCAAACCCTCCTACACAAACAATACATTCATAATTCAAAATCCAAACACAGGATTAACTCACTTGTATTTTCCAAACTATTAAACTGTAACTAATTTCTGCAATTTCAACAACCTGTCAGAGCACGTGTTTTTGAGTCTTAGGTTGAAGGAGAAGGCTCATATACAACATTAACAATTAAGGCATGAAATGTTGGTACTTGAGCTAATAAAAGCCATAACAATTACAATGTTAACTGCACAAACTCACATAATGACATAATTCTAACATTTTTATAAAAAAAAAAAAACACAATTTGCATGACCCATGAGTGCTATAAATATATGCCCTTTTACACACGCATACAGACCATACACAGGCACGCATACATGAATGCACGCAAACATGCCTCACCTGGATTTGTTGCTGCAGGAGGTTGATTTTGTGTTGCTGCTGTAAAAGCTGCTGCTGTTGCCTTGCAATCTAAGGACAAAATGCAAAGCTTGCTATTAGAAAGCATTTACGGTAATGTGTGTGTGTGTGTGTGGGTGTGTGTGTCCGTGTGTGTGTTTGCAAGCGTAGGGCCTGGGGGAAATCTGACATATTTGCACATCTCAGCAGCTCCACTTGGATGACAGAAGGTTGATGTCCTGGTTTAAAATATTAATGGCCACATCTGATCTGGTCTCTGGTAAAAGTTAAACAGTTGACACTATTACAGTAACACACCTACTAAATGAAAAACTGTGTAAAGAGCACACTCCATCATGAGTACTTAAAGAATATAGATATTATATAGTGCTTCAATTTCATGATTTCTTACAGTGATATGATATATTTTCTAGTCAGTGTTCCGCTCAATGAGTAAATGAACAAGAAAGGACCTATAATGGTCCTTAATGATTAATGTGATGAAAGTAAAAAAGTTCAAGCTTCAGAAGTATATTTTTTGTTTCCAACATGTTTCCAATTTTTGGCTCAAGTTGTTATTTGTGCATCAATTTTACTGTTATATACTGGTTTTGAACAAAATGGTGTTCATGAAAATATGTTGAAAATATCAATTAGGAAAGATGTCAAGTTTTAGATTGGGTAGGAAAACTGCTTGTTTTTGGGAGGATTAACAATCTCCTCCTTTCGGCTGTTACCTTCAGGGTTCGCCACAGCTAATCAGCCTCCTCCCTCTTACTCTATTCTTTGTATCCTCTTGTCTCATACCTACTAACTTCATTTCCTCTTTCAATACATCCATAAATCTCCTCCTCTGTCTTTCTCTAGGCCTCCTGCAGGGCATTTCAAACTTTGGTGTCCTTCCATTAGAATCTCTAATTGAAATTCAAACGAGCATGCACAAAACATACACTATTTCTCATACAATCTTGTTTAAATATTTTAAATCAATCAAATGCACTATTTGCTGACAGCGAAGTCATTGCATTCAAATGTCAATGCCTCTCATTTATGCATCTTCTTTTGTTTGTGCATGTTGAAAGGCTATATATTTTAAATGAATTTATTTGAGGAGATAAATCACATTGTTAAAAAAGTGAGAATAAATAGTAATGTACAAAGGGATGTAGCAATGTCAGGCATTCTTTTTGTCAGTGACGATTTGCTCCAATATAGTACTGTAGCTGTGTCTCTCAGTCTACTTGTGGCATAATTCTGCAATACGATTTCCAGGAGGTCATAAGCCACAAGAGTGTGGGAAACACCTCTAAAGCAAATACCTGTTAGCACAGGGTTTCTGCAGGTATCAGCTAATCTTATTTGATGATTTTATAATGCTTTTTAATGCCACTTTAAGCAAAATTTAATGACATACCTGCAGGTATGTTTTTTTTATAAGAATATCAATCATATACATGTGGAATTAATTTCGTACAAGTAGCAGATATGTATATATCACCTTGTGAGTGACAATGAAACTAAAGAGTCACATAGATTCAGCATTGTGTATGATTATTAGTGCATATTTCTTGGTTTGTTTCCTTTTTGCTCCAACTCTGGTGTTGCAACTCTGTGTACCATCAGAATACCTGCCATAAGCAATAGCCATTTAAAGGGTTCTACCTGTCAGTCATCACCAATCATCACACAATTCCAATCAACATTCTGATTATTAAATGTTTATATAGCCCAAATAAAATAAATTGCAAAGAACAATATGTTTTCCCATCAAGTGTATTTAATTGATTAATGCATCTAGACACTGAATGTAATGCTTTTTAATGCTATTTAAGGCCTTAAATTTTGCAAAATCTATTTCATGACTTTTAATGCTTTGTAATGACCTGTGCAAATCCTGTCAAATCTTGAGTGTGTGTTCTTGCATGTGTGTAGGTTTGCAAGTTTGTCTGTGTCTGTAAGTCTGCCTGTGCACATTTAACAGAATCCTTGATAAAAATAAAATAAAAAAAACTCATGGAAAAAACATGGAAATGCCTGTATACCTAATTAGAATATAAATAACAGAAGCAAAGCAAAATCCCTATTTAAGGTTAGATATTAACATTTTTGCAGAGTTGGCCTGTTAGCGATACAGTTTCCAAGTGATGTCTTCTTTGAATCTAGAGCGCCCCTATACCTGATCCTGCTGTTGCTTGGCCAGTTCCATCTGCTGCCTCTGCTTCTCCATCTGTGAGGCAGCCAGCTTCTTCTGCTCCTCATGGGCTGCCAGGAGCTGTTCCCTCAGGCTACTCAACTGGCCAATCATGCCCATAAGCTGGCGCTCTTTTTCAGCCAGACTGTCTGGGGTACCTATAGTGAAAAAGGGGGAAAGACAGGTTCAAGGTAACATTGTAGTGTTTGCCAAATTCCAAGTTTCATTTGAGGTTATCAATCCATCCATTGTCTACCGCTTATCCTGCTCAGGATCATGGAGGGTACTGCAGAATATCTCACCTGCCATCGGGGAAGAGGCAGGGATACACCGCGGACTGGTCGCCAGAACAACCATTCACTCTCTTTCACAAGTGGACAATTTTCCAATTCGTCGGCTTCATGTTTTTGGACTATGGGAGGAAACCGGAGAACCCAGAGGAAAACCATACAGACATGAGAAGTGCATGTAAACTCCACACACTCCCCATGTCAAAATCAAACCAGGGTCCTTCAGTAGTGTGGCCTAAGTGCTAACCACTGCACCACCCTAACTTGAGGTCATACTAAGAAAATTAAGTAATCTGTTTGGTGGACTCTTTAAGATTTTTATCTTTTTTTGGGCATTTCAAAGTTAAAAATCAATTTGGTCTACTGCCTTGCATGGCATTCAAGAGTCGAAAAAGGTTGAGGGGTCAGAGGCCAAGAGAGACAAAGCACAAGTAACAAGCGAGGCAGGGGTCAGCTTCCAGCTTTTGTGTTCTACCTAATATACTGTATAGATAAGTTGGGTCTTTTGATGAGAAGTGGGTCTCATTTCAACACTAACAGTATTGGGGATTCAAATATGTGTGCTATACTATTTTCAACCAAGATGCAAATTTTGTGTGCTTGTGTGTGTGTCTGTGTGAGAGAGCGAGAGAGAAAGAGAGATGGAATGTAGGTGTGTGAGAGAGTGTGTGAATAATAATAGTGCAACAATCTAGTATTATTATTAGTAGTAGTAGTAGTATATTATTCTAATTAAAATACAAGATATCCTTGCACAGGTTTTCTTTTCCCTTTGAAAATTTGATTGCTGATGTATTTGAGATATTTAATTGGTGACTTTTGTGTGGATTAATATGACAGAAAAAGAGAGGGAACAAAAGTGTGTCTGTCTGTGTTTACCATGCAAAAGGCCAACCTTCTGCTCATATTTAACATGGCCTGCCCCTTGACCCCTCTGATCCTTACATGCCAGCTCCTTTACATGAACACACACATACAAAATACACAATCTAATACACACTTCCACATAAGGCCTAAATCATTCAGTAGGAAGTAGTTACAAAGAGGCACACTGAAGCACAATAAGCATGAATGTGTGCTCATGTGTGGTCAAACGTACCAATGTTTACCTACAGGGCTTTGGTGTATATGTGTGAGTGTCCGTGCATACACAGTTGTATGTGTAATAATTTACAATACACCAATGTTTTTCAACTGCTACCTTTAACTGGGCCACATTCCTACAGCAGTCAAACCACATTAGAAAGAGTATGAAAGAAAATGAGAAAGGGAGAGAAAAAAGCACAGAGAAAGAAGAGGATGAGTGAGATGAGAGGCAAGTGACTAAGGAATGAAGGCTGTAAAGACAATGTGATATGGTAGCTGACCTGCCCTTTGACCAGTCAAGAAGGTGAGAGACAGCCATTTGTCCTCACTGTTGGTAGCTGACGCCTAGTGCACACCCCTTACTAAACTCACACTCTCCTATTGCCCACCAACACTCTCCACCTCCGCCTCCACTATTCACTTCCCTCTGCCATCCATCTGCCAACAATGAACAATAAAGGCAACTGTCGAGCACACTAGCCAGTGGAAAAATAAACACACCGCTGTCCTAACTCACAGACCCACCTTTATAAGGCCTAAAAGTAAGGAGCACGTGTGTGTGTGTGTGTGTGTGTGTGTGTGTGTGTGTGTGTGTGTGTGTGTGTGTGTGTCTAAGTTGACCAAGACAAGAAAGAGCTTTGTGCTAAAAATTTTGGTCTGATCAAGTTCAGTCTAAGACAGGGAGAAAGCAGAGTAGAACTTAAGGGGAGAAGGGATTCTAAGTCTTATGGACAGACAGGAAATATGGAGGGAATAGAAATACAGTTAACAAGTTTATATTTATGCTGAACTATGGATGTACAGGATGTATGCATTGATGTGCTGCAGTTCTTTGCCAACCAGCACTGATGATCAGGTACATGTAAGCCAGTCATAAAAATTATGTTGTCTTTCTAGGTCTAGATTGCGATTTCTAAACTCCTATACATAACCACAAGCTACAATTTATCTTCCTTCTGTTCGCACTTTATGGCTTCATTAATCTGCTCATATTAGGTAGTTTTCTCAGCTGCTGGGCGGATGGTAAGCAGATCAAAAAGATATCCTCTCAACTCCTGGTTCCCACATTCCGTCCTTGGGCCAATTGTAATGGCCTGCGCTTATCAACAAATCTGTCTAATAAACATTACATTCTCGCTTTCATTCACACATGCATGGTAAAATTAACCAATTTCAACACTATTAAATACTTGTCACTTTGTGCTGCTTATGCTTTTTGCGCTGGGATGATAAGGCCCTAGCACCATGAAAGAGGTGGGGGCAAAAACAGCTTAATGGGAAGAATATTAGGGACAAGTAAATGGAGGATAAAGTAGAGCTAAAGAAATGAAAGACAGAAGACAGGGAAAAGGGGAAGCTGGAAAGTGATCCAAATACCAAGGTTCATAGATCTTAGCATTTTGGTCACAGCTTCACCCCTGTAACCAAGTCATCAACATCCACTTTTATGGGGAATTTCACCACAGTGGATTGATCCTAGACAAGTGGTTTTCAGCTTTGTTAATATTTCTGCTTCTGCTTAATGTAGACCCTTTGCTATAGGTCGTAGGGACATGCTGGCATTTAAACCTGTGCATTCCCAAAGTGTGCAAAGCTGCAATTACACCACTGAAAATAATTTGGTGACAGGGTCCCGAATGTTTCTCCCTGTTATTGTGACAATCATAACTGAAGATAGTGAATTGTTAAGGTGAATAAGCCAAAAATTAACCAACCAAGATTTTACGTTTTTTTTTTTTTTTTTGCTGCTGACATAATGTGACAGCCCACACACACTCACACATACTCTCATATACACACACACATTACATATGTGTAAGAACATACACTGATTTACTGACTTTACTAATATTTTAACTTCATATATTGTTCCCCAAACTGTTGGTATGCGTTGCCACAAGCAGGATGCTCCTGCCCACTTTCCTACAGTCTAATTTTTCACCAGTAGATCAAACGTATGTGAAGCAGCCGGCTCATAATGAATCTGGACAGCAATATTCATTATACCGTTTTTAGTTTTGTTCAATGAAACTATTTTACCTATGCTTTACCTGCTGCGAAACCTAAGCTGTATTATTATTATTATTTATATTACTTTTTATATTTAATTTTTTTGGTTCCAGAAACACTTATCACACTAAACATTATTTGGCCTCCCTCATCATCAGTGTTGAGGACATGAGAAGAGAGTTCAGTCATCTTTGGCTGAGAAAGACTGCGGGTCCTGACTGCCTTGAGTGCTAAAAGGAAGTGCTATTCAACTGTGTGGTGTTTTTCGGCATATATTCAACCCAAGCGTGATGGTTGTCCCTTCATTGTGAAGAACCTCATGTTTGGTCCCTGTGCCGAAGAAAAAAAAACATCCAAACACACTCAGTGACTACAGATCAGTGGCCTTGACATCACACGTCATGAAGTGACTGAAGCGGCTCGTCCTGAGACACCTTCACTCAATTGTAGTCCCTGCAGTTCGCATACCAGCCCCATATTGGAGTGGAAAATGCCATCATCTTCCTGCTGCACAGGGCTTACACTTACCTCAAGGAGGGAGGCAGGCAGCACTATGAAAGTCATGCTCTTTTACTTTTCTAGTGCTTTCAACACCATTCGACCTGACTTACTCAGGACATGTGGAGGGATGCTCCCCTAGTGGCCTGGGTTACTGACTATCTCACAGGCCACCCACAGTATGTGAGGATGCAGAAGCTTGTGTTTGACACAATCATGAGCAGCACGGGTGCAACACAGGGTACGGTCCTGGCTTCCTTCATGTTCACACTCTACAACTCTGACCTCAGCTGCTGCTCACAGAGTCAGGTGTGTGGTGGACAGGTTTGCGGAGTGGTGTGGACTAAACCACCGGCAACTCAATGCAAAAAAGATGAAGGAGTCGGTGGTGGACTTTAGGAAATGGAGGACCAGTCCAAACCCCATCTCTATCAATGGGACTGATGTGGACATTGTGGGCAAGTACAAGTACCTCGGCGTTCACATATAGACAATAAATTAGACTGGACTACGAACACAGATGCCAAATACAAGAAAGCTCAGGGTCGCGTGTTCTTTCTCAGGAGACTCAGGTCTTTCAACATCTACAGAGCCATGCTGCAGATGTTTTAATCACACTATGGTGTCCACCATCATCTTCTACACTGTCAGGTGATGGGGCAGTAGGCTGAAGGCAGTCGCGCTAACAGACTAAATAAGTTAATCAGGAAAGCTCGCCGTAGACTGAGACCACTGAGGATCACCACAGAACGCCACAGAAGGTCTTTCTTACCTGTAGCCATCAAACTTTATAACTCCTCCCCTTTCTGCAAGAAGGAAACCTGACAGTGATGAAATCAATATCATGTTTCGAGTGAATGGATGCAATACTGGAGCCTTCCGGCTCCACAATTTCATCCAAGATTGATTCTATTCTATTTACAGAAGGCCAACTACTCATCAGGCATGGGAATAGTAATATTAGTGTTTTGGAACAGCCTCTCCCACCCCACCCCAGCTATTATTTTGCTATTGGATGTTTTGGTGCGAGGGTTTGGCAACAGGATACTTATCGTGCTTTGATTGATATGAACAGGGAAGGAAGTATGGTGTTTCCAAGGAGGCATCTAGCCAGTTTGGGGCTAAAATATGTCCTTTACATTTCCTAACTTGTTGTTTGTCATGAAAAACAAGCAACAGGACGGTAACATTTCAGTTCAGCCATTGATGACAGGAGCTAGATTTTAAGTTGGATTTATTTTTTACCTATCTGTGATGGTTTATCCCAAATAACCTGTTTGCTTTGAATTTAAGGGGTAAATTGAACTTTAATTTTACCTTTAATTTCTCCGATGTGTCCTGAGCCCATGGCCAAAAGTTTATCCTTCCAGTCCTTTGACAAGAGCCTCTCAATACTGGGGACTTCTGCTTAGATGAAGAACAGAGAGAGAGAGAGAGAGAGAGAGAGAGAGAGAGAGAGAGAGAGAGAGAGAGAGAGAGAGAGAGAGAGAGAGAGAGAGAGAGAGAGAGAGAGAGAGAGAGAGAGAGAGAGAGAGAGAGAGAGAGAGAGAGATTCAGTTGGCAGGCCTACATGACAATGAAGCTCATTTAAAGTCCATTTGCAGTAATAAAGGCAGCAGCAGCTTAGACTAATGGCTGCATCAGCAGGAGAGAGAGGGAGAGAAAGGAGGAAAAAGAGAAGCTGAGACTCAAAAGAGAGGAAATCTAAAGAACAAATACAAGTGAGCAAAAGGGAAAGAGTGAGAGAGCCAACACAAGATAAAGCGAGACACAAGTGGAGCGTAGAGAGAGAAAAAGAGCGAGGTTTTTTCCCTCTCACCTGCTGCTAGAGAATCATTAGCCCTGTGGGCCCGGAGACAAAGAGGGCCTTAATGCACCCACCACAATGGGCATATTATCAGCTACTGCTTTGTTTTCAACACACACTCCACAGACCCTCACGCACAAACACACACACGCATGCACGCACACGCACACAGCTCTGCACAGCCACACACATGCAGAAATAAAATCGTATGGTCTCATCCATACATGCATTCGCATTCACACAATGTAAGAGAAATGGAAATGTCAAACAAGAAAAAGCAAACATACAAAGACATACACATGACTAAATAAGTGTACATTGGTACAACTTATGCAGGAGGCACACACATATTGGCATCCCGCAAGTCATGGCTAACTATAATTATTATTATAAATAACTGATATCACAAAGCACGAAGGAAAAAAAAAAACAGTTAGAGCTGGAGAAGAACACCAAGTATGGTGAGAGTGACAACAATAAACAGAAAGAGAAATGGAGGATTTTATTTACTGTAAGCCTTCTGCACTTTGATGCAAGTTCTTAGTTTGGAAAGAGGTTTTACACTTTGAACAAGAAGATTAACCTTGTCAGCCAATGTAAACAGACACACTTGAATTCAAACAGCCACAAAACAGATACCTGCATGCTCAAGACATATGTGCCAGTATATCAGTGCTTGCACAGATGAAAATACACTAGCAACTGCTGACAGCAAGAAAAAGGTCGTTTATCCTGAGATTTTTTTTTTCGGCATAATCTGGAATGACAAGGGATTTTTAGGGGGAAAAAAATCTTAATACTACTGGTATGAAACATCTTGCTAGTAAAATAGCCACATTCAAATACAACCAATCGCAAAAATTAAAATGCAAGTAAGCAAGAGGGCAGTTTGGTGTGTTTTGGTAAACCATGTCACAAGTCTTTCCAAGTAAGACCTGAGCACACAAATGTACACACATGCACATCGTTTTAGAAAGTTAGAGAAAACCTTCACCTGGGAAATGTAAACCCAAGAGAAGAAAATGCATGCCCTATTGAATATTATAGGGACAGTTAATAACATGCATGATAAAAGATCAACGCGGAACCTCGTGGTATTTCTTCTCTTTCTGATTTTTTTCTTGGATTGTTTCTCTGTTGTCATTTGAAATTCAGCTTATTTCTTGACTACAATGAGTGGCCAGTCTATGTTTAACAGAGGCACTGTGTCATTGTGAGTTCTGTGAGAAGCCACTGTGGCTTTCTGTGGCTAGGAAAGCATACCAAAACTAGATTGAATAGACACAAGAAATAGATAATTCATGGAAATAAAAGTGAGGCAAGAAATATGAAAAGATAGAAGATGTAAGAGTGTTGTCCTGCATTATTTTCTCCCATGACAGCTGTCTTACTATCACACAACAGGTGCTATTAGCCCTTGGCGCAACCTCGCTCTCCCTTTTTCTCCCTCTGTCTCATTTCTGCCTCCAGCCCCCTTGCCCTCAACAATGCCTGGGGCTTTTAAGCCAAAGAGCTTTGACAAGTGAGAGGGAGCGACAAATGGCAGTGTTGCCTGTTCTTTTTTCCCCTGCATCCCCTCTCTGTCTCTAGTCCTAGTTATTATTTTTATTTATTAACAGGGCTGCAACCATTGTCCCTTGTGACATGCTAGGGCCACTTAAACTATTAATAAAAGCCAAAAGGCTCCATAGTGCAGTATATGGCAAAATTGGGAGAAAACATGCAGGGGGCGGAAAACAGGAAAGAAAAAAAGAGAAGAGTTTTGAGTTTGAAACATTCCTTTATTCGAACACCGGGATTATACAAGAAACATTCAAGGAAAATGTAAAATACTCATTTTAACTCAATGTCAGTGGCAAGGTGCTCTACTAAAAAAAAGAGAACATCAACTTGCTATTGTTGTTGCCTGAACACAATATGCTTTCCACAGCCCGAGTAAAAATATCCCAGGGTGTCAGTTAATGAAAAGAAATCATATACCAGTTTTAAACAAGTCTTAATCAGTGCTTTTACAATTGTCACCGGATCCTTACTCTTCCCAGTCAGTCAAATGGCTAATTTGGCAGAGGCAGAAAAAAAAAATTGACATACCTGATACCTTATTTTTCTGGAAAACTTCCGACCAAAGACAAATAAATGGACATTAAGGGTGAGCCTCAGATGGAGAAACTGCTAGCCAGCAGTTGCAGTCTGGCCAATTCAAAAAACAAAATTAATGTTTCAGAGTATCAACAAAACACTCCCTGGCACCCCAGGGTCTTGATGTGCTCAAAATTTGTTTGTGGCTATAGCCCCTGCATGATCCTCCATTGGAGGTTACCCATCCAGTTTTCCTGTGGTGGGTTACACAGGGCTCACAAGTGCTCCTTCAGGGAGATGTCTGATCCAAAGAAGTTAAACCACTTCAAGTCATTCACTCTTGATAAAGTTGAAGGTTTAGGACTTGACACATCTGTGGCAGGACGGTCAGTTTAGGGGAACCTCTAGTTCTACTCTCACTTAATGACTCATAGTGGTAACGTTCCATCGGAAACTTCAAGACAGGGTAGGAGGGCAGCACAGATTCTTGACAACCCCCTTAACCACCCTGACAGAGGTGATCGTTCCAGCTTCTTTTAGTGCAACAGGTGACACAACTTTGTGAACCTGAGGCCCATACAAAGAAGACAGAGACCTCAAAAAATATTGGAAAACAAAGGTTCTTCAAACAGCCACTGGCCCATGGTTTCATCATCAACTAGCCTGTATGCTAAGCTGGAAGAACTGAGCTGCAAAATCACTGGCTGCATCAAAAGAAGTTGTCTGTCCAGACAAAAGCATTCAGCCTTCTCCAGAGCCACATTCAAAGTAGCATGCCAGGTTGGCCCACACTCATAATCTGTAGTTTAAAGGCTTCAAATGTCTAATGCAGCCTTGGGGGGGCATGGGCTGGTCTCTCCCTGAGCCAGCCACTTGGCACAGGCCAGTTTCTCCCTAAGCCGGTCCCAAGCCCAGATAAATGCAGAGGGTTGCATCAAGAGGGTTATACGGCATAAAACGTGTACCAAAACCAAACATTGAAATTGAACCTAAGAATCTCATACTGAATCGGTCCACCCGGGTTAACGACGACCGCCAATTGAGCCGATAACCTACAGGGTACCAGTGGAAATTGGGCGACTGTGGGTTGAAGAAGGAGAGGAGAAAGGTGTGTTGGAGGTAAAGAGATAAGAGAAAAAGAAAGAGCCTTGGACTGAGAGTAGGGACTTATTGGGACAATGACAGGAAAAGGTAGAGAGTTGGTTGACATGATGCAGAGAAGGAAGGTGAATATACTGTGTGCCCAGAAGACCAGGTGGAAAGCTAGTAAGGCTAGAAGCTTAGGAGCAGGCTTTCAATTGTACTATCATGATACTGACAAGAGAAATGGAGTAGGAGTTACACTGAAGGAGGAGTTTTTTAGGAACGTTGCCGAGTTGAAAAGAATGTCGGATAGACTTATGAGTTTGAAGCTGGAAATTGAAGGTGTGATGCTCAATGTTGTTAGTTGAGATGCCCTGGAGGTGGGATGTGAGTTAGAAGAGAAGGAGAAGTTCTGGAATGAGTTAGATGAAGTGATGCAGAATATCCCCAGAAATGAGAGAGTGGTAATTGGTGCAGACTTCAATGGACATTGTGGTTAAGGCAATAGAGGGGATGAAGAAGTGATGAGCAAATTTGGTATACAAGATATAAAACGCAGAGGGACAGATGGTGGTAGACTTTGCAGAAAAGATGGAAATGGCTGTTGTGAATACTTTTTCAGAAAAGACAGGAACATAGGGTAACTTATAAGAGCGGAGGTAGGAGCATGCAGGTAGACTACATTTTGTACAGATGAGGTAATCTGAAGGCGATCAGTGACTGCAAAGAAGTGGTTAGATGAGTGTGTAGCCAAACAGTATAGGATGGTGGTTTGTAGGATGACTCTGGTGACTAGAAAGATAAAGAGGGCAAAAGATGAGCAGCGGTGAATGAAGTTTTGGGAGCTGAAAAGGGAGGAGTGTTGTATGATTTTCAGGGAGGAGTTCAGAAGGGCTCTGGGTGGTTACAGGGGTCTTCCAGATGACTGGGCAACTATAGATAATGTGATCAGGGAGACACTTAGGAGAGTATTTGGTGTTTAATTTGGAAGAAAAGTAGATAAGGAGACCAGGTGTTGGAATGAAGAAGCATAGAAGAATATATTGCGAAAGAGCTTAGCAGAGAAGTGGGACATGGAGGGAACTGAAGATAATAGACAGAAGTACAGGGAGATGCAGCACAGAGTTAAAGTAAAGGTAGCAATGGCCAAATAAAGGACGTATGAGGACTTGTATGCTTGGTTGAACACTAAGAATGGAGTGAAATATTGATGCAGGGTAGAAAGAGGAGAGATAGAGATGGAAATGATGTGCAGCAGGTCCAGGTGTTTAAGGAGACAGAAATGTATTGACAGATGCTAGAAGAGTGATGGGAAGATGGAAGGAGGGCTTTGAAGGGCAGATGAATGAGGAAAATGAAAGAGAGCAAAGGGTAGAAGAGGTGGCTATTAAAGTAACAGAGATTAGTAAAGTGAAGTGAGGAAGGCATTGAAAAGGATGAAGATTAGAAAGGCAGTTGGTCCTGATGATATACCTGCAGAGGTATAGAAATGTCTAAGAGAGGCAGCAGTAGAGTTTAGATTATTCAACAGGATCTTAGAAAGTGAGAAGATGCCTGAGGAATGGAGAAGTGTGATTGTGCCAATTTTTTAAGGATAAGGGAGATGTGCAGAATTGCGGTAACTAAAGAGGGATGAAGTTGATGAGCCAGACAATGACGTTATGGAAAAGAGTAGTGGAAACTAGACTGAGAGCAGAAACAGCATTTGTGAGCAGCAGTATGGCTTGATGTCAAGAAAGAGTACTACAGATGCAGTATTTGCTTTTTAGAATGCTTATAGCGAAATACAGATGAGGTCAGCGGGAGCTGTATTGTGACTTTGTAGACCTAGAAAAAGCATCCGACAGGGTGCCGAGTCATATTACGGTATTGTGTGAGGAAGTGTGGAATGGCAGAGAAGTGTATTAGACTGGTGCAGGACACGTATGCTAGCTGTGGGACAGTGGTGAGGTTCACTGTAGGTGTAACAGAGAAGTTCAAGGTGGAGGTGGGACTGCATCAGGGATCAGCTCTGATCCCCTTCTAGTTTGAAGTGGTAATGGACAGGCTGACAGACAAGGTTTGACAGGAATCTTCATGGACAATGATGTTTGCAGAAGAAATTGTGATCTGTAGTGAGACCAGTTAACAGGTTGAGGAAAATCTTGTGAGGTCGAGGTTTGCGCTGGAAAGGAGAGGAATGAAGGTTATTCACAGCAGGATAGAATATATGTGTATGAATGTGAGGAACCCGGGTGGAATAGTGAGGCTTCAGGGAGAGGAGATCAAGAAGATGGACGATTTCATGTACTTGTACATGTACAGGTCAACAGTCTAAAGCAACAGAGTGTGGAAAAGAGGTAAAGAAACTGGTCCAAGCAGGTTGGAATCAGTGGAGAAAAGACTATCAGCCAAAATGAAAGAAAAGGTGTACAAGACAGTGGTGTGACCAGCGATGTATGGTGTAGAAACAGTGACAATGATGAAAATACAGGAAGCAGAGCAGGAGGTTGCAGTGATGAAGATGTTGAGATTCTCTTTGGGAGTGACGAGGGTGGATAGGATCATAAATGAGTCCATTAGAGGGACAGCATATGTTAGATGCTTTGGGGAAAAGGTCAGACAAGCCAGACTGAGATGTTTCGGTCATGTGCAGAGAAGGGATAGTGAATATATTGGTAGACGGATGCTGGAATTGGAGATACCAGCCAAGAGGTCTTGAGGAAGACCAAAGAGAAGATTTATGAACGTAGTGAGAGAGGATATGAAGGTAGTTGGTGTGAGAGAGGAGGATACAGAGAATAGGGTTAGATGGAGAAGGTTGAATAGTTGTGGCAACCCCTGTAGGGAAAAGAGGGAGAAGAAGATGACATTACTTCAAATGTCAGGCCTTGACTTCCCTTTGCTGCTCAGGTCAAATGTTTTTCCAATCAGAAGAATTCCAAGATTTTCCTCTGGGTATCCCCGAATAATATCCCCATTTGACGGTAAAAATGTGACAAGCTTGTACCAGATATTCTAAGCAACCAGATTATCGATGACAGCACTCTTCTTAGGAAAAAAATTGGTGTAGAAACCACCTCATCCTTGACAACAAACCACATACTTTGTCGTACTCTCGCTCCCAGGTTCTGTAGGCGAGAGGCTTAGCCCTAAACACCTTAAAACCATCCCTCCCCTAATTGAGCCAAGCAGGCAGCATCTGACCCAATAGCAGAGCATAATCTTTGCCCAGTTTACCCATGCCAAACTTCTGTGAAACGCCGAACAACAAATGTTTACATTGTTGTGTGAGTTTACTGTTCCCTGTGCTGCTTGCATTTCCCTGCACTATAATCAAAATATGTTTATTATTCTTTATTTATCTGCCACATATATCTAGATGCACTGTAGTTGGAAAAGTAAGAATTCCATTGTACAGGGAAAAGAGAAAGAGAGAAGAGAAGAGAAGCCATGGAGCTACCCAAAGCACTGAGCTGTCCTGAGAAGTGGCAGGCTTGTCTTATTCCTTGCTGAAGAGCAATTGGCTGTACCCGTTTTCACCCTGGAAAACAAATACATGAGGTCAATTCTATCAAAAGCCTTTTCTGTATCTAAAGCAATATCACACACATCAAAAACATTCCTTGTAAGAAATATTTTGTCCATTATTAACCAGTGGATCACACAATAGCTCTTGATCTCTATGATGATTGCAAGCACCTCCTTCAGCCTGTTTGATAATTATATTGTTAGTGCAGAGTGAGGATATAGGGCACCACCTTTCAAGCATAGCCAAATCACCTGTCTTCAGAGGAGAAAGAACTGCTCTTTGGCATAAGCTTGGTAGGGAGTCTGTTTGACTGCAGTTCATTAACACAGCATGGAGGTCAAGACCATTGATGTTCCAAAAATGTTTAAAACAAGTTCACAGGAGGTCCAAAGGGACTCTATTGTATCCCAATGATTAGCTTGAAGCCATCTGCTTAACAGCAGTGGAAAGTTCTGCAAAGGTCAGTTTTTCGTCTAGGACAGTTTGGCTGAGTTGGGGAAGTTCCCACAGCAGATATTTCCTGCTCTTATAGTCATAGTCCACAACCCCTAAAAAAACAAGTATAGAAAGTGCATGAGTCCTCACTATACCTGTGGTCAAGTTGGTTAAATTGCTTCAGAAGTGTGATCCTGCCCACCATGAGCCCCAGTCCATTTCAACCTGCTGAACTGTGTTTGCAAAAAAATACTTCTAGCTTTCTCTGACAGCAAATGACAGAATTATCACTCAGTTTAATCTGCCCCCCCCTCCTAAGAAAAAACAGGTGGCTCTGAAATTTTTTGCACATAAAGGACACACAGACAGGAAAACAGATGACAAAAAAGGAAACAAACAGCAAGAGGAAGAAAAACATGTAAATTCTCATGTTTCTTCAGAGTCCATTTAACAGGTTTGCCATTCATTGACTTACTTAGAAGTGTGATGTATCTCTTTAAATGGTATTGTTTTGTCTCATCGAAAGGATCAAAATTTCCCAGTTTTTTAAGGACGTTGACTGATTTCATTAATTTATCTGAGTCACTAAAGTGATCAGTAATACAAATAAATTTTGGCTTGTGGAGATTCGATCTGTAAAGTCATTAATGTCTACCAGGGAGTAGGAATCATTTGCACAATTTTGTGCTTCAATAAATAGAAGCAGTTTGAACTCAGAACCATACTCCATTTCCCCTCCTTCACATACCTGACATCCCAATTCAACCTTATCCACATTGGATGAATCATTCATAAATTCTGAAACACTATGAAACATTTCTGCTTCAGCTGATCTCAAGGAAAAAAAAAACATTTTTACGTCCTGCGTCTCATTGCATTTGTTTATCATGAGATTCACCATTAATAGGTACCAAAATTACAATCACTAAACCCAAGGTCCAAGGCGCAGAACCCCCAGCATTGAGCATAGCTAAGACAGTAGTACTGATAGCTATGGGTTCAGTGACACATCCTGGTGCAACTGAAGTAGTGCCCTCTGCCACAGAGGAAGCACATGTCACCACTTGCCCGTTATCAATGACAGGATCATTTTTTTGGGTGAACACACAATGTTTCTGCCCCCCATCCCCACATTCAAAGTACTTAAGCTGCCCTGAGCTGACAAAGACCAAAAACCCAAACTCAATGTTCGGAAGCCACTGGCAAATTTTCCAAATTAGGGACACTTGAAATCGTGATAGAAGAACAGACAGAGGTGACATCTATACCAATACATCATAATTGACAACACTGCAAGTTGATTTACTTGGGGTTAATTTTTCAGATACATTAACACAACTCTGTTCATCCAGGATGAATATGTGAAGTTTCCATGTCCTACCCTCTTGGTGACTGCAAGCAGCATTTCTTTGACCAGCACCATACTATCCAGGAGCATTATCCACATGCTATGCTTGAGAGATACAGGGTTCTGCCATACCCAGGCATGTGCCTGGACATACATGCTGACTCAAAAATCATGTATATGTGTGTATTAATAAAAATTGGGGGACAAAAAAACAATTAAAGAGAAAGGAGAGAAAATATTCACCACTTGGTTAAAGTGTGTTTATGTCTGCATGCTCATGGCCTGTAAGAAATGTGAGTGTGTGCCAATGAAAAAATAAAGAACAAATACAAATCCTTAAATTAGAGACTTCTTATGCATTTTTTTTTTAATATATTCTCAAATTTATATCTGATGTCTTGAAAAATGAAAAAAAATTATTAATTAATTGAAAGATGATAATTTGAGACTGGTTCTGGGAAAAGCTGAGGGAGGAGCACTGACAATGACTCTTGATTCATCATCTATTATTTTGACTCATTGACTCAAACAGAGTCAAGCTGCTGTACTATGTCCAAGCCAAAAAAACACTGTACACCTGCTGAGAGACAGAAAGGGAAACAGTGTGGAGTGTGTGTGTGTGTGTTAGTGTGTTTGTGTGTGTTCATAGATACTCATCCAACTTTTGAATACAATGTGTTTTTGGTTTAAAGATTGATGGAGACAGAGAGAGACACAAGACAGCAGTCATTTTTAGTCCAGTCCACTACAACCAACCTCAAAACCAGTGCCAACTAACCCCTCCCCCCATCTCCCCCATCCATCGTTCCTTCCTTCCTTGCTGTCTTTTGCTTAGACCCTTATTCCTGAGTCACCACAAGCAACAAGCTTCATTTTTTCCTATTATATAGTATTTGTCGGGACTGGAAACCCTTGTAGGAAAAAGGAGGAATGGTAATGACAATGTGGTAGAGGAAGGGGGTATGAGGGGAAAGCAAGAGGGGGGTGGAGTAAGAGATGGAATAGGAGGGAGAGCCCAAGCCCTTGGGTGCACAACAAAGGGGCCTCTGTGCCAAACCAGACTCAAGGGGAGGGTGAAGGAGGCGAGTGAAGGCAAGGGGGGGAGGCTACAGGAAAAGGCCCTGGCTGGGGACCTGTTGTCAGCCCTTGCATTCTGAAAACAGGCTCTACATTGACTTGGGCCTTGGCACCAGTGAGAAGACTCCAGTTGGTTGTATGCCACTCCTCTCACCAACTTCTTCTGAACTGAATAAGGTTCAGTATTAAAAATTAATCATACAAGCATTGGTAGATATTCTCTGAGACTATAATCCTAAACAAAGAACAACTGACATCCAGGGTTAGCGAAACACAAAGAATTAGAAAAAAGCAGGGCTGAAATACTTGACAAAATGACCATGACTGTAGTGTACAACAGGGTGGATTTAACTAGGACTTTACATTTAGACTCAAACCAGATTTAGGCTAGGCCTTCCCTTACAGCCAACAAGTAAAGGGGGAAAATTTGCAAGATTTATCCTGTGTAGTCACTATATTTAAGTTGTTATAATGGAAAAGAAAAATAAGACCAATTTAAGCCTATATTTATTTAAATCCTCTTCATACACCAACAGTTCTTTTCAATCTGGTCCTCGCCTCTTATATTGACACTGCCAAGTTGCTCAGTCACAAAATGAAGACACTGATATTTCGATAGGAAACTCATGTTTTGTTGAGCAGGGCCATGTGATTGGACACATTTTTTATTGATTCTTTCTTAATCTTGTCAATTTCTTCCAAAACAGAGATGCATGCCAAAGTATGGGCAGTGTCTTATTTAAAAGGAGAGTGAATAGAGATATGGAAATGAGATACATGAAAAAAAAAAAAAAATTGTCAAGGTCCAGCTCATATCACCAAATCTGCAAGGTTAGCAGCTTAAAGTACCAATTACTGGGTTGCTGTTATGGGGGACAACGCTTGTCAACGGTTGCTGCAATGGCAAGGCCTATGTGTAAACACTGAACTCTACTTTCCATATACTACTTTAGTACTTTAAGACCCTTCCCATTGCTCTCAACATTCCAAAAGGAAGCATAGGGTGAGGGTGAGAAACACAGAATACATACATATCTGTGTGTGTGTCTGTGTGTAGGTGTGTTTTGGCCTTAGTTGTTTATTAGCCTCAGTCTTAGGTCCCAGGATCAACTTCCAAATTCACCTGTCATTGAATGCCACTCAAATTCAGTTGTTACTAACTAACTAACTAACTAACTAACTAACTAACTAACTAACTAACTAACTAACTAACTAACTAACTAACGACACAGCACACAATCGCAACCTCTTAAATCAAGTTTAAAAAGTCTGTCATATTGTCCCACACGTTGTTTGATGACATCAACTTGTGATGTCACCATACGAAGAATAGTAATTTTTTTCCTTATGTAGCAATAAAGGGCATGTGATCCTCCCCTGAAGAACTATGGTAGTCACAGAAGGGTCTTTAAACAAGTTTTGAGGCATGAAGCAACACCCCTGCTAAAGGAAATCCAAATTATATAACTAGCAGGAACCCCTTAAAAGTAACCGGGGATGGAACTCTGAAGTGTAACACAGATTTTTTGCTTTAATCACAAATGCAAGAGAAACTATTAAATAAAAAACAAAAAAGGAATGTTTTGTTTCTTTGGCATTGTATAGAAATCATTACCATCCATTAAATGTGCTGCTATATGAACAGGCCACAGCATATAAAGCAAAAATTTACAAGGGTGTCAGTCAACATTTAATCAATTGAAAATCCCTTTATCTGAATGCAGAGTTCTGCCCTTCACTTCACTCCCTTTCCCTAACAGATGGTGTTGTGGGTGCTTATGTCCAATTTGATTTGAACCAAAACCTGAGCCAATTTTTATACTGGCATGAAATTTCAGCAAGCCAGATCCACACACTGGCAGTCAGAAATAGCAGCGGAGAGGGCACGACATTGTGAAAGAACGATGAAGGGCAAAATCTGGAGCGACATTTGAGAAAGTCACAGAAAAACTTTGCTTGCTGTCTAATTTTTTCTTGTGTGTTTGACTGTGTGTATGTTCTTCCCTCCCCTCTGTTGCATGCCATTTTTGTAATGATCTGGAGAAAGAAGCCACAGAATTTAAATGCTATTTTCTTGAAAGCAAGTGAGAATTGTAACACATAGAAAATCAGTAATTTCCACTTGCTGCTGTAACTGCAACGATAATTATAATTTTAAGTATTACATAAATGTATTAACGACTGTACATAAGATTAAGTGGTGATCCCATTCTGGAGAAACCAAATGTAAAAGACCTGCTACCTATAAATTACCTTATGACGGCCTGCTTAGTGGGCATTCAGACGTATATATAGATACACACATAGATACATATATCCACATGCATGCATGCATATAGTGTCGTCACTCAATATGATTTAAAGGTAAAGGTAAGTTTTGAAACAGGCAAAACGTATAATGTGAACAAGCAAACCAGGTAAATGAGCAAGAATGACTGTGAAATGTAGAGTGGTCTGAGGTCTACATGCAAACTTGGCATGTTAGAAAATTAAGTATGTGGTGTAAGATACAATGTAAACCAATACTAATCAAAATCAAGTAGATATTAACCAATAGTACTTCACTCAACTCAATCAATCAGTTCCCTTCTTAAGATATAAAATTGAAAACATGTTGAAATTCTGCTCACTTAATAGATGGTAATTAATGGTAGTTGAATTGTCTGGAAAGACATCTTTAATGCATGTACATCTCTCACAGTCAAACTAAGGCAAGGCATGTACATCAGTGTGTCTTTGACTTTTAAGCCTGTGTGTATACGTGCATTCGTGCATTCATGAGTGTGTGCATCCATATGTGTCTCAGTGTCTTATACAGTGGCAAAGTTCGCTGTAATGGAAAATGACACTTACAATATGTCTCATGGCAATAACCCTGTTTAGTGTTCTTGTCACTAGTTTACTCAAAGACATACACATACCCAACCACAAATGCATGCAAACATGCACACAAGCATGGTGTGTCTCTGTTACTGCAATGGGCCCCAGGCTATCATTGTCACTGCACTGTTTTATTGCATAATTTTGACTTGACAACAAAAGCGGAGATTGTGCATTGGACCTGATGTGTTTGGAAAGGAATAGACCTCACTACGAGAGAGACGGGGAATACACAAATGTCTATGCGTACGTGTGTGCATTCATGTTGCCCACACACACTCCCTCATAGCATTGCTTTTTCTATTACGAGTTTTGACATTTTTTGTCCGCCTGTCAAAGCAATTGTAGAGACAGAGCAGTAAGACACTCCAAACACACATATACTACTTAACATATTAAACAATTTCCAGTTTTTAAAAAGGAGCCTTAGCATGTTTGTTTCTGTTAAGGCTTTTTTTCTGATGCTTTATGTCTACATATCAGTAGTTTGACTGACTGCTGGTTTGGCTTTAGAGTCCCTTTGCTTTACTGGAGAGTGAGGGCCAGACCAACCAATGCCAGTTATCCAAACACTGTTGACAGGCACAAAGAGATATAAACAGACATGCGCACGCACGCACACAGACACACTCACACACAAGTGCACACACACACACAAGCGCACACAGTCATAAACATACCTACGGTGACTCAAAAATATACAGTGAAGTGTCCATGCTCAGTCTGTTTATGTCTCTTTGAATCTGGATATCAGTCTTTTTTCTTTCTGTCTTTCATCTAAATGTGTGAATGTTTGTTCCATCTGTGTGTTGTTTGGTCCGAGACACTGCATTGTAAACTCTTAAGAAAAGCCTACATTGTCCTGTGTGCTGCTCAAAGATAGGGCGACAGACATGTGAGAGCCATTAGACCAATGGCAACAACAGGGCAAACAGTACTGGAATGCTCTGCTGACAAGTATGTGTGTTCTCATGGTTGTCTGTGCCTCATCTGTAAACCTTTTTTCAACTCACAATGTTTCCCCTGCAAGACCTTTTGTTCGGATGGTTAAAATAAATAAATTTATATAAAAACATTTATATGTTTTCATCAGCAGTGGCTGATGCAGCACATTGAAACAGGTGTACATCTGTAGACAGAAAATGTAGATTATAGGAAGAAAGAAAAGGATACTACAAATATTAGAAGATTACAAATTTTCAATTTTAGTTTTTTTTTTCTCTTTGTAAATGTTTTGTATATTGTATCAACGATAGATTTTAGTGCCTTAGGTTTAAGACCAAATAAGAAACCAAATCATCATTTTGACAACAGTAATTTTATAAATTCTAAGTGAACAAGCAAAACAATACAATATAAGGCCATGTGCTTCAGTTAAATATTATACCCATTGCTGGTTTATTGACCAAGCATTTCAAAATCACAACTGAAACCACATGGATGACCCCTCAATTTGACTGATTTCTAAATTTTATGATTGAATGTGACTGTTTCTAAATTAATACATTACAAAAAGCCCTCACAGGTTTCAGTCTTTACTTATAATTATACACAAACCATGTTATGTAAAATATAATGACTCTGTTTTATTAAACAAATCATAGACAAAGACAAATAATGATGAAACCATATTCCGTATCTTTCAGAACATTCTGCCTGGTTTAAACCATCCTTACTCCTCCTTAGCTACTCCTTGACAAGACACCCATGACTCTGAGTGGGTAATTCTCTTAACAATATTTGGCTCAATGGAGACTGGGGACTTCAGTAGGGTATTATAACCTTGGCCATAACATCAACACAAACTCTCACAGCTCACATGTATGCATAATGACCTCTTTAATATAAGGTGCAATTAAGCCTTAAGGAAGGGGAAGAGTAAGTATTTATTGATGAGTTATTTATGTGTTGGCTGGGTAAAACGAATATTCTGAAGAAACCAAAAAAGAGGGTACAGACAGAGATATGTTGAGCTGAAAAAGGTTGGTGACTGGGGGGCAAGAGCAAAAATTGTGTTGCTTTAGAATTGCAAGCCAAATGTAACAGCAATATTAAAAATTGACTCAATATAGAATACATATTTGAAGAAACAATACTGTGATAAGACTGTATTAAACATCAGATGATGAAATCAAGTCAGTAATTTGTCTTGTCTTCATTCAAAAGACAAAATAGTGCAAAATTTTCATGAATACAGTCCAATATTAAGGTCATTAGGTCCATGAGACTGTAAGAAAAGGTTTAATTCCAGAAAAATAGAACTATTTTCAGAAATGTCATAGTATAATGACAACATTCTTTGAATTTCAACTTTTGTGGATGTTTTTTTTTTTTTTTTTTTTTTAATACTTGTATGTTCAAAAAATACATTAGAGTGTATAAAATAAATTGAATATACTTTGTCTCCCTCGTGGAAAACGTCTTATTTTTCCAAATGGAAATTACCTCCAAGGGGTTGAGAGTAAATGCACTTACACATTATTAATTTGGTGCAGGTCAACATATAAATATGAAATGTAGTGACTGAATTCAGAGATGAATAATTTCCAAATTGCTTTACATGTGACTACAAATGAGTGTCACAACTTGGTGGTAAAATAATTTAGTCCTCAAAACACTCATGTCTAGAAGGACTTCCGCAATCAACTTGTGTAGGAATAAGAATTAAGATAACAGTACACTTGAAGCTATTTCAACAAATATTTGTAAACCACCCGGATGTAAACATTTTCCAAAAAATATCTGGAAAAATAATGAAAAAATAAATAAAAATTTGGGGGCAATCAGTTACTTTAGAAAATTACTTCAGCTGCCTCGGTCAGTGGATAGTAAAAATGACTGTATTAAAGATCACTTTGTATCATGTCATACCTAAAGATTGCCATGTTTTTGAGAATGCAACAGAAACTAATAATGAGGCAACAAACAAGACTGGCATAGAGCAGCTGATTTGCTTTATCAGTACCATAATGAGCCCCTTTGGTTTTTGTGGGCATTTTGTGGGCATTGTTCACATCACCATGTTTTCACACGATTGCTTCTTAGTTTGTTTAGATGTTTTGAATATGTGTGGTTGTGTGTGTGGGTGACAAATTCAACCCAAAACTGACTGACATCTGGCTGTGGCAGTTGTTTTAACAGCTGAGCTGACAACATTAATCTGAACGCACCCAAATCAAAAGGAGACAACACCTGTTCACTGCTCCTGGGCCCAGCCGAGGAAGAGGCAGGGGTAAAGGGAGGGAAGAAGAGAGTTGGAGGGGAAAGCAGTGAAAAGATGCAAGGTTGAGTGATTAGATGCAGGTAAAAAGGGTGATTGCAACAGAAAAGCAGAAGAGGGATGGGAAGGAAAGAATGAGATGCAAGGGGTGAGGTATGAAAAGAAGATAGGGTGTAAAAGAAATAATATAAGGGAGGCAATATTTCACAGCATACAAATAGCTCTTTCCCCCCAACAAAGTGGAAAGGAACAGCGGGCCAAACAAGGAGGGAGGGAAGAAACAAGGGTCAGGGCCAAATGAATGGATGAATGGAAGGGTCCCACTGGGAGAAAAAGGGGATAGTTCACGAGAGGAGAGATGGGGGGGCAATTCATGTGAGGACTGAGACAAAAATGACTGGCTACTAATGGCCACTTTGTTTGCCAAGCAGAGCCAAGGAAAGTGTACAGTGCTGGCAGTGCAGCAGAGGGTGGGGGTGGTAAGGGCAGACCTAGAGATGCTTGTCTCTTAACATCTGGCTCAAATAAGGCTGAGGATTATATAGAGCTCAGGGTCATGACTCCTGAAGCTGACAACATAGACACCAACACTCCATTTGCAGGACACACCCTCTGACCAGTAGGCCACGGGTTAATTCATGATGACCCTGTGGATTCAAAGATTGACACAGTGACTTGCTGACAACACTTGTGGGTGATTTCTCCCTGGTCGACTGAATGGGTTTTTGACGAGCTACACAACTGTGTGACGAGCTGACTGTATGACTGATTTCTTTGACAGTTGACAAACTTTATACCAAAGTATTGCACTCACAAATTATATTCAACTTTACGCAGAACTCGTCAAGTCAGATTTTATTTTTACGGAGTTGTCTTGCGGCACTTTAAATGTCGAAAGATCTGAACCACACCCTTTCAATTATTTACAGGAAACCCAACATCCCCCATGAGTAAGCATTTGGTGACAGTAGCAAAGAAAAACTGCCCTTAACTGGGCAGGAACCTTGGACAGATCCAAGCTTTGTAGGACAGCCTTCTGTCTCAACTGGTTGGGGTAGATAAGGAGAAAGCGTGCAAGGACGGCAGTTACAAAGCAAGACTGTGATAAGAGTCAGGGGTGGTATGAGTGTAGGGAGACCCAGACACAAATGATCTTGTCCTAATAAACAACAGCAGCGCTAACAGCTACACAGTCCTTGTGACATGATACAATAATGGCTTAAATATTCATGAAACAATGATCGTCGTCTGGCAGGATTGCTGCAGTGGATCAAGCCACGCCCCCTGGGAACCTGTGAAATGAGTGAGCCAAGAGACTCTGGAGAAGTGCAAAGCACTGATGAAGGGACATACTGTTCGTGCATGCAGGATAAAAAGTGTGGGAGGAATGAGAGAAGTGAATCATGGGATATCCCTCAGCAAGTAAGGGTCTAGCCTAGCTCTAACCTTGGGCTTTGTCAAAAAGAATGGTTTTAAGCCCATTTTTAAACAGAGCTGCTGTCCGCCCCCCACATTGAGATTGGAGGATCTTTCCGGTGAAGAGGGGCTAGGTAACTAGAGAATGAAGAAGACATTCCTTGAACTTTAATTCCTAAAATTAGGTGGAAATGCACTACCTGATATGCAATAAGATGGTAATGACTGTACATAAACTGCTTTACAGAAATCCAAGAGTTTAATGATATAGGAAAGCAAGACTACAGACTTGCAACTACGATGTCAAACTGTGCTAAGATGATTGTGCTACATTGTACAGAACCATATGTAGATTACACAGTGCGTCTCTGGAACTGCTGAAACCTGCATAGTTCATGATGCAAGTTGTGCCAAATATGGTTTTCAATGTCTAAAACTGATATTTTGTTATAAGCAAAAGTTTTTTTTTTTTCCCTGAGTATCTCATGAATATGGGGAAAAGATACTGCTGAGAATTACTGGTCTGGTTTGCTGGTGGAGTTTCCACTATAATGATTTTCACACAACTCTTCTTCCACTGCAATCAATAACATCTAGTTCAGTAAACTACATCTATAAGACAATCCATGACACCACCCCCACAATGTAATAGTGGAAACAGAATTTGATTGAAAATCACCCTCAGCACTGAAAAAATTAGAAGATATTGAAATTGTGGATTAACTCACCAATTCTTCTTACAAAGGTAAGTTCGTAAATGAAACAAGTTAGCACTTCTTCACCAAAAAAGGAATCAAGGACAATATAAGTATTATCCATTTTGAAACAGCAAAAATGATATCTATCTTTCTATATAAAAGGGAGAATGTAGATGATAGAAGAGGAAAGAAAAACAAATGCAGACAGTTAATAAGAGATGTTCAATCCTGGTCTCCACTGATTTGGTTGTAAGATGCAGTGTTCAGTTACAGTGAATTATTGATAACCGAACACAGGTAACTGCAAATTATTTGTGGCAGGAACCCTTTGTGTACTGCAATCAAATTTACACAAATATAGACCTAAACATCCAAATAATCAATTCATAAACCAATAAAATATAACTTCTGCCTTCCTTGTCATCAGACAACACACACAAATTGTACATACATAAATGACAATTAAACTATGTTTAGGTCAAAGTAGATAGAACTCTTGGCTGATTTATGACCTCTTGGCCTTAGTACTTAAGTAATGCAATGCAAAATGCAGATGCTAATTTATTAAATTAAAAATGTGCATGGTGTGCAAGACGATAAAAAAAATAAGATGATCTGATGGCCAGCAGCAAATTGTACTTGTACTTGTACTTGTAGTCCACTAGAACCTCTTAAAAGTGCTCTTTGTAATTGACATAGTTTAAGTTGACTGGACAGGAGTAGTTTCATACTCCATGATATCATTCTTTATTTACTGTAAGGAATTTCAGATTCCTCTGGTTGAGAGAAATGATTATGAGATTGTGAGATTCTTTGTTTTCATGTACTGTATGCATCCAACTAATATCCAGATTTCTACCCAACTCAATGCTACAGCTGTGAAGCAGCTTCTGTGTATATTTGTTCTTTTAGTTCCTCCATGGGTATTTCAAACATCAATGTTATGCGTTGCACGGGTGTGTTTGACATCACCTGCTGATGTTGGAGCAGTGGAAGGATGAAGTACACTGAGATGGGGGTGAACTGATGGATGGATGAATAAAAGACTGGCTCAATCCAACCACTTTTTCTGGCTTTTTTTCCTCAGTCTTTTGCTCATTCCTTATTCTCAGCTAAATGTATCCACCCTTTCAATTGTCACCTCATTGGAGTGTATGGAGGCGTGAGGGAGTTCCAGCCAATGTGTGCTTGTTGGGCACAATGGACTCGCCTAAGTGCTGTCCTATAAAATGCCTCAGTGCTTTCTAAAAGCAAGCCCTAAGATCTGTCCCTGCCTTGAAAATGGGTGAAGTGCAATGGCTTTCTGTTTGTGTGTGTCTGTGTGTGTGTGTGTGCTTGTGTGTGTGTGTGTGTGTGTGTGTGTCACTAAGTTGGCATTGTTAGTAGGGAAACTGGTGCCTTGGAGCAGTGTGAAGCAAGAAGGAAATTCAGCCATAAAAACACCATTCTGATTGACCTTATGGTTTTGGGCACGGCTGTAAACTGTAAACTGAGTCTGTATCTTCTCTGCTGTTCTCTCCTAGTCATAAAGTAAAGGTGCCTCTCCCACCCTTTTAACACAGCAAGAAAGTATGGTTCCACAGTTCAAGATAAACATCATGGGGGGTAAATACCTTTTAAAGCTTCATCTGCTGATCATTATTTAAGGAGTACCCAGTGTTGTCAACAGATGCACAATTTCCCACAAGCAAATTAACTTCCACTTGCCACGCAGCATGTTGATTCCTCTAATTTTAGGCTACTAGACCATGATGAACAACTCCTGTATTCATATATTCATAGCTTATAGCTTTTCATGCATGTGTGTTTTTGTGTGATTTTTTTGGGGGGGCGTGTGTGAGTGTATTGTATGTATACCTTCTAATGTTCCCCAATAACTCTTCTCCTATTTAGCTTTTGTTAAATGCAAATGGCGCAGAATGAATGAATCACTCTGTCTTGTTTAAGCTGCTATTCTTTCTATTTTTTCTCTCTGTCTTTCTACCTGTGAGCACCACCGGGTTCCTTTTCTCTTTTTACAGCTGATTCTAAAACTGGCTTCAACAGGTGTCACCAGAGTATAAATGTATGTATGAACAGCAGGGGTAACAGATAAGCTAATTGCTTAGCTGACTCCCCACTGGACTCCTGGTAAAAAGAAAGAAAATAAATAAAACATATATCAAGGGCCCATCATTGCATTCTTCCATAGATTTATAAAAGTAATTGCATAGCTATACTATATGTGTGTGCATGTGCAAGTCTATATGGCATACGCATACATGTACAGCTTCATGAATCTCTGTTTAAGTATACCTTAAAGGCAGCGTGTGGCCTATGGAGCAAGACAGGAGATTACTGAGGAGAACGGTCTACTTGTGAAAGATCATTCAAGTTCAGGCTATAGGGGGCAACAAGTGCTCAGTGTTTATGTGTGTGTGTGTGTGTGTGTGTGTGTGTGTGTGTGTGTGTGTGTGTGTGTGTGTGTGTGTGTGTGTGCGCTTCATGTGTTTGTGTGCAAGGATTCTTGTGCTATTGGCCTGCATCCTCAAAATTTTCTCCATGTGTCCCATGTGTTCAACATGTTTATTGTAGTGACCAATTTGTCTTTTGGATCACTTTTTCTCATTTCCCCTTACTATTCTACCCTTTGTATGTTTCTGTATGATTGTTTTCTATTGATCTGCCAAGAAAACACTAAGTCATTTTCAAAGATTTCAAGCCTTTATTCAAATTTTATTCAAACCTGCTGTCTGCTACTAATGGCCTTTGTGAGCCATATAGCCACAATAGCAAGAAAGGCACAGAGAGGGATTTGTATGTCATGTCCCATAAGCCCCCCACCCCCAACCCCTGTTTCCTTCTGCCACTCTTCATCTCTTCTCATCTACCCTTTCTTCACTGGCTCACTTTTCTTTAGTCCTTTATATATTGCTTGGTATGGGGTTTTGTGCCTAAGCATACAAGAGTGTATTCTTGGTCTTCAGACACTCAGGTCTTTTGGTGGCACATTTCATTTGAACATAACTTAGATGATGCTTTGAGGTGGTACACTGAAACACAGTGGGGTGTATATTAAGAAGGCACCACTATATCACACTTCTTCACTTTCCCTTTTTTCTCCTTTCTACACCCATAATTTTGTTCCTCTTCTCTTTTACTACATACTCATCCCTCTCTAAAACTCTGCCATGGATGACTCATAAAGATCCATTATGTTAGAGACAGTTCATAAGGTCCAGTGAAGCAATGAGCAACCCAAAACACACTTCAATTACGGCTCAGCTCAACTACCATTTTTTTTTTTTTTGATTTTTTCCCCTTTCCTGTAAAATGTGCAACAAAAGGCCACTCTATTGTCTGGAATTGAAAACAAAAATAAATGCAAAAAACATCAAGCACTGAGCAGTAGTCTTGACAATTTTGAAAACCACACAGAAAAGCCTAGAAAAATCGTTTAGTGCATCCCTGTCTGGAGCAAAAGCCTGGAGATGGCCAAGGAGGGACAGATTACAAATACACATAATATACATGCATATTTTTCAAGATAAATTCATTATTTTCTATAATGTTTCTATAACATTTTTGCCTTGTCAGTTACACTGCTACAAACAACAATGCTCAAAAAAAAAAGTTTTGAGGGCTTAATGATTGAATGTATTTTGGCATGATTGAGTACCATCACGCATAGCATCGTGTTTCTCTCCAGCACAAAAGATTTATCGAATAATTTTATTTACACAATCTGTTGGTGTATCATTATCACATGATCATTACCCCTTGCACCTGATTGTCACTTAAGACCCAGCCTATGCTAAATGGAATGTAGGATAACTGCATCTCTTTTTTTCTTGGGTCCAACTGATAGCCCAGGAGTTGATTTGAGAATAAAATGCAAGTCTAGTCAAAGCCATGTATCCCTGAGAAATTCTAATGTAGGCCTTTAGCAAAAAGTATACAATCTTTTGTAGTTACCAAGATAAATTACAACATTTTTTAACATTTAAAATGTAAATGAGTCAACCAAAACAATGATGTCAATTTTTTCACACACTAAGACATGCACACTGGAACAAGAACAAGATTTGGTAGGTTGTGACAAATATATAAATTCTGGAGCATAGTGGAGTCAAACAGTTGATCTGTCTGTTAGTAACCTTGAAAATGAAACACTTACCTTTTTGTGTGAAATAGGTTGGGATCATAACATAATAGAGAAAGCAAAATAGTGAGAAAAAAAAACTGTGACAAAAGCAGTGAAGCACAGTCATGAGTAGTAACTGCTTTCACCACTAACCTTCTGGCTCATTCTTGATCATCTCCTCCATCTTGCGTTGTTTCAGTGTGTCCACTACATCTGCCAGGCTCCCTTTGCGTCTATCAGGGGTCCCTAAGGTGCCTATGGCCGAGCCTCCATCACTGTTAGGCCGTCCACCTCCTCCAGCTTCTTCCTTGTTAGGTGAGGTAGCATTGTGTTGGGTGTAAGGACTTAAGGAGCCCCCCTTAGAGTTCTCCTGTTCCTGGAGAGGAAATGGATAAAAAGCTAATCTTATAGATATTAATAAATAAACCTAAAGAAAAATAAAGGAGAGGCCACAGGGAGGCGTTGGCATACCCACTTGTTATCACACTTCTTTTCGTCTTCTCTTGTTCTCTTTATTCTTTCCAACTCCCTTACTAAACGCCCAGTGTGGCCAACTTTCATCCCTAGCCAGTTTTCTGAAGTTAGGGCAGATATTTCTTATTATTCTCTCTAACATCTTTGGGAATCTGTGTTTGACTGACTTGGAGAAACTTAACAGAACAAACAAATGAAAAAAACAAAAAACTCCACACAAAGTCTTTGCCTGCTCAGCTTTGAGAGAAGTCCAATGATACTGCACAAAACCACAGCAAAAGTTTCAGTTATGCTGATTTTGTTTTCCAAACTGTTGGTTTTGAATTTCCAGTCATTTAATTTCAGGAAAATAAGCTTTTGAGCTCTGTCAAATGATCCCAGAGATGAAAGCTTATGAAGAGGTCACAAAAGACAGAACAACAATTAACACAATAACAAAATATATAAAATCAGTCAACTGTGTTTGATCCTAAGCTGCAGTGTATCATTAATGCTCTCGTGAATCTTGCACTGCAATCGAGAGATGTTTTCAAATAAAGTCTGTTATAAAGTCTGGATTTTTAATGGGATATACATTTATCTCCGTATATAACAGACTAGATTATAGCCTGATTTATAATAGAGTATAATCACACATTCATACATTGTCAATACTGCTCATCCTGCACTAAGAGGTGGCACTATGGCTAATCTGAGTTGACATCAGGCAAAAGGGGGGGCATACCCTGGAGAGAACCTCAACATCTTCATCTCTGTGATCTCCAGTGACCTCCAGCTCTCCAGCTCAGCTCATCATTCGCACTCTTTCTACACCATACCACATTCTGGTCTCACCACTGTCTTGTACACCTTTCGTTTCATTCTGGCTGATAGCCCTCTGTCGCATAGTACCCCTGACACTTTTCTCCACCCATTCAAACCTGCTTGAACCTGTCTCTTCACTTTTTTTTCCACACTCTCCATTGCTCTGGACTGCTGACCACAATAACCAGAAATCGCCCATCTTCTTGATCTCCACTCCCTGTAGCCTCACTGTTCCACCTGGGTTCCTCTCATTCACACACAAATATTCTGTCTTGCTGCAACTAACCTTCATTCCTCTCCTTTCCAGAGCGTACATCCACCTGTCAAGATTTTACTCAACCTATTCCATGCTAACATGTGCAAGTGAATATATATGTGTTATTAGTAATAATAAGAACAATCGTGACAACAACAGCAGCAAGAAGATAAAAGTAGCATAATTTAAATGTAAATAGTATAAAAACTGCATGGAAAAGAGCTGCATAAAAGCGAAGATAAAAGCAAATTTGTATTTGCCATAAGAACATTTCAACACTAAGGTGATGTCAAGACTGATTTTAATTGTGTCGCTAGAACCCTACTGAAAGTTGGTGAATGTATGTTCCAAAACAGAAATACATCAGCTCAAGAATCTTATTCCTTGACCCAATAAGACTGCAGTTTATTTGACCAAGTTTCTTGACAGACCTAATGCCACCTCAGCAACAGTGATGCTGAGGGTCATATTGTTAGCTTAGACAGAGAACATATTCTATTTACACATTTCTTTACATTGGTATTTTAGCATGCCCAAATGTTTTACATGACTTAACACACCCCAGGAGATGGCACACGTGTTTGGGTGTGGCTTTATTATAGAAACAACTAATTCTGTTCATTGGGCAGTTAGATCAGCTCTTCGTATACAAGAGGGTCAATGTTTCACACAGTTTCTCTATGGTTTATCTCATAAAGAGTGGCGTGTGCCACATGAGATACCAGCACACATTTTCATTGCCTGTTTTGTCAGTATGCAGGTGTGTGCTTATGTATGACCTGAAGTACATTGAGCCGACATCATTTTCATGTATATAGGTAGAGAGTGTTTTTCCAACCTTTAACTTGCAGGCTGTTGGTTGAAGTGGAACTAAATGCCAAACTTAAAGTATATAATGAGGTCATGTGGACTCCAAATTACTCCTGATTTAGAAGATTTCTGGAGGACAGGCTAACAATTATTTTTATTATTATCGCTACTATTTATGTATTCAAATTCACTCAATAATGAAAAACCCACCTCCTTAACAAACTGACTAAAAAAAGAATGAAGCCTGTCTGTGGGTTTCGACATTTTCAATCACTTTGTCAGAGGACAAACAATCTCCCTTTTCAACAAACCCTTATCAGTCATCAGAAACTCTATTTCACACCGGATATGCCACACAAATCAATAGTTCACTAATTATTGCAGCTACAGTATATGAATGGACAGGAGATGGGTAACAAGGAATTAGATGTGATAGTTGTCTGTATATAATCAAAAGAATTATTAGCAACGGGATTCAATTTGTTACTTTTGAACCTAGTGGATAAGACCTGTGTTTTAATGTGAAAATACATAAAAAACTGTCTCTTCTCCTCTTGATAACTCGAAACGCTCACACATTTCTTCCGTCATTATTCTTTGTTTCTTTCCTATGTTGCCCTCTTCTATTCAGCAGATTAGGGAAAATCACACTTGAAATGAGCAGCTTTATGAGTACACGTTGCATCATCACCAGCACAAGATGCAAATGAAGTCAAACAGAAGGAGATAAAGAGCAAAATTAGTTAGAAGTCAAAGGAAGAAACAGTCGAAGGATGGGGAAAGAGAGTTGATGTTATTAGAGGAAATGAGTAAGAGAGCAAGTTGACAGAAAGAGAGTCAGAAAAAATGATAGGAAAGGAGGCATTATGAAGGCAGCAGTCACACTTATCACATCCCATTTATCTAATCCAATGCCTCCTTAAAAAGACCCTCACTTTCTCACCTAAGGATGAACAAATAAAACAAATAGAATGCAATCATAGTAAAAGGAAGAGTTTTGAAAGAGTGGCATAGAGAAAAAAGAAGTTAGGTTGTCAAATCTACTTGCTATGTTGAAAAAATACCACGGAGCTGGCAACTAACTATGTACAATAATGAAGGTCATAGCCCAATAAAAAGGGATTTAGCTAAGTAATAGCTTGTACATTACAGCTATTGACTCTCTCTCTATGTCTCTCTTTCCCAAAGATGACGAAAACAGTTTTTCAAACCTATCAATCCCCCATGGTATAATACACACTGGAAATTTTAGAAATTTTACACACAGACACACACACGCACACACAATAACACAAGACGGATGGCTAAAAGAAGGATCAATACAAACTGTTGATTCTTAAACAATGTTTCTATACTTTTAGAACTTTTCTCATCAGCAAGAATTAATTCGAAAGTACAAGCAAAACTTTGGATTGCGTAATTGCTATGTCGTTTTCTGAGAAAGTATATGAGCAGGTTTTACCATTCCAGCGTGTATGTTTGACACTGCAAATGCACATAGCCTGTAGGTGTGTGTTTGTTTAAATTTGTGAGTGCCTGCATATATGTATTTATATGCACTGGATGTGGCAGGCTGGCAGTGTGGGCGGTTCTGCCTTTAGTTTGCAGATGTCAATTCTCTTCCAAATGACTGGAACAAAGTAAAAATTGTGCCTCACTGTCTTTATCCTTTTACTGCCTCTGCAATGGAACCGAATTAAACAACTTTTGTTTTAAGCTCATCTGTGAGGGGAGGTTGGTTTAAAAACACTTAACTCTTGCCAGGAGGAAAAAAAAAAATCAAATGCTATTTTTTCCCACAGCTACCACAGATGCCTCTGCTCATTTTCTTTTTTTCTATTCCTTCATCTTCTTTCCTTCCTCCTTCTCTGTTGCCCGACAGAGGAAACTATCTCTCCCCCTTTATCCCCCACCGCCTTCTCTCACTTTGCCATGGCCTGACATGTCTCAGGCTTTGCAAGGTGCATGTGTGAAAAACAATATTTGATGCTTGGCACATCATTGTGGATCAAGGCATGGACAATGTGACAGTAAGAAGAACTGGAAACAGCTGCTGAACTAAAATACAACCAAACACACACACACACACACATACGCACATGTGAGAATGTCACTGATCACTCCTGCAGGGGGGTAAGACTTAGCTCTACGCAAGAACTGCCAATCTTCTTGCTATACACTCAAGTATGCTGCTAAACACTTACACAAACTCATAGCAAATCCCTTTACATGCCATGGCTAAACACAGACTCTGTCAGTTTTGACTACGAGGCCCCTTAGGCTGGGACAAGAAAGAAGGCACAGTTATCAACCTCTTTTTTTTTAAAAAAAAAGGTGCTTGACTTTTTTTTTTAAATGAAAATCATCACATTTGGGGGAAAAATAAGCAAGCACTATTTATCCATCAATTATTGATCAGATTGTCTTGATGGCACAATGCAGGTCATTGTGTTATTTTCCAATAATACCACACTGGTTTGTCTTTATCTAAAAACACAGCTGTATTTCTGTATTTTAGATATCGGTTTGCCTAAAATAAATTACTGTAGATTTCACCACAACCCTTCACTGTTGATATGCATACATGTGTTGATTCATTAGTGTATCACTGGCAAGAGAAATGAAGTGTGACCGCTGCGTCTCAGGACTGTTGAAAGACTGTGTTAAATCTGTCAAATTCACATGGACACACAGACACAAGCACATACAGACACACAGATACATACACACACACATAACCCTAAAGTGAAAAAGGAGAGCTTGCATAGGAAATGGCATACAAAAGGTACATGACGAAATAGCTTTATGCATATATACGCATTTATAAATACACACACACACACACACACACACACACACACACACACACACACACACACACACACACACACACACACAACACAAACACGCAGACACGGACGCACGCACATACACACACAATTAAAATAAATTACATACATATTTGTTCAATCCTCATTTTAGGCCCTAGTTTGAAGCATAAAAAGTGAACTACTTAGAACTACTTGGCTGATCACGGTCTACAACATTGTGATTGACAAAATGTTGTAGTTTTGTTTTGTTTTTTGTTTTTTACACCTGGGTCTAGGAAATGTAACATCTTCATCACATCCACTTTATCAAAAACAAAGGTTTACAAAGTTGATTGAATTTTATTTAACACACACACACTGGTAGACTTCCAACAGCAGAGTCTGGTTAATGATACCAGAGATCAAATGGCAGACAGGTTTTGTTTTCATTTGGGCATCACAAGCTGCACTTATATGAAATATATACTGTTTGATTAAGCAATTTTGGTAATGTTTGTTAGTTGCTGCAGATTCAACAGGCAGGTAGAATGGCGGGACTGAAGCTGAGCAGGCAGGTGGAATGAAGAGGTCAGCATGTAGCTGAGCATTCCTTTGCCAGCATGTTAATTTACTATGACAAGATAAAACTGTAATCCTCCTGCCTCCTCTACTCCACTTCTCCGTCCTCTCCTCCCGCTGATTTACTTCTAAGTGAACTGGTCACTGATGAGCCGTTTACTTTGCCCTGTCACTTCACAGCAATTGTCCGGAGAGAGTGAGAAGTCCACCATTTGAATAGTCTTCTGGTTCCAGTACTACTGTACACCGTAATTTTTCTCTCTCCCAACAATTTCTCTCTGTTACTCGGTATCAACATTTTACTAATGTTCTGCATCAACGGGATACTGTTCGTGTCCCCTAACACGTAAAAACAAAAAGCAAAAACTAAAATCTCAATAATGTCTTGGAAAAATATAAACATTCAGTAATTGCACTTTATGAAAATTAAACAACCACATTCATTGTATTGCTGAGCATAAGACCTCTTCTCCACAATATAAGTTCATCAAAACAATAACGATGAATACAAAATTAACTATATGGTCTTTTTGGCTTCATAAAAAGACCCTAGTCTTTAGAAGCTGACTTTCATAGCGTAATGTGTGTGTGTTTTTTTCCTGTACCTATTTCCCCAATTGTCCTCAGACTTTGATGAATTGCCGCACATGACACACATGAAGAGTCCACCATGGGAGGAGTTAGTGGGCAAATCAGTGGGTTAATTACAGAATAAGCTTTCAATTATAGCTCCAAAGCACCATTTCATTGTTTTAAAGCATGCAAGCATGATCAGTTTGAGGGAAAGGTTGATGCTCTTTACAAGAGAGAAGCTGCAAAAAAGTGTTTTTTTTAGGTGAGCGCTCAGAAGAAGACAGTGTGTGAGTGTGTGTTTGTATATACATAGATATATGCACAAACACACACACACACACAAAAATGCACATATATACACACACATGTATATATATATATATATATATATATATATATATATATATATATAGAGAGAGAGAGAGAGAGAGAGAGAGAGGTGTTTTTTTTTAAATTTGAATTACTTTTTTCTACACAAAATACAGAAAAACAGACCGTTTTTTATTTTTTTTTTATTTTGCGATTAAGAACACCCTAAAACAACCCCATTAAATGATAATCACCTGCTGTACAGTCAATACTAGGTTGTGTGATCATGATTCTGAGCTACTGTATATATGTGTAGCAAGAATAAAAAAGCCTGACAGTGATTACATAAGTAAGTCAATTTCCACCTCTAAATTTCTCTCTACAGTCTTTGTGAATCACAAAAAGAAAAAAAAAAAGAAAATACACACACACACACACACACACACACACACACACACACACACACACACACACACACACACACACACACACACACACACACTCACACTCACACTCACACTCACACTCACACTCACACTCACACACACTCACACACACTCACACACACTCACACACACTCACTCACACACACACACAAAAACAATCACTACATGTAGATAATTTTAATCTGCTATTTTCCAGGTAGATGATAGAATTATATTAAAAAAAAACATTGGGATTTTAGATTGCTTAGTTATAGAAACAATTTAATCAATAATTTCAGGCCACCAATCCCTTCCTTTTGAGGACTTTATTTAAAGCATAGGATTCCTCGGGAGGACAGGATTACTATGAACATGATCTGATGCAGTGTGTGCAGTATGCCCTAGGGCAATTTAAACTCTGGTCCTTCAGACAGACTCAAACACATGACCTTGGGCAATAAGTGCCACGGATAGCACACCGTCGGATACGATGATGAGGAAATAACAACCAAAGGCAAGGACCTCAAAACATAAGGTACTTATTGACCGCTAAATTATAACAGACTTTGCATATTTCAGATGTGTTTTAAAATGCCTTTATTATGCAGAAACTGTCTAAAACAATGTTTTTCTAATGATCTTATGATACGACATAATTTCTGTCAAATAGTAAATTCCACAATTATGATGTACAAACTTAAGCAGAAGCACAACTTTTGGATCACACCAAAGAGGAATCTCTTTCAGACATAAAAGTGCAACTGTGAATGAGCAATCAAGGCTGCAACTGGAGGTGAGGACTATATCTCTGCAACCATATTCAGAATGGGATGCAAAAACTGGCAGTTCGTCCTTACCGTGTTGGATGGGCTGGCCATATTGTGGATAGGGGACGAATGAGAGGACACCTTGCTGCAGTAGGAGGCAAAGGGGAGGTGGATGACACCGGTCAGTCCCTCACTCTCCTCACCCTCCACTCGCTGTCTACCGGTTGCCATGGTTACCTCTCCATCTGTCCCCCCATATGGAGAGGCTGGTCGCTTGGAAGACATCCTGGAAAAAAGAAGTGAGCGAGACAAAAAGAGAAGAAAAAAAACAGGAATGAGAGTGGACAATATTTAAAGGATGAAACAACAGGTTGACGGATGGTGCTACATTACAGTCATGATGAAGGCAACAGTTAGAGTGGAGGTTCTGAATGTAAAAATTTGCCCGAAGACCTCGGATCACCCTATAAATCTAAACTTGGAGCTAATTTGCCATGTTTACTGCAAACTGAACTAGAATAAAAGAATCTTTCTCCCTGTTCCTCAAATGTAATTGTCCATCACACATTAAGGTGACAAGGATTTGGCAGTGCAATGACATCCTCCCAATTACAACCCCCCCCCCCCCCCCCCACACACACACACACACACACACACAAACATGCCATCCCCTTTGGTGTGTGAGCACCCAGGTCCTTGGCAGTCCTTCAAATACACTCTTAGCTCTTCCGGTATATTTACCATGGGCCCAGTCAACGCTCACACTTCCAAAAGATAGGCTGTTACTGCAAATGGTGCCTGCTTCCAATGGTCTTGTAAAGGAAATGACCATGGGGCCAGTCAATGCTCACACTTCCAAAAGATAGGCTGTTACTGCAAATGGAGCCTGGTTCCACTGGTATTGTAAAGGAAATGACCATGTGTTGACAATGACATTTGAGACATGGACAAAGTGAGAAAGAAAAAAAAAAAATGGGGATCAGTGGGCACACTTTCACTTATGTGTGTTTATGAAAATCTCTCAACAATACAAGAACTGGAGGAAAATGTCTAACACAAGAGCCACACTGTGTCAATTTGTTACTGTCTTTGTTCCCTTGAAAAGAACGAAAGGGTATAAAGCCACATCTATTAGGTGAATTCTCACAAGGTAAATTTACCTGCCTATACCCCAAGTAAATAGGGATGCAGTGACTATGTGGACATAAAAGAATATAATGTGGTTCTCAGAGTGATTTCAGATGCATGTGTTAGCCATCAATACAGTGCAAATATAACCCTGGGTAATAGGCTGTTGAGCTCTGTCATCCAGAGGATGCAAATAGAAAGGATGGAGGCATGGATGGAGATGTTATGGAAGTGTGAAGGGGGAGCAGTAGGATGCATGAGATGTCAAAAGCAGAAAATTTGCAGCGTGTACCTAACACTTTTTTGTGACCTTGCTCAACAAAATAATGGGCCGTAAGTGATGAATAAAAATGTAGCAATTTTTTCTTTGATCAAAAAAATTTTGCAGCTGCAAAAAAAGTGATATATCTGATAGTGAGTGATGATAGAGGACAAATATTCAAGTGTGTGTGTGTTCAGGGCCTTCTGTCTACACAAGGTTAGTCTGTGCCGGTCCCAGCTGTACAAACTACTGAGTGCAAAAGCATATGTGTGCACTAACGTGTGTGTGTGTGTGTGTGTGTGTGTGTGTGTGTGTGTGTGTGTGTGTGTGTGTGTGTTTGTGTGTGTGTGTGTCTAAGCATATACACTCACATAAAACAGAGGGCCCAATACTGCAGGTCTGTCTTGATTTATCCATTTACTTCCCTGCATTTTACTTTGTCTAAAGCCTGTCTTCTGAGACACTGTAACAGACACACACACACATCATATTGAGCCCAGCACAGTCCCATGCACCTTGTCATAACCTTGCTCACCTGGAGTCTGCTGTAAATCTCACTTCAAATCGGTTTCACTGTGGTGCAAAGTTTTACCACCCATAATAGAACAACAAAAACACTCTAGTTATCTATTGTTCTATCTATCTATAGATACACAGATATAGATACTGATAGATATTGATATAGATATAGATAAACATATAGATATAGATATCACAGAACCCCCTTCTAATTGCTGTTCCTAAGAAATGTTTTTTCTAACTGTGGGATGGCCATTACTTTACAGCTATAAAAATCCTCTTCCATTGCTTTTAACTTTGAAGTTGAATTCTTATACAATTGAGCATGGTGGGTGTGCATGTTTTGCCGGCTGCCTCATCCAAAGTTTGACAGGGATGTCAGGCAAGGCTTGGAGGAACATGGTTGAAAGTATGGAGGGGGGCAAGGATAAGGATAATGGATAAGGCTTTATTAAGGTGTGAAACTGGCATTTTTTCATAATTAGGAACCCTTGGCATATTTTTGCTCTGCACTGTAAAGCCAGATTTTGAACACATCTGCCAGACAGTCCCTAACATTTATAGATCTATTCTAACAAGTGGCCTTTTCCACAAAGCATAGAAATATACCATTATTATAAATGCATTTACACTTTGATTCGTAAAACAGACTACTCCGCGATTTCTCTTCTGCTATCATCTCTTTCTCTTTTTCTAAACACACACACACACACTCACGCGCACACACCTGTGCACAAAGTGGCAACACTAAACTGAGATTAAAGCACAATTTCCCCTTAACTGAGGAGCTGCTAATCATCAAAAAGTCAAGCCCCTCTAATAGCACATATGTGCTCTGCTGCTAAGTCACTAATCGGACAAGGGCGGACATTCAATAAATGGCCAAATCAACATTATTGACTATGACAAGTCATCTTGTGGTCATCACAAACTGTAATAAATGCATACATTTCATGATGACACATCAGCAATGACAAGCGTTTACACATTCAACCATGTTTAAACACAAGTTTGAGACAAACATGTAATACACAGAAATCAAATGAGTTTGGCAAAATAAGGTTACATATTTCTCATATTTTCATATTTAATCATGGTGCTAACTGCTCTTGTTAAGTCTTTTACTCAGACTTACTTACTTTCAGGGAGCATGGGAGAAAACTACAGAATTCCACAGTTAAGTTAATGTTGCCTCTGTGCACAATTCCATGGTTGTCTGAGAGTGCAAGCATGAGTTTACTTGCTTTTTACAATTACATGTCATTATTTGAGCCACTACTTAATCATACACTACACAGAAAGTTAAATCTATCATCTCAGTGAGTCCAATAAAATTAAGCATGACAGGTAATTCCAAGTACTGTAAAGAGTCACTGTGACATTTATTTTTCCATCATTTTGTGATTGCTCAGATTTACTTTACTGCCGAACAGGTGTGGGTCTATTTTGTGTCAGATTTTCAAATTATCCTAAACTTGTTCCTTCTTTTACAAGTTTGAGGACAAATCACAAAATGGAGGAGCACATCCAGCAGAATCTGCATGTTTTGACAAGTTATCCTGTGGCATTTTACCAGAGAGAAGCTTGATATAGTATGTCCATCCAAATGAAACCTAAGGAAGTCATTTAAAAAAGTGTTCTCTCATATTTTGTTAACATTTGTATATTACAACAATTTCCTTGACTGTACTCCGCTTTTTCACATTGCATTTCCCCTACACTCTATGCCACACTGTCAAACTTATTTTCCTGTTCATTCTGTCTTGTGTAATTCTTCACTTCTTAGCAAGTCCAACCTACTGCTCCCTCTTTACACAATCTGTTTGTGAGTCTTCTTTTCTCTTTTTTCTCTTGAAGGATTTTGCCCGATAATTATTTACATGCTGTCATTTTGGACAGTGGGAAGAATGGGGTGGCAATAAAGTAAAAAAGACTGAGACTGAGGAATTAAGAAAAAAGGGGGTGGGCCTGGGGGAGGGAGGACAATATGATATCCCCTTTTGTTTCTGTCACATAGAGAGCTTCAGGGATTTTGAGAAGCGGATTAATTTAAATAGTTTGACATGCACTTTCTTGCTGATCCCAGATTTTAATGTGGTACATTTTTTGCTTATTTTTTGTTTTGTTTTAAAAGATCCTTAACTTATACAGAAAGTACAATAAATATGTGAGTATAACATTGTAACATTGTGTGTGCTTGTTAGTAAATGCCAGGTGGATTTTCCCTGATGGCTTTTCCTTGAGAAGTTAACTGTGTAATATGAAGAAATTGTGACCAGATATCCTGCCTGTATATCCTCACACAAACATACTTCGACAAATACTCATGTATACAAAAAGCCAGACACACACTCAGTCTTACAAACACAAAGCATCTTCTGTGAGATGCTGTAAATTGGTAGCCCACAGCCCAAACCATGTTTCCTGTCCAGCTCAACCACAAAAAAGTAACACAAAACCTAACATCACCACTCTTGATCACACCCACACATTGGGGAGGAAGTCATGTGTTATGTGTGTGTATGTGCATGAGCAGTTTAAGTAAAAGGGGTGGTCCTAAAAGATGTGGAATAACTCAAGGGGCCCAAGGGACTGCCACAGTTGTTTAGTCCCTCTGTCTGCCTCTTGTGTCCCTAAAGCTTTAGTCATCAGCACAGCTTTGCTTTGAAAATTTGCTTGCCATGTCACCACAACTATCATACTCTACATTTCTGCACGCAAGAAAAGGAGAAAAGATCAAAGATCAAAAATTGCAGCACAGAAAAGAGGGAGTTACAGTACTGAAGTATGAAGACTATGAATAAAATGACTGCTCTATCAGTTTAAGTCAGAACAAGCAAATACAGCTTGTGGGAAAATCTGAAGTGGCGCTTCAATAAAAGGAAGAGAAAAGGCAGAAAATGTTTGCATGCATTTGTGAGTGTGTGTGTGTACGTGGAGGGGAATCTTTCTAAAGAGACAGGCAAATATGCTAAAAGTGCATCCGGCGGACAGCAGTACTGTTCCCCTGGTCTATGTGTGAGTGGTTTGTGTGAGGGAGATCCTGCATGTTTATGTATTTATTGAGTGAATGACTGTTTTTCCATTGTTGTTCAAATACCCCAAATAATGCTTAGCTTATGAAGTGATCTGTCCAGGAGTCACAACTTTTGTCTCATTCACAGTTACTTGGCCCGTTCCTCTCAAGCAGACTTGCAGACAGATACACGTGCACACACACACACACACACACATGCTTTTATGTTAGCACGCTAGCACACACACAAGCACACACACACACACACACACACACACACACACACACACAAACAAAGGACACATGCCAATTTTCTTATATAAATGACACAGCACAAATGCATGCTTAAACACAAGTCAACAGCCAGCTGGCCACTTTAATTCACTTCTCTTTAACATCTTCCACCTAAGCCATATGTTCTTTTCCTTTTCTCCCTCATCTCCCCCTGCTCAATGTTTCTGCTCTCTCACTACCTGGAAAGACAGAGGTTTCATTGTGTCACCCTGAGAAGGACTTCCAAGTCTCTAACACTACCTACTATTGTAGATCAACACAACAGTAGATTTAGAGGGTGAGTGTGTGTGAGACCAAAAAGGAAAGAGCAACATAGTGGGATAATGGTAAAACAAGATGAACGTGTTAAGTGATTGCTAAAGACTGATAGAGGTGAGAGTGACAAAATGAAGTGTCAAAGCTGATGGAAATATGCATATACAAAGTCCAGCCTTCCTGCTCTCATTAAATATATTTTTCAATTCAACCCCCTGACTTCATGTCACATGACTAGACAACCAAACACCACTACCCCAAACCTACAGCAAATGTTTTGGTTTCAGTTTGGATTTTCAGTGTTACTCTAACAGACGGGGACACACACACACACGCACACACGCACACACACACACACATACACACACACACACACACACAGCTATTCTTCTGTAAATCAACCAACAATCAGGCCTAATATCCCCGATCCTGGTCTTCTATTGGCTTTCAAAGAAGGGTAAACAGAATTGTGAAGGTAAAGATGTTGGAGGGAGATACTGTCCCTAGAGAGAGGATGAAGTTGTCGAGGAGGTAGGAGGGGAAACTGGGGGGGGTTAGTGTTATCCTCTGGTATTTTTCTGTCTGCCATTCTTTCTTTCATTTTCCTCAATTTTGCCCCCGTCTTGTTCCATGGATGGAGACACTGATATCAAGGATCCCCGGGGACAAGCAATATGGTCCAGACAATGGCCCAGAGTTCCAAGGAGGTACTGGGGGCGAGGGAGGGTGAGAGTCACAGAAGGACGGAGGAAGATAGAAGCAGGGACAGGACCACAGACGAAGAAAGGGCCAGAATGGTGCATTAGTTTGCAGAGCACAGACACTTTACTCAATTAATCCTCTCATTCTTTCTCTCTCTCAATCCCTTTCTATTTTTTCTGCATACACAGATGCAAAAATATCAAATACTCACACAATTTTAAAGTTGCTGTTTAAAATGAAGAACAGCAACACACTAGAAATATTTGGAAATATCAGCAAGAATTTTCTGTTGAAAAATATTTGACATTATCCCCCCTCACTTAAAATAATATAATCATTTATTAGACCTGTTGCAGTGGAGTTGTAGGTGTTGTCTATTTGTTTGTCCACCTGCCCGTAAATATACCCCAAAAACGCCACACATATTTTCACTGAACTTGGTGAGGAAATGGAGTAAAAGCTAAGGTTGCATCAAAATGCTGTGACAGAAATGTAATGATTACAATTTTAAATTCCAAGAATTTTTTTTATTGATTTGATCAAAAACTTGAATGTTAAGTTAAGCAAATACCAATTCTATTTATACAGTGCCAAATCACAACAGAACTGTCTCATGGCATATTGCATAAAAAGGAGGTCTGGACCACAATCTTTACAATGATTTACAGAAACCCTTTAAGCTGGAAAAGGGATCCCCCAAAACTTATTGAGCCTCTTTTCTCTTGTTTTATTTGTAGGTAAAGCACGGGGCCAAAGAGGAAGCAACAATACTTGAGGCTTTAGAGAATATGTATATTGATATATTGCATGTGTTTTTATTGTATATATATATATAGTGTGTATGTACATATATACACACCGTATACACACATGCACGCATATATATATACACACGCGCGTGCATATATATATATATATATATATATGTGTGTGCAGATAATTACAGCTAAAGATAATTTTGTCGGTATATGCAGCCGAGTTGATAATGGAGTAACACTCAAATTGAAAAGCAACCTTTGAAACAACAATCAATGTTAGGCAGCTCACACGCTGTAAAGGTGTATAACATATTCAACGTTGCAAAGGTATATAACATATTCAACTAAATGTGCTTTTTTTCAACCCTTAGAAACAAAATATTATAATACTGATGATACAATAATACTGATGGAAAAAAGTGGCCTCTGAATTTTAGCGAAATTATTCTAGCTGCTGATTCTGCTCTTGTGATTACAGCAAAAATATTATCAAATTGTACCTAAGTGTGTTTTGCTTGAATGGCTCAAAGTGTTGACACATCAACTGATTCTGTCCGACCCCTCAAAACTAATGACACACACACACACGCACACACACACACGCACACACACACACACACACACGCACACACACACGCACACACACACACACACACACACACAAACACATACAGACCGCTATGGAACAAATGGAACGGTGTGAAAATCATCTACTAAACACCACATCACTAGATCTGAGAGAGACCACTTCTCCAATTTTCTTCACCTCCACAACCTCCTTCCCCTCAGTCAACCAACTGCCCATCTTTGGCACCTACTTTCTCCTTTTATCGCTTACACTATTTTCTGGCCATCGCTGAGGAATGTTTCAGTTTGACCACATCTTTTCTCCCCACTCATGGACTGTCCATCCACAGACACAGCAGCTTCATACATAAATCTCTTTTTTTCCTCCATATTTCAGCTACTTTACCTTCCTCTCTGTGTGTTTCTGTATTTCTATTTTGTTTATGCAAACAGATTGGACAGGATTTGCAAATGCAGTCAGTTTAAAACATTTTAAGCTTGAAGTGGAAGCTTAGAAAAGCCCTCAAAATATGTGTAAATAAATAATAAATAAAATAATGCAATTAGGTGAATAAGGGGTGAAATAAATCAGTTTTGGGGGAGAAGTTCCAAAAAAACCCTAAATATCATAAAAAGATGTAACAATATTAAAGAAAGACCTTTGTTTAGATGAAAAATACATAAAATATTGATATATGGTAAAACTCAAAACAAAACTAAAATTACATAACTATTAATTAAACTGTGCCAAAACTCTTAAGAAATCATCAGAAATAGTCAATCAACAGTAACGCAAAGGAATTCTGAGTGACATTAAAAAAAAGATTAAAAAGTCAGATGAAGTTAAAAGAATTGAGAAATATAGCCAACGCATGAAGAGAAAGTAAATACTTACATAGATGCAGGAACTGAGAACATCGCGACCAACGAGATGGAGCGCACACACACTGACAACTAATACACACTCCGCTCCGCCAAAGAGACTGGCGCTTAACACTCACACTTGAAACACACACAGAGTGAAAGATTCTCCTCTCTTGCTCTCACATAGTGATCCACATAGAGATATAAACACACACATGCACACACACACGCACACATGCACCAACACAAACTCACACACACATAAGGCCAGAGATAGAGTGATGGAATGCATTACTGAAAAGCAACAGTTTTAAGTGTTCTCCTAAATCATTGTAATCCCTACATTTGTCTCTATACATTCTGCTCTTCCATGTAATCCTTTAAATTTTAATTCCTTGTAGTTGTTGTTAACTCCCACCACGTCAATGGATTATTAAGTACAGTTTTGCCTCAACTAAATGTTTTTTTAATTCAAGGGGCCATGAAATCCCCAACAGCCACAGTTTATCTCAGAACAAAAGATAAGTTTCATTGGGCAAGAAAGAGTAGTACTTTAATGCAATAAAAGTCATACACACGAGGGATGGGGGTATGTGTGTGTATTAAAATACTGGGTATTACAATATAATCTGTCTCACACAGTATTACCATCAAACAATGATTATTCCAGCAGCAAAAGCCACTTGTGTTGACAGTGTTGGAAAAGGGTAAGGATGGGAGGGTTCACGCCTCAAAATGAAGCAGGCCTGCACAAACATCAGAGTAGTGAGATTAGTATTAGCATAAGGTTGGAAAAAACAACACCATACAGAGTGACAATGGGATTACTCTGCCTTTGCAAGTACTATTTGGATAAAGTTGAAAAAAGAAATTTAACCAAAGGACATTCAAAGGAGAAATATACACATGTAACAGGATTTTCAACCATTTGAACTGAGATTGGAAGAGGGAAGGTTTTTTTCTCTTCAAAGTTAAAATAAAGAATGATAAAGTTTTATATAGCTTTCTCCCATGCTGATGTGTTTGGCTTTAAGGAAAAAGGAAAGCATAGATCTCGGCTGGGAAAGTCCAAAAAGTTCTGTTTTGGAGAGATGAGCAGCAAGTGACATTCAGAAATGCACGTTTCAGTTTTTTAATCTCACACGCAATGCTGTCTTCAACACTTTGCTTGTGGTGGGATCGAATTGAAAGAACAGGTTTCCCAAGTTGAGAAGGACTGGACAATTTCAAGCATCACTTTTACACAGGCGAGCGTACAAGCACACACACTTCACGCACTCTGTCCCCCAAAATCAAATGTCAATCATCAACTTGACTTTAACGCCTCTACCTCTCACATGAACACAGTTCAGCTGCTTTTCTCACGCTCAGATTCTTTCCAACATTCGCACACCTTTCTACTTCAGACTTTTTTACTCGTTTCTCGCTCTCCCTTTCTCTTCTGTGTCCTGTTATGTCCTCTATTTCTGACATCTGTAAATCACTGTGTGTGACCGTGTATGTCTGTACCAGAGAGAGAGAGAGGAAGGAGGGGGCTGCGGGGGGATGGAGGGCGAGAGAGAGACAGAGAGAGAGCGTCGCTTACCTGTTACACTCTTGAGGTAGCTCAGGCTCAGTGAGCATACTGGGGCAAGGGTCCGTCTCCTTTGAAAGCAACTACATAAAACAGTTCCACAATGCTCGGATGAACAAGGTTACTTTCCTCAAAACAAGACGGGGTAGAAGTGATCCTTCAACCTTTCACACACACTGGTTACTCTTTCTCTCTATCTCCCTCTCTCACTCTCTCCTTCTTTTTCTCTCTCGCTCACTCTCTCGCCTTCTTTCTCTCTTTCTTTCTCTCTCATTCGCCCCGTGTGTGTATGTGTGTGTTTGTGTGAATGTATGTGTGGTATCCTTTTTCTACACACACTCACTTTGAGCCGAACACACACCCTCTTTCTCTCTTTTTTCTCTCTTTCTTTCTCGCTCTGTCTCTCTTTCTGCCACTGTCCCTCCTCTTCTCCCTCCCGAGCTGTAAACTGTGAGATCTAGGCTCTGCTCTTAAAGGGCCAGCAGCAAAGCCCTTTTCGTATAGTGTGTGTTTGTGTGTCAGCAGCCGCGCGTGTCTGCTCTATGGGAGGAGGGGCTGTTTGACCACAAGGTTCATCACTCCCTGAGTGAAAATGCATCGTGCTGCCGCTTTCCCCAAGTCCAACTCTCTCACTCACACACACGCACAAACACGCACGCAGAAACAGAGATTCGGTTTTCAGATGTTCAAACAACCATACCTCATGTAGACACATTCACGGGTGACAGTACTCACAATGATGCACTCCTGTTCATGGTCAAAGCCTCGTGCTAGTAAAACAAGACAAATTAACATACTGTTATTGCGTGCCTTTGTCAATGATATTTGGCCTTGTATAGAAAAAAAAACACCCAATTGACCAACTGTGTGCTTGTGCCAAAATAAAATAAAGTAAAACTGAAGTAAAAAATCCCTGTGCTCATTATCAAATCAATTGTGCTCATTATGATGTTAATTCAAGATTCAGAATACCCTATAAATTCACACACACACACACACACACACACACACAAAAGCACAAAACACAAGCAAACATGCTGTGTGTGTGTGTGTGTGTGTGTGTGTGTGTGCGTGTGTGTGTGTGTGTGTGTGTGTTAGCACTTTACCCCTCAGAGCAAGAATTCCCCAGTTTTTTTCAATTACAACTGTGGCCATTCTATGTGTAGTGAACAAGTTTTCTCCGTGTCTTCATGGGTTTTTTCGGGTAACTCTGGGCCAGTCCAAAAAATGCGGTTGTTGCTTAAATGGCCTAGACTTAGATTCTAGATTCAAGATTCAAAGTGTTTATTGTCAAGACTACAGGCTGGAAATGTCTTTCCCTGTACAATGAAAATCTTACTTTGCCAACCACAGTGCAGTCAGACAAGTGGTAATAAATAAATAAACAGTGAACACGCTGTTGTAACCTCATGTAGACATTGCAAGGAAATGTCCGGTACACAGAAATGTAAACAATATTACAAATACATGCAAGTTAGAGACTTATATTGTAGACTGAATGGTTCTCTGTCTCTATATGTAGCCTTGTGGTTGACTGGTGACCAGTCCATGATGTGCCCTGCTCTCATCCAATAACAGTTGGGACAGGCTCTAGACCCATCTAGCAGATGTAAATGTAGATACATTTGTTTCAAAGTTAAAAAACAATGTAATTGTATCAAAAATGTCTTCATATTCAGTAATTGCAATACAACTCAAACCCTGTGCAATCATTTATTAAAAGAAATAGCAGCAACATTTTAAAGCTACAGCCTTTTTCTCAACTGGCTATCTGCATAAAGCTTGAAGTCATGTTGGAAAAACAAATGGTCATGGATATTTTGTTTACATGACAGGTTTCTCGTTGAATTCAGTAAGGAAATTGTCACAACGTAATTGTCAAGGCATTAGGCCTTAACTTGATTTGGAAGACTAGAGCTTGTGTCATTTGAATCATGATTTTTACTCGCCATTCAGAAGAAACTAAATAATGCCTAAATAATGTATCACAGAGTAAAGGCAGGAACACACACACGATTGTTGTTTCCTATTCAATATACCCAAGTCATACCCAAGAAGTTGCTGTTTGACGCTAAATTTGGTGTATCCATCAACTATAATTATGATACTGTAGATATTTGGATATGATTGGGAGCAGTGACGTGCAGTCAGAAGAGGCAGGGGAGGCCAGGCCTTCTTTTCAAAATTGCTGAAAAAAATTTCACATTTGCCATTCAAATATGAAGAAGAGACGTGCGGTGACATTGCAACCAGCTGAGCTCACTATGGATTGCGCAATGATTCTGCTAACTGTGCTGCCATGCTATGCATTGAGAACGTATTGCTGTCTCTGTGGATGTCACCTTTAAAAAAAACACCTTTAATATATTAACAAAATTTTCATAGTTCAGCTGATGTGTATAATGTTTTTTGTCAGCAACTGTAACATGTTTCTCATACTCATAAAACCACTGCGCAAAGACATTAAGTGATGCACGCAGTGACGATGCCTCATGGTAGTGGGCAAGCTGATCCCAGGGATACTTCTTACTACTTGGCTACAGAATAATAGAATTAGCAATAGCAAGCGACAGTAAACAGTTATCAAGTCAAGTGCAGCCATCCAGCTATTTTTTTTTTGCCGATCTCATCGGGCTGTATAGCTAGCAAACGGTGAGGGATGAATGTAAATCTCTTTTGCAGCTTCTCAACTTTTTGGCCCAGAAGGATGACATTCAAACTGTTCCTGAGGCGACAAAGTTGCTCCGACAGCATCGGTGGAGCGGTCATTCTCTGCACCGAAAAGACTCAAAACATACAGTCGGAACAAAGACCTATCAAGGACGACTGTCTTCACTGGCAGTAATTTCCATTGAGACAGAGAGGCTTTTAACCCTGAAGAAAGATAAGGAAGATTTCTACAAGCAAGTTATCGATGCTTCCCTTCAGAAGGAGCGGTGCGTGGACTTCATTTATAGGTAAAGGTAAGAGATAATAACGTTTTTTAACATGTGCTTTTTCTATGCTACAGTTTGTATATGTAAAGAATGCTGATATGATATTTTAAACAAAACACGTCAACTGCTGCACATGAAACGGCGAATAAGCTACTCTGTAGGGTTCATATGTTTGTAAATCTGACTGTGATGACATCATGGCCTCGCCAGCCACCGCACGTCACTGATTGGGGGGTAAAATCTTCTGATAAGAATGTAAATGACAATGATCTCATTGCATTTAAATTGGGTCAGGTGAGGTAAATTACATAACTAAGTATTAAAATAGAATTCTGTTATCAGAGAAATTGTACATTTTACTCATATATGCAGACTAGGTCAGTTTAAAAGTTGAACTTTGGACATACAACTTTTAAAATCTGATGAAAAATTGTGAAAAATGTATTAATTGTCAATATAGTCAGTATTTCAACATATGAAGGATCTTTCGAAGGATTTAACACACTTAAAACCAAAGAATATATAGTGTTTTGTTTTTTTTTACAATAACACTGCATTCCTGCAACTGACATAAAAATAGGAGAGCGCAAGATAGGAGCTCACTTGCCTACGCTATTACAGTTGTCAAGCATACCACTGCCATTTCAATTCATTATCAATTAATAACAAGGATGAAAGGCAAACATCTGAAAACAATCACACCCTCCACCAAAATGAAAGTTTCTCTGTATCCATCCCCTATGTTTAGTTATAAGTTAAGAAAACATGGTGCAATTATACTTCAGTCAATTATTATCCAATGGCGTGAATAATGACTTTAAGTTTGCCTCAACTGTCTTTGATTTTGATTCCCGAAAGAGCATACTTTTGTTTCTGACATGATTTTATTACAGGCAGACAGCAGACAGCTAAACACTCTCATCCAAACATATGCTTGGGCTCACATGCATGAGTGCACACATATGGGCACACTCTAAATACACATAACAAGCTGACTGAAACACTCACCAATCACACACCCAGCGCGTTCTCAGGTGTGTGTGTGTGTGTGTGTGTGTGTGTGTTGGGGGGGTGCATGTGCGTGTGGGTGTGGGTGTGCTTTCAAGCTCCTTTTGCTGTCAGTCACTATTAGGAGTGTGGGGTCTAAGTGTCACACACACGGCCTGTCCAGCTATTGCTCTGGAGAGCGAAAAGGAAAGCAGACCTGACAGAATGCCACTTCCTTAATACTTAAACACCCATACAGACATAAAGAGGCAGAGAGAAAGGGAGTCTTGTCACCGTACATAGTGTAGATGAGCACACAGCTTGTCTGTACTTGAAACTACCCTTCACAATAATTTTCTCTTCCATTTATTGTTTTTAAAGTTGTTTTTGACAGTGGGAACCTTGGTAATTTAGTCAAAAAATTCAAGTGCATTTAGAAATTCTATGGAAAAAGAACTTTGATCACATTATATCACATACGACCTTACACACAATGTGAAATTTATAAAAACGTGGACAGATGGCAAACATTAGCTGGTCAGGAATTTCTGCAGGGACTTTATATGAAGGCATGTTTCTCCAAGACCCTATTAAGTATGTTATTGCTAAACACAGCAGAAATACAGATGACACATGATTTAAAAACATCATACATTGCACACCTCAAATGTTAAAGTGATATTCAATGTAGTTTCAATTTCAAGAACATTGAACTTATATAAACATTCTGATATACTCAGGGGTCACGATGTCAATGTTCACAAGAAAGCAAAGCACTTTACTCTCACTGTATTTCTGAGCCAATGAGAGTACTATATGGCAGATAGTTGACAGAGTAAAATGATTTTCATATATCTAAGAGGATTTCTTTGTCACACTTGATTATCTCTTGATGGAACAATATTTCAAACCAGTATGAGAGCCTGTAAACAGGGTTGTAATGACAGGGTTGTAATGACAATAATGACAATTCAAATGGCAAATACTAACCTCCTGAAAATTTACTGTACTTTACTGCGAAACTGGACGATTGTATTCCTAATGGTGAATATATTGGACTACGATAAAAGAAAATTGGATTTATGACACACATTTGTCAAAAACAAATTTATGTGATGTTAAACTCATATTTCAGGTAATTGGTCTGGTTTTGAGGTGAAAAAAAACAAAATGGAAAGATACAGAGAAACAGAGAAATAAAACAGAGAGCGAAACAGAGAGATAAAGATGGAAAGGATGTACAACTGGTCCAGGTGATTAAGGACAGAGTGGGAAATGTATTGACAGATGCTAGAAGAGTGATGGGAAGATGGGAAGAGTACTTTGAAGGGCTGATGAATGTGGAAAATGAAAGAGAGGCAAGGGTAGAAGAGGTGACTATTGTAGACCACAAAGTGGCACAAATTAGTAAAAGTGAAGTGAGGAAGGCTACAGGGAGTGGAGATCAAGAAGCTGGAGGATTTCAGGTACTTGGGGTCAACAGTCCAGAGCAACGGAGAGTGTGGAAAAGAAGTGAAGAAACGGGTCCAAGCAGGTTGGAATGGGTGGAGAAAAGTATCAGGGGTACTATGTGATAGAAGACTTTCTGCCAGAATAAAAGGAAAGGTGTACAAGACAGTGGTGAGACCAGTGATGATGTATGGACTAGAAACTGTTACAATGACCAAAACACAGCAGGTAGAACTAGAGGTTGCAGAGATGAAGATGTTGAGGTTCTCTTTGGGAGTGACCAGGATGGATAGGATCAGGAATTAGTCTATCAGAGGAACAGCACATGTTCGATGTTTTGGAGAGAAGGTCAGAGAAGCCAGACTGAGATGGTTCGGTCACGTACAGAGGAGGGATAGAGAATATATTGGTAGACGGATGCTGGAGTTGGAGCTGCCAGGCAAGAGGTCTCAAGGAAGACCAAAGAGAAGATTTATGGACGTAGTGAGAGAGGATATGAAGGTAGTTGGTGTGAGAGAGGAGGATACAGAGAATAGGGTTAGATGGAGAGAGTTGACTCGCTGTGGCGACACCTGACGGGAAAAGCCGAAAGAAGAAGAAGAAGAGGTCTGGTTTTGAGGTGTGTGCTCTAATTTTTTTTTTTAATTATGGGTGGCGTGGCACAGGAGGTTAAGCAATCTTTGGCAATCTTGGGAGCCGAAGATTCCTAATTCGATTCCTGGCTCCTCCCAGAGTGTCTAAGTGTTGTAGAGCAAGACTCTGAACCCCTAACTGCTCCCCTGGTGCTGTTGGACAGCAGCCTAATGCTCATGGTTCATCCATGATAGGTTAATTGCCGAGAATGGATGTCCCCATGGGGATTAATAAAGGATAAATGATTATAATTAATCTGATAGTATCAGAGAACAATCAATCAACCAAAGAACAGATTGACAAACAAACAAATAGTATGAGAGAATTCACACGGATAAATTTTTACAGCAAACATGCAAATATTGATAGGACATAGACTGACACTTACTGGTCCCTTTATGAGTAGTTTGCCAATTATGAGTCCGCCATTGTAAACAACTGTTGGCATACATTTTCCATTTCACTAATGTCATTTATATATAATTTGTTATAATACACTGTACTGAATAATTTAATCATGTATTTTGACGAAAGTGGAGAGGGACTCTACATGAGCCACTGAATAGTTACAAAATCATTGATATCCTTATATTTGCATTACAAAAAAGAAACTGAAAAAAATGCACTATCAAATAGACAAACAGAAAAAGCCTCTGGTGGTGGTTCCAAACTTAATTCGCACTTTGCCTACATTTTTCTCACAGCAAATGGGAAGCAGAAAGGTGATGTAGCGTCATCATTGTACAATTTGAACAGTTGTTTATTACACTATCATTCATAGAATGGGCAAGACAAACTGTCTCCGAATTTACATGAATAATAAATTAATACTAAAATAAATAAATAATTAAATTGTGTGGCGCAGAGGATAATGCAATAAATATGCACTGCCATTTGCATATGAGTACATTTTTATCATCTGCCACTGCCAGTCTGAGTTCATGGTCTCCTAGGATGCTTGGCCAAATGTTCTTTTACAGAGCACAAAGCATATTCCCATCATCTGCATATACATATAAACCTGTTGCTGCAATGTGTGAATGTGCAAGGTTACTGAATGTATGGTTTATGGACAGGAAACGATGACAAAAAGGGTGGTTTATCTGAATTTTTATCAACGGATTTTAATAATAGTAATCCAGACATTTTTTTCAGGGACAAATGGAAGGAGGTTGAATGATAGGTTTGAAGGATCATTTCTAAAGTCATTCACAGGGAACAGAAACAAATAAAAGCCCCTGTTAAGAACAGACGGAGTATGAAACAAAGCTAAATTCAAATCTACCCTACCTGGATGCACAGAAATGTAAGTACATTCATACACCCGCAATCTAGTACTATCAAACTACTAATGGGAGGCTTCTGTGTGAGGACCCGCACAGCTCCAGTGCACTGAGGGCTTAAACAAAGCAAAGGCAATAGACAAGATGAAGGAAGATGAATATGAAGAGCATTTGTGTTTGAACAAAGGGTTATCGATTATCAAACACCTTTGATAGTAAAACTTGTTCTCAGCATGTATTCATAAACATTTCTATTTTATTACATGCAGATGCAGAATCATGACCCTGGGCACCTGGTAGCAAATCTATAGTTATTGGAACTAATAAAGAATTCTGTGGAAGAACAAGATCAAATGTAATTTGATATTTTTAGCATTAAAATAGTGGAGTAACAAGAAAACTAATTTTGACATGGAAAAAAGTAAAGTATCATCACTTGAGGCCATGACTTCAAGTGATGATAGTGACTTCTTTTTGTTTTCCTTTTGACTTTTCCCTTCAGGGGACGCCACAGCAAATCAACCTTTTCCATCTAACCCTATTCTCTGTATCCTCCTCTCTCACAACAACTAACTTCATATCCTCTCTCACTACATCCATAAATCTTCTCTTTGGTCTTCCTCTGGACCTCCTGCCTGGGAACTCCAATACTAGCATTTATCTACCAATAAAATCACTATAACCCCTCTGTACATGACTGAACCATCTCATTCTGGCTTCTGTAACCTTCTCTCCAAAACCTTTAACATGTGCTGTCCCTCTGATAGACTCCTTCCTGATCCTATCCATCCTGGTCATTCCCAAAGAGAACCTCACCATCTTCATCTCTGCGACCTCCAGCTCTGCTCCCTGTCTTTCTTCAATGCCGCTGTCTCCAAGCCATATAGCATCGCTGGTCTCACCACTGTTTTAGATGACTTTCCTTTTATTCTGACTGATATATTTCTATTGCATAGTACCCCTGACACTTTTCTCCACCCATTCCTACCTGCTTGAACTCATTTTGCCACCTACCTGAGGCAGTGAACATGATTTGTATTCCTTATGTGCTAAATTATGTTAACAGCATATTTCTTTGGATTTCTCTGGTATGTGCTGCTTTTTTGCAAAACAAAAAATCGTGTTTGATTATTAGTTTAGATACATGTCTCAGAAAGGATCTATAGGGATGTGTTCGCCACATTTGTATCAGAAGTTGGATTGCAAGATGACAGCTGTGCTGGGAGAAATTGAGGACCTCATTATGGAGCTGCACGAGCTGGAAGATGTCATACCAAAAAGGGGCAGCGTTGGTCTGAAAATCACAGAACCCTTTGCATAGGGTTTGATTAGTCCTCCAAATGATGCTAGTGATCCTGACACAAAACAAATGATCACCATCAGGGATTCCAAGAGGAAACAGCCAGAGCCAGCTTGCGTACAACACCAGGCCAAGATATTACCGCTTCTCCATCAGTAGTGAACACCCAAAGAGCTAAAAAACAGTTATGCTGCCCACAGCAGTGACGTGTAGTCGGTAGAGGCAGGTGAGGCTGGGCAGCACCTGGCATCATGGAAAGAAAAAAGAGTAAAATGAAAAAATAATTTGAATGGTTCTATTTATTCAGTGATTTGTACTATCAAGTTATTTTCCACCTAACCTCACCATTTTTAGTCTTTTTTTTTTTTCAAAATCGCCGAAAAAAAATCACATTTAGCGTTTAAATATGAAGAAGAGCCATGCGGTGACACGGCAGCCAGTGGAGCCCACTATGGATTGTGCGATAACTGCGCTGCCATGCTATGCAGCTGAGACCGTGTTGCTGTCTCTGTGGAAGTCACTATTAAAATTTTCAAACACTTCAAGCACTAATATATGAACTAAATTTCCATACTTTGGTTTACATGTATAATTTTTTTCGTCAACAACTGTAGCGTGTTTCTCGTGCCGAGCGATCGTAAAGCAACAGCGAAGACGCACTAAGTGAGGCACGCAGTGATGGGGCCTAGTGGTAGGGGGCACTGGTGATCCTAGGGATCCTTTTTACAACTCGGTTAAAGAGTAATAGAATTTGCAATAGCAACCAACTGTAAACAGTTAGCAAGTCAAGTGTAGCCATCCAGTCTTTTTCCTCTTGCTTGGCTTCATTTCCAAAATGGAGGATTACATAGCTAAACTGAAAGAATTTTCTAAACTGGACTTTCAGTCGAAGCAGGAGATAATAAGTAAGGTATGATCGACGCCGGTGCAAACAGATTTGCTTCAGATTAGGAGGCGGAAGACTTGGTCTTTTCAAACGGAGTGGTACACTCGAAAAGGCTGGCTGTGTGGATGTCCAGTAAGAAAGCGCCTTTTCTGCTTTTCCTGCATTCTTTTCTCAACTTCTTACAATCAAACATGAGCGGTCAGAGTCAAATCGCGCTAAAAACATTCGGGATGTCCAGGATAGATTTGGCTTTTAAATGAACAGCAAAGACTCAACATCAGCATCCACAATGCTAAGGTAAAGGAAAACCACTCAGCACCGCATGGACTTCATTTATAAGTAAACGTAAGAGATAATAACGTTTTATTTTTTAAATGTGTTTTTTCTATGCTACAGTTTGTATATGTAAATAATGCTGATATGATATTTCAAACAAAATACGTCAACTGCTGCCAATAAAATGGTGAATAAGCTACTTCGTAGGTTCATACATTTGTAAATCTGACCGATGAAGTACGTGCGTCACCAGCTATGAAACTCACCGCACGTCACTAGCCCACAGCCATGGCTAACAACACTGTACCACCAGGCATCATGTCCCTGGGTTCACACATGCCACAGATCTTTTGGCAGGGCTCAATGAATTTGCCAAACTACAGCAGAGAAGACCCTTCACAGATCTACCAGGTGCAGATGACAGTACAGGTCAACGATTGGTACGCGAAAGAAACAGCAACCCAAATTTCTTTAGCCTTGGATTGCAAAGCCCCACGGATTCTCCTTGACCTCCAACCACAGGAATGGCTCAACTTTCATTTCAGTGTGACAGCATTACATTGGCGCTTTGGCCACTGCACCTTTGCCAAAAGATTCCTGGGACCAGCTATTCAACCATCAGAAGAGGAGGAGAGAGAAGCTGGGTGCATATGCAGCAGGGTCATGTATGGCAAGGATATCCCATATTCAGTACCACTGGACAGGATGGGCTTAATCTGGGGCCTCCGACCTCCTAGAGCATATCAGGCTATGTGCTCTCAAGACCTGAGCTGGAGCCCTCTGTTAAGCAGAATAGGGACATCCCACTATTATAAACAGTATGAGAAAAACTGCCCAGTGCCAGCACCAAGAAGGTCAGCATTAGACTAAATTCGCAGACTAAAACTGCAAATTTTGAGATATATCCTATAGCAACGGCCACCTTTCCCCGTCCAGGTTGTACATACAACTTGACTGTCAAGGGATAGCTCATGGACTGTACCTGGATTACAGTGTTGATGGCATCCAGTGCACAGTGCTCGTAGACACTGAGCCCACCATCTTGCCAATCCATCCGAGGGTCCTGTCTGGCACATCTGACCCAGGACAAGGGGGTTGGAAATGCACCAAGTTCGGCATTGCCCTTGTCACGACCAAGTGCATCGAGATGCTGGGAGAAAGGACCTGAGCGGTGACTGTTGCCTCTCACAGTGGTGATAACATATTCTGACTAGCCAGGATACAGGATCATCAGGCTGGGCATATTGGAGACATGGAGATCAGTGGTTGACGTACTCGGGGCTACACTCTACCTTGGTGTGGATGCCATTGCACTCTGTCCTACTGGTGAGGAAGGAATGAGTCCTATCTCATTGCCTGCTCTAGACCCCTCAATTTTATCAACTCCTGTCCAGGAGGCCTGCAGTACCAGCGAAACAACCTCATGCCCTTTAGGAAGACCAAGCAAGTGATCAATGACCTGTAACATGGAAGCAAGGGTCTGGAGATAGGCCAAAAACACCAGCTACTGTACCTGGTCGGTGACACTTTTTCCACCAAAGACAAGGACTGCTTGCAAGGTCTAATTCAGCAAGAGATTGACACTGGCCCATCTGATCCACATCCAGCCCTATTGTTTACCAGTTGTCAAACGCTTAGCCGAAAAGAAGATTAAAGAAATGTTGGTGGCTGGAATCATCAAGCCCGAAACCAGCCTGTGGGCAGCTCTGGTGGTGCTGGTCACGAAGATGGACAAAACCTGGTGGTTCTGAGTTGATTATTACCTTATAAACGGAGTCACTCATAAGGATTCATAGCCCCTGCCCCAGGTCCATGACACTCTTGACTACATTGCCAGGTCCCGCTGGCTCAGCTCCCTCAACGTTAGGAGTGAATACTGGCAAATGGAGCTAGCACCAGGGTCACACCCAACCCTAATCCTACCATCCGTCCTGGGTCATGGAGTGAGTACCAAGGTCATGGAGTGAGTACCGTAACCACCGACCCAGCCAAGAAAGCAGGACAAATGCACTGTCCCGAAGGCTCTGTGAGGAAGAGCAATGTCAGTGCCAGAGTGTAGAGGATCGGGACGATGGGACCCTAGTAGTAGCAGTCCTGCATGACACAGTAGCCCCTCAAACAGCAGTGCATGTGACCCCCAAGTGGCTTCCATAGCCCACAACCTCAGGAACATTGAGCCAGCACCGCTCCGTCATGACCTGAACCCAATGCTCTCCCATGCTCAAAGATGGTCAACGATAAGCATAATCAGTAGTGTCGATATGACACAGAGACTAAGGTCCCCTACTTGCAGTGGGCCGACCTTGTAACCTGAGGTGGTCTCATCCATCGCCGCTGGGAGACGCCTGCAGGCAACAGTAACCTCATCAAGTGCTGATGGACTTGGTGTTTGGACCCTCAACCGAACCAAGGATGTGAGGTTAGCTAGGCTCAGACTACTTCTACCACTTTTGAGAGGGATGCACGACCTTGCCAGACATGCTCTCACCAGGGCTAGGTCCAAACTATTCTTGTTGTTGCTGTTTGGTCATCTGGTGCATTAAAGTCTGATTGCATGTGGCAGGAAGGATTTCCTGTATCCGTCTGTTCGACAGTGGAACTACAGCAGTCCATCAAAGACGGCCGTTCCCGCAAACTGCCTGTCAAGTGTATGGGGGAGGGGTTTCTCAGTATTATCCATGATGGATGACAATCCAGTGTCCTCTCCACTACTTTCTCAAAGGTCCCAATCTGAGACTGATCATGGAGCCAGCCGTCTTACCGGTTTTACTACGTCTTGGCGTTGGTGGCTCCGATGCAGCTTACTTAGCAATCAGCTGCATTGAATAGGGCACTGGCCACAACAAACTGGGGTAAGATGTCCAGCATCTTGTTGAGCCTATTAAAGGATTCTACAAGAATTAAAGTCTGCTCATCCCCATTTTGCACACAGTGTCATTGTTTGATCTCCAGTGACGCTAATATACAATACACCAAAAAGGTATACATTTCCCATCTCAGGGAAACCTTTGACATATTTTATGATCTTTTTTTTGTATTTTAGATGTAAAATATGGAGTCAACATAGGTGTAGGGCTATTTGTGGATTCATATATGTTAAATTAAAATAAACTCCTTGGGAGAATGCAGCCCTAGATCAATGAGTTTTGTTGGGAAAGGCATCCAAGGTAAAACCTGTGCCTGACTAAATATGCAAGCCAAACCTGGATATGCAACACAAGGTGAAAGTGGATGTGGCAAAAAAGCCAAACAAAGGGGTTATGATAGCTTTTATGATAGATTGGACGGTAAGAAAGGAGAGTTTAATTTATAAAGGCAAAACAGAGTTGGAAAGAATGTGCAGTAGGTTAGTGTCATTAAGGATAAAGAGGGAAATATAGTGACATGTGTGGGATGGGAGAATATTTTGAAAAGATGAGTGAGGAAAATGAGGAAGGAAAATGCGAAAAACAAGGTAACCATTGTGGACTGTTGAGTGGCAAAGATTGAAAGCTGATTTGAGGAGGGCCGTTGTATAAAGGCTGTTGTATTATGGTTCGGATCTACAAGGAAAGACAATACTCTGCAACAAAGCAGATCTGAGTCAACCAGGTTTACTCAGAAGGAGGGAGCAGGGGAAGAACAGTTACATGAGCTGGTGGGGGCAGAAACAGGTAGGCGGACGGTGGGCTGGAAAACAGGGGGCTGGAACAAGTAGCGCTGCATGGCTGGGTGGTAACGGGGGTTCTGGCATTCAAGCTCATCCAGGGGGAACCCAGTTGGGGGATGGAAGATGAGTGAAAGATCCTGGCATACGCAGCGAAGGGTAGGGAACTGGGACCGAGGCAAAATCGGGGAGAGTAGTGGCTCGGAGGGTTGCGCTGCCAGGCGAGGTGTGCTATACACCACCAGGAGGAAAGGACGAAGGTTGGAGTCAAGAGCACGGGAGTCCGCGAGGACCAAGGGGACAACAGGGGAATGGGAATCCATGAAGCGGAAGGGAACATTGAGGGCATGGGCATCCTTGATGACCGAGGGTGAGCGAGTACAGAAACAGAGCAGACACAAATGTGGCATGAATGACCCGGCAACCAGGGAGACCAAAGCTCCATCTTTTAACCTCACCCTCATTTCCGGTAACAGCACGAGTAATCCGCGGCAGGTTTGCTGTCATGACTGCTGCAAGCCCTAATGTTGGTATTGATGAGAACCCATGGAGGCATGAAAGTGTCTGAGAGGTGCGAGTAGAGTTTTTGACCAGGTTGTTAAATGACCAGTTTGTGCCGAATGAGCAGAAAAGGTTTCTGGTCCTGATTATTAAGAATAAGCGGGATGTGCTGAGTTATAGTAACGAAAGAGGAATAAAGTTGGTGAGCCACACAACACAGTTATGAGGACTAGCTGTGGAAGATAGACTGAGGGCAATATTGAACATATGTAAGCACCAGTCTGGTTTCATTTCAGGAAAGAATACTATGGATGAAACATTTGTTACAAGGATTGCAATGGAAAAGTACAGAGAGGGTCCAAGCAAGCAGCATTGTGCCGTTAAAAAACAGGGAAAAGCATATGGCAGGGTGCTGAGAGAGGAACTGTGGTACTGCATGAGGAATACTGGAATGACAGACAAGTATCTTAAAGTGGTGCAGCACAGCTATGAAAGCTATAAGTCAGGGATGAGGGGTCATTGGTGAGATAGAGGTGGAGGTTGGACTGCATCAAGGATCAACTCTGAGCCGCTTCTGTTTCCTGTGATGATGGACAGCTGACAGATGAAGTTAGACAGGAATGTTCATGGGCAATGATGTTTGCAGATGACATTGTGCTCCATAGTGAGAGAAGGCAGAGGGTGGAGGAAAATCTGGAGATGTGGGCAAGGTGGAAAGAAATTAAAGTTAACTGCAGCAAAATAGAAAATGTGTGTAAATGATAGGAACCCAATTGGAATGGTGATACTATAGGGAGACTGATAAAGAAAGTGGAGGATTTCAGCTACTGTAAGATCAACAGTCCAGAGCAACAGAACATATGGAAATGAGGTGAAGAAACTTGTGTAAACAGGTTGAAATGTGTGGAGGAAATGTCAGGAGTAATGTGTTTCAAAAAATATTGAGGTGAAGGTGTAAGATCATGAATGAGTCAATCATGAAGGGATAACACAAGTTGGATATTTTGAAGATAAAGTCAGAGAGGCCAGACTAAGATGGTTTGGATGTGCTGAAGAGGTATAGTGAAAATATGGATCTTTTTGTTTGAATTACCAGGCAGTAGATCTATGGTTATAGCAACAGAGGACATGAAGTTGTGTTGTGAAAGTTATGAAAGATGAGAACTCAGCAGATCGGGTTAGACAGAGGCAGCTGATTTGCTGCAGTGACCCCTTAAGGGAATACCAGGAAGTGTAAGGATAAGAAAAATCCCTTTAAATTGAAGATTGAAATTGTAAGGGCACATCAATTCAAATTTTGATTTTTTTTTTTATTCACACATTGTTAATGAAAAAATAAAGAATCTGTCTGAGGAGATACTTCAATGTTGAACTAAATAAGAATAGAAAATAGGGCAAACAATGATCATGGTTTATTGTTGGGTATTTCCATGGTTTATTGTTTTTTAACCAGCAAAATACAGTTTGCTTATACAGATCTGTCATCTGTTCCAACTTGCCTCCAACCACCCTCGTCTTACTTAAAAAGTTTACTTCTAGGTCGTATAAACACATCATGAAATTTCAATTTCCAAATACGTACAAGATGTACAATTCTAATTCAAGCATTTCAATTGGGCAATTCAGGAATATGTCAGAAATCTTTTATCTTTACACTGCCCATGGTTTCTGTATAAATGGAGATCTTGTTGGTCATTTCTCCTGGTTTGCTGGTTCACTCAAAGCACAATTGATCTGGCTTACAAATACTACTCTAACACAATGTTAATGTCCCCTTTCTCATTTAGATTTCCTTATGGCTGGGCACTCCCATATTTTGCCAGCCATCTCCTTTTATGTTCAGTGGTTTGATTCCAAAGCTTATCGTATCTATCTGCTGTCCATCATACTCCACACTCGAGGTGAAGCAGCTTCAGTACAGTTGGCTCTGACACCTGGAAAACACAGGATCTAAATCATTTTACATCTGTTTATTCTATAAAATGACAACTAAACATTATGTTTTCCTGGTGGGAACGGCTTTAAATGGTTTACTCTTTCTGTTTTTTTTATACTGTCGCACAATTAATTTTGTGAATGTTGAAATTGTGACATTTTCCTGGGTATTTTGACAGACACTCTGAAACAGCGTATTGTGTGCACTACCCTTCAGAAGAGAACAGGGAAGTCTGGGCATGAGTCCTCCCTTTCCTTTCTGTCCAGTTGTCACGTAACTCATTTCGGTGTCAACATAAACCTTTGTATCACTGCCTCTAGCAATTTTCGTTCCTCTCTTTCCTCTTCCCTAATATAGCAGACGAAGAGAGAGGACAGCACAGAGAGACACAAGCCTCTGTGAAGTGGTTTATCGTAGTAAGACACGTGCAAGTTGAGAACCCTGTCTGAAGGCTGAGTGGCAGGCAACTGAAGCCATTTAGATAGAGTTATCTCTTGTTGCCAGGGCCCTCTTAATACAAGCAGGGACTCTCATCTACATTCACTCACACACACCTTTTCCACAACGATGAGTGAACTAACATGCATTTACATAGATGTGTGTGTGTGTGTTCATTTACTCTTACACCTCCTTTTGACTGTGTGTGTCTCTTCAGTGTATTTTAGCTTCCAAACCCATCAATCTCTGCCTTGGCAGGAGCCTGAACAGATAAATGGGGGGCAGACCAGTGGAGACCAAAAGAGAGACAGACAAATTGCTATCTGTCATTTTTTTTCACCAAAGTGAGGCGGTGTCAGTGTTGAAGGTTAGGTGCACACTCAATTTCCTGATACATGAACACATTTTTGGGACATTTTGATTTTAATATTAAAAAGAAAGGAGCAGGATTTTAGATTTGGTGTTTCATGATACTATAATAGTGATATTTAAACAACAAAGTATTTATCTTAAAACCAGGCCCTTAATAAGGTGTTGTTTCTTTTCATTCAGCGTCTTGCTCAACAACACTTCGACATACTAGGAGGAGCCGGGAATCGAACCTGGAATTTTAGGTTCCAGAGACGATTGCTCTACCATCTGCTTTCCTGCTCTCCTCTTTTTAAATCATCTAAGCCCTTTGATGACAGCTTCATTCATACTGATTTTACTTATGTATTTGATTCCTCAACATGCTCTCAGCAGTTTTGATCACAAAAATTTATAATATATATGTATATATATCATTTTGCTCTGCAGCTGGACGGAACAAAAATCTTTAATACTGTATCACAATACAGTGGTCATAAGATCATGAAAATGCAACCTTCTACATGGCATGTAATTTAAAGTTAATCAACATTATTTTAAAATTTTAGATGCATTATCTAAAATTAATGTATTGACCGAAAAAAGGAAAATCCTGAAACTGTTTGAAAATGATAAAATAGCAAACATTTGAAGTATTTCAATATAAAACAAACAAAATCAACAACACAAATGAAATGAAATACTTTACTACGTCTTAAAAGGATCTATGAGAGTAAGCAAAGGGAAAACAGTAGTTTTCTAAATCTTGAATTTCAGGAGGGTGGCTTTTGGAGATAGTTGTGAATTATTGGAAAATATCAACAATCTTTGTGATGTACTTTGCATTCAAAGTAATTTCTTGATATTATATCCAAAGTGTTGAGGTTGGTCCGTTAGAAATGCCTCAAGACGAAGATAGAGAATCTTAGAAAACCACCTTTGAAGACTGGAAATTTGATTTAGAATTTTTCCCCCAGTTTATCTTCTCACCTCTATATTCCCAAGCTCCCAGAGTACCATGTGTTCATCAAATTTACAAAATCATGTATTTATTATGACCTTGGTCTGTTTAAAAATCCTTTGTCAGTCTTCTGTCATAAATGGAAGTTAATTCTTTCCTTCATCCGGTGTGCCAATAGACTTTTTTTCACCTGCAACATTTTTTCCCCTTTTCCCTCTTTTTTTCTTTTTTGCTTCATACTCCTTAAACTGCATTTTCTGCTTTCCCACTGTTCAAGCTGTGAGGCGCCTGTGTCATCTGTAAAAGCCTGTCTGATTAATGCAGACATCCATCCATCCATTTTCTCCACGTTATCTGAAGTCAGGTCACTGGGGCAGCAGCCGGTGCAGTGAGGCCCATACCTCCCTTTAACCCACCACATGGTCCAGCTCCTCCACGGGGACCCCAAGGCGTTCCCAGGCCAGCCTGGAGACATAGTCTCTCCAGCGTGTCCTGGGGCTTCCCCGTGTTCTTTTCCCTGATGGACATGCCCAGAATACCTCCCCCGGGAGGTGCCCAGGAGGCATCCTGACCAGATGCCAGAGCTACCTCATCTGACTCCACTCTATGTCGAGGAGCAGCAGCTGTATTCCGAGCTCCTCCTGGATGACAGAACTTCTTACCCTATCTCTCAAACGGCCAACCTGTGGAGGATACTCACTTTGGCTGCTTGTATTCGCTATCTTGTTCTTCCAGTCTCTACCGACAGCTTGTGACCAAAGTTGAGGGTGAGAATGTAGATCGACCGGTAAATTAAGAGCTTCGCATTTTTGCTCAGCTCCTTCTCCGCCATGACAAACCGGTATAGAGTCCGCATCACTTCGAACGCTGCACTGATCTGCTTGTCGATCTCCCGCTCCATCCTCTCCTCACTCGTGAACAAGACCCCGAGATACTTGAACTCCTCATCTTGGGGCAGAATTTCTTCCCTGACCTGGAGTGGGCATTCCACCCGTTTCTGGTAGAGCACGATGGTCTTGGATTTGGAGGTGCTGATCCTCATCCTGGCCACTTCACACTCAGCTGCGAACCCTTCCAGTGGAGCTGGAGATCATGGCCTGATGAAGTTAGAACCACATCATCAGTAAAAAGCAGAGACTAGATCTTGTGACCACCAAACCGGATCCCCTCGACGCCTCAGCCGCGTCTAGAAATTCTGTCCATAAAAGTTATGAACAGAATCACTGACAAAGGGCACCCCTGGCAGAGTCCAACTCTCACCTGAAACGGGTCTGACTTACGACTGGCAATACGGACCAAGCTCCGACATGATCATATAGGGACTGAACAGTGCATACAACAGAGTCTGGTACCCCATACTCCCGGAGCACACCCTACAGGATTTCCGCGGGACATGGTTGAAAGCCTTCTCCAGGTCCACAAAAAACATGTAGACTGGTTGGGTAAACTCCCATGCACCCTCGAGGACCCTGCCAAGGGTATAGAGCTGGTCCACTGTTACATGACCAGGACAAAAACCATGCTGCTCCTCCTGGATCCAAGGTTCAATGACCCGGCGGACCCTCTTCTCCAGCACCACTCTATAGACCTTACCTGGGAGGCTGACGAGTGTGGGCCCCCTGTAGTTGGAGCACACCCTCTGATCTCACTTTTGGAAAAAGGGGTATCACCATCCGGGTCTGCTTGTTCAGTGACACTGTCCCTGATATCCACACAATACGGTAGAGGCTTGTCAGCCAGGACAGCCCTACAGCATCCAGATTCTTGAGGAACACAGGGCAGACCTCATCCACCCCCAGAGCCCCGGCACTGAGGAGCTTTGATATTGCTTCAGGAACTTCAGCCAATAGGTGTGTCCGTTTGAGAGTCCCTCGGCTCTGCTTCCTCAATGGAAGGTCTCTGAAATATTCCTGCTACCGATCCACAATGTCTCAAGTTGAAGTCAGCAGCTTCCCACTTCCATTGTACATAGTGCTGACAGAGCACTGCTTCACCCTCCTGAGCCGCCGGATGGTGGACCTGAATCTCCTTGACGCCCACCAGAAGTTCGTGTCCATGGTCTCCCCAAACTCCTCCCATGCCTGAGTTTTTGCCTTGGTTACCACCGAAGCTGCATGCCGATTGGTCTGCCGGGACCTGTCAGCTGCCTCCAGAGCCCCAAAGGCCATACAGGCCCAATAGGACTCCTTCTTCAGTTAGACAGCATCCCTCACCGCCAGAGTCTGCCAGGAAGTTCGAGGATTTCCACCCCGACAGGCACCGACCGCCTTACATCTGCCACCTCTACAATGGAAGCATGGAACAAGGCCCATTCGGACTCAATGTCTACCGCCTCCCTTGAGACGTGGTTGTAGTTCTGCTGGAGGTGGGAGTTGAAACTCCCTCTGACAGGGGACTCTGCCAGACGGTCCCAGCAGATCCTCACATCACGTTTGGGCGTGCCATGTCTGATCGGCATCCTCCCCCACCATCAGAGCCAGCTCACCACCAGGGGATGATCAGTTGACAGCTCCACCTCTCTCTTCAGCTAAGTGTGGAGATGGGGCCACAAGTCCGACTATACGACCACAACGTCAATCAAAGAACTGTTGCCTCAGGTGTGTTGTTGCCAAGTGCAAATATGGACACCTTTATGTCTGAACATAGTGTTCGTTATGGAAAATCTGTGACAAGCACAGAAGTCCAATAACATAACATCACTTGCGTTCAGATCAGGGGGGCCATTCCTCCCAATCACACCCTTCCAAATTGCACTGTCGTTGCCCACGTGAGCATTGAAGTCTCCCAGTATAACGAGGGAGTCCCCCGTTGCACCGCCCTCTAGCAGCCCCTCTAGGGACCCCAAGAAGGGTGGGTAAACTGAACTGCTGTTGTGTGCATAACCACAAACAACAGTCAGAACCCTTCCCCCCACCTGAAGGCTGAGGGAGGCTACCCTCTCGTCTCGTTGACGAGACGTGCAGGCGCCAAGACTGGGGGCAATCAAAATGCCAACACCAGCCTGGTGCCTCGCACTGGGGGCAACTCCAGACTAAAAAAAGAGTTCAGCCCCTCTTGAAAGGCCTGGATCCAGACCCCACGCTGTGTGGCGAGGTAAGTCCGACTATATCTAACTGGAATCTCAGCCTCATGCACCAGCTTGGGCTCCTTCCCTGCCAGAGCGGTGACAGTCCATGTCCAAAGAGCCAGCTTCCGTCACTGAGGATTGGACTCCCAAGGTCCCCTGCTCCAGCTACCGCCTGGCTCCCACTGCATCCACCCCCTTGGCCCTTCCTGTGGGTGGTGAGCCCAGGGGAAGAGGGTCCCATGTCGGTATACATCCAGCCACCAGGCGCTCGCTGTGAGCCCCGTCCCCGGGCCTGGCTCTGGGGGGTTGCCCAGTGACCCACGTCCGGGAAAGGGAAAACTTGGTCCAATGATCTTCCTCTTCATAGGGATCTTCTGAGCCATACTTTGTCTGGTCTCTCACCTGAGACCTGTTGGGTGACCTGGGTGACCTTTCCGGGGGCATAATGCCCCTGACAACATAGCTCCCAGGATCACTGGGACATGCAAACCCCTCCACCACGGTAAGGTGGCAGCTCACGAAGGGGTGGCAGCTCACGGAGGGGATTTTTCAACAGCAACCATTAAACAGTACGTACATAGCTTCCAGTAACATCACTTGCCATTTGAAAGCTGTTTCAGTGAATCACAGGAAAAGGCTTTAGGGCTTTCCCCCATGTGCCTAAACAGAAAACTAAATCTAAATATAAACCTAAATGGGGACATGCTTGAACTACACTTTGCTTTCCTTAAATCAAATTAGATATTGTGACCTTTGTCTAAACTAACTGGTTATGCACCTGGTATGAACACCTATTTATTTCCCTAAAGGAAGTAGATTAAAAAATGTTCCATTATTGCCTGTATAATTATCAAGCTTCAACAAAAAAATAACTTTGGTGGTCATTCGTTGATTCTGCTACAAGAACAATAGAAAATCTCTTGTGAAAGACTTTCAGTTTAACCTTGTCAAAGAAAATTGACTTGTTGAGCTCCTTGAACAGGTTTTGCCATTTTTCCGAGGGGCCACTTCAGTTCTCAACAGAACAGAATAACTGGCACAGATAGCAATGGGAAAGCATATTAAAAGTAAGAGAAACTTCTAATTGTCCTTAAAATTAGTTTGTGCTACCATTCACAGTTCAAATGGTTTACAAAAGAAGAAAAAAGGAAAAAGACAGATGTAGTTGCAGAAATAATGAAAGATTAATCATCACAGCATGCCAGTAAGCAAACAAATTATGGTTGCTTCAGAACCATGAGATGTTAAATTCAAACTTATTGCTTCTTCCAAATCTTTTGGCTTCTTCCTAATTACAGGTAACCCAACAGATAGTGTTTCCATCTGGCTCTGTCTTTTGCAACTTCCTCTGTTGTAACCACTAACTGTACTGTAAGCCCTCCTTCACCACATCCACAAGTCTCTTAAGCCCCCACCTTTTTCTCCTGCCTGGCAGCTCCACAGTGGGGCAGAAAAGTATTTCGTCAGCCACCAATTGTGCAAATTTTCCCACTTAAAAAGATGATAGAGGCCTGTAATTTTGATCATAGGTACACTTCAAATATGAAAGACACAATGTGAAAAAAAACAGAAAATCACATTATCTGATTTTCAAAGAATTCTTTGCAAATTATGGTAGAAAATAAGTATTTGGTCACCTACACGCAAGCAAGATTTTTGGCTCTCACGGAGCTGTAACTTCTTTTGTAAGAGGCTCCTCTGTCCTCCACTTCTTTTGTAAGAGGCTCCTCTGTCCTCCACACATTACCTGTATTAATGTCACCTGTTTGAACTGGTTATCAGAATAAAAGACACCTGTCCACAACCTCAAACCGTAACACTCCAAACTCCACTATGGGCAAGACCAAAGAACTGTCGAAAGACTGACATTGGGAATGGGCCAAAAAACCAGCAACAGTGTGTGAAAACCTTGTGAAGACTACAGAAAACATTTCACCTCTGTCTTTCCCAACAAAGAGTATATAAGAAAGTATTGAGGTGAGCTTTTGTTCTTGACCAAATACTTATTTTCCACCATAATTTGCAAATAAATACTTTAAAAATCAGACAATGTGATTTTCTGGATTTTTTACATTCTGTCTCTCATAGTTGAAGTGTACCTATAATGAAAATTACAGGCCTCTATCATCTCTTTTGAAGTGGGAGAACTTGCACAATTGGTGGCTGACTAAATACTTTTTTACCCCACTGTATATCTGCCATTCGTCTACCAATACACCCACTTTGCTCATCAGGTGTCCAAACAATATCAATTGGGCTTTGACACTGAACAGTTTGTTCTTTCCAACTGCCATCAGACTCCTGAACAGCTGACATGATTTTAAAATCATGGGTTACCTGTGAACAATCAGGTGCCCTTGATGGTTTACATTTCCACTTGCACGTTTAATTTGCACACTGTGCTGCTATTGCACAAAAATCGCCAAACAGCCATGAATTACCTCTGGGTGTTCATGGAATGCATGTACCTGTCTGCTTACCTTGTAATTTGCACTCTGTATTTCCACTTATCATTATCTATCCATTCACTGTCTACTGCTCATCCGGGATTGGGTCCTGGGGGTAGCAGCCGAAGCTGAGAGGCCCAGACTTCCCTCTCCCTGGCCACTAGGTCCACCTCTTCCCGGGGGATCCCAGGGCGTTCCCAGGCGAGCCTTGAGACTGTCTCCAGGCTCGCCTAGTCTCTCTAGTGTATCCTGGGTCTTTCCACAATTGGACATGTTTGGAACACCTCACTGGGGAAATGTCCAGGAGGCACTCACACCAAATGAGGCATCTCATGTCCTCCCTTCCACATGGAGGAGCAGCGACTCTACTCTGAGCCCCTCCCGGATGGCTGAGCTCCTTACCTTAAACTCTAAAAGACAATCCAGACACCCTATGGAAAAAGCAAGTTTCATCTGATCTCACCACTGTCTTCTAAATCTTTCCTGTCATTCTGGCTGATAGTATGGGTGTCTGTTGTCTTCAGTCCTCTCAGTATCCCACTTCTTCATCGCTAACCACTTTCTCTGTATATACTCCTGCACGTCCTCATTCCACCGCCAAGTCTCCCTACCTGCTTTCCTTCCAGATGACACACCGAGTACTCTCCTACCTGTCTCCCTGATAGCACTAGCTGTTGTTGTCCAATCATCTGGAAGCTCACCCTGACCACCCAGACCCTTTCTCAACTCCTCCCTGAAAGCCCTGCAACGCTCCTCCCTTTTCAGCTTCCACCACTTTGTCCTCTCCCCTGCCTTTGTCCTCTTGATCCTCCTTGTCACCAGAGTCATCCTACAAACAGCATCCTATGCTGTCTGGTCAACTCTCACCTACGACTACTTTGGAGTACTGATCTCTTTCAGGTTACCTCGCCTATACAGGATGAAGTCTACTTGCATGCTCCTACCTCGGCTCTTATAACTTACCCTATGTTCCTGTTTTTTCTGGAAAAAGGTGTTCCCAACAGCCATTTCCTTTTTGCAAAATCTACCACCATCTGTCCCTTTGCGTTCCTATCCTGTACACCAAATCTGCCCATCACTTCTTCACCCGCTCTATTGTCTCCACCAACATGCCCATTGAAGTCTGCTCCAATTATCACCCTCTCATCTCTTGGGATATTCTGCATCACTTCATCCAGGTTATTCAAGAACTTCTACTTCTCCTCCTCAAACTCAAATCCCACCTGTGGGGCATAGCCACTAATAAGACAGAGCATCACACCTTCAATCTCCAGTTTCAGACTCAAAGGTCTATCTGACATTCTTTTCACTCCCAGAATGTTCCAAACTAACTCCTCCTTCAAGATAAGCATATAAATAAACACTTGACAAATGAAATCGTCGAAATGCTATTAATTGTTGTTGCTCATTATTGTTAAGAATGGAAAAGTTTACATGTGGTAAAACTGACCACAAGAGCATGCTAAGGGGGTGGTGGTAAAAAATCTGTGAGACTGTGATAAGATATGACAAGATATTTTTTTTTTTTATGAAATGACTCATTCAATGTTAAATGACTCATTCAATTGAGTTTCAAGATTTTTCAAAATATGAATCTTGCTAATATTAAAATGATATTGACAGTGAGTTAGAATGTTGAGCAGTTGACATTTGTAATAGAAGTTTTTTATAATTACATATAAAAGCAATATAATACCAAAATGCTATATGAATACTAACAGTTAAATTTAGAGAACTTACCAAGAGGTTGTTGATTTAACAAAGGGGTTATTGAAAGTTAAGGATAATAGAACTGGCGATATTATTCGTTATATTCAAATCTAAAAATGGAAAATTGCCAGAGAACATGCAAAGGCTGTTTTTTATTTACCTCAAAGAAAAATTGTGAAAGGAGATTTGATTTTAGCATTAAGCTGACAGAACAAATGTGTGTTTCTGTAAAACTTTGGTATCCTCACTAGAATAATTTAAAAGGTTTTACAAAAAAATGTATAAAGAGAGAAAACGTTGGAAAATCATGCACTTCAAACTTAAGTGGGTGTTGAATTTGTTTTGTGCTGGAAGACAGCAACTATTTATTTGCTTACCCTACAGAATCTATTACAAGAATTACTCCTCTTTTTATATATATTTTTTATTGGCACTCGAGTTGACTGGTCTGCTTTTGAAAGTCTAGAATGGCATGCAAACATAAGGATGAAATTCACAACAGTTCATGATTGGTGCTGAAAAAGCTGTTTTGGGGCACTAGGAAGACTGATCTTCTTTTGATCTGGGACATTCATTGGCAGTTTAATTAGACTTGTTCAAATAGAACAGCCAGATTGGAATAAATAAGTGATAAGTCAAATACAGTTTTCCAATTATGAATTGGAGACATAGTTTTCATCCTCCACAGATGATCATCTGTCTACTTTCTAATTCATATTTCTATACCTCCACCTCCACTAAAATCAGTCACGAACAGTGTCTGTATTTTTCTTTCTCCCCCCCCTTTTTTCATCCATTGCCACACATACCCTCACCTCAAAGCTGTCAAGATGTTGGCTCCTTCAATCTGAGGCTGAATGGGGGGATTTGGCATCATTCCCCCCTCCTTACTCATTGCAGCCTTTTTAAGGGCATACGTGTTTATGCACCAAATCTCTGCACTTTATGTTGCTCCACGTCAAGGCACAAGCTCAACTCTGGATGGATGTGCACTGGCAGCTCCTGTGTAGTTGCTCAGAGGGAGAGGGGGAATGAGAGATAGAACAGAAGAAAAGAGAGCATGAGAGAATCTAAAATGAAGAGGAAATAATTTTCAGATTTTCTACACAGGCTTTGTAGTCCCAGAAGGCTGTTTACATGTGTTTAAGCCCAATTGCATGTACAAGAGTAGAAAAGATTGTGCTATCCATTGCCTGAGGGGCTATAAAGAGCCTATTCATTTAAGCCCCTACTGTTCCTTTCTGAACAATAACGCCTACAAGTTTAAATATAATTCAGAATTTTTCGCACACAAAATATACCTCTTGGATTTTTTTATGTCATTGTAGGAGAAATTTATCTTATCTTATCTTGTCATCGTTTTCCATGTTCACATGTCGTGTGTGTGTGTATCTATGTGTGTGTGTGTGTGTGTGTGTGTGTTTGTGTTTGTGTAGGTGTATGTGTGTATGTGTGTGTGTGTTTGTGTAGGTGTATATGTGTGTATGTATGTGTGTGTGTTTGTGTGTGTGTGTGTGTGTGTGTGTGTGTGTGTGTGTGTGTGTGTGTGTGTGTGTGTGTGTGTGTGTGTGTGTGTGTGTGTTTGTGTATGTTTGCCAGTGCTGAAAAGTTCCTGTGAAATATTTGATCAAGTAAGATACAATAAATTAATAGCAAAAGGAGACTAAATGAAATAGAAACACACAAGAACAATAAAAGTTTTTTGTTGTGTTTTATTAAATTACCTCTCTACATTAGATCCATGATTATGCTGGACCTTAATGCTTTGTTGTTTTTTGACCCGATCAGAAACTACAGACAAACTTCACGAGTATGTGCTACTTCTATTGAACTTTTAAAGAGTTTATTGGCACTCACTTTTTTCAACTAGGAAGTAAATTCATTAATTCATATGATTATTCATATATGAATTAGATGAATGTCATGTCCATCCATCAACCCATCTTAGTGGCACTTAGTCCAGTGGCACTGTCCCCGACATCCATGCAATACGGCAGAGGCGCGTCAGCCAGGACAGCATCCAGAGAATGGAGGAACCACGGAGCCCCACTACTGAAGAGCTTTTGACTACTTCAGCAACTTCTGCCCCAGAAATAGTGTCCGCTCCAAAGTCCCCTGGCTCATGAGAAGTTTTTCTACATTGTCTCCCCGAACTCCTCCCACACCCACATTTTTGCCTTGGCAACCACCAAAGGCACATGCTGCTTGGCCTGCCGGTACCTGTCAGATGCCTCCGGGGCCCCATTGGCCAGAAAGGCTTGATAGGACTCCTTCAGTTTGATGGCATCTCTCACCACTGGAGTTTACCAGCAGGTTCAAGGGTTACCGCCCCAACAGGCACCGACTGCCTTATGGCCACTGCCTCAGTCTCCTGCGTTGACAATGGAAGCACAGAACATGGTCCATTTGGACTCAATGTGCCCCGCCTCCCTCAGGATGTGTTTGTAGTTCTGCTGGAGGTGGAAGTTGAAACTTCATCTGACAGGGGACTCTGCTAGACGTTCCCAGCAGACTGTTACATTACGTTTGAGTCTGCCAGATCTGACTGGCATTCTCCCCCACCATTGGAGCCAGCCCACAACCAGGTGGTGATCAGTTGACAGGTCCACCCACCTCTTCACCTGAATGTCCTGGACATGCAGCCGCAAGTCCGACTATATGACCACAAGGTCGATCAAAGAACTGTGAGAAGTATGTTGGTGCTAAGTGCCCATATGGACAGCTTTATGCCTGAACATGGTGTTTGTTATAGACAATCCATAACAAGCACAGAAGTCTAATAACAAAACACCCTTTGGGTTCAGATCGGGGGCAAATTACCACTCTCTCATCTCTGGGGATATTCTGCATTACTTCATCTGGCTTATTCCAGAACTTCTCCTTCTTCTCAAACACACATCCCACTTGCAGGGCATAGCACAACAATGAGCAACAAACCTTCAATTTCCAATTTCAGATTCATAAGTCTATCTGACATTCCTTCCACCTCCAGAACATTCCCATCAAACTCCTCCTTCAAGATAACTCTAACTCTCTTTCTCTTCTCATCACTTCGGTCATCCAGTTTGATCTGTTTATTATGATTGACTCACGTGTTTAGTTTTGGCAAAAGTTTTGCGCTGGATGCCCTTCCCAACGCAACCCTCTGCATTTATCCGGGCTTGGGACCCGCCCAGGGAGACACTGGCCCGTGCCCCCTCAGACTGCATTTTTGCATTATATAGTGACTGGTCTGCTTCTATTTACTCTACATATGCAATACATATATTTATACATTTCACCTTCAATTTCAATTTCATGTTACTGTGGGATAATGAGAAAAGTCTTCTCAATTCCTCTGTAAGTCTGGTACATGTGGAGAAATTGGCAATAAAAGTGATTATGACTTTACCACATGAAAAAAGAAAATGAAATTTAGACATGACATATAATAAAAGATTAAATTTTTTATAGTTAATATCAAGAAAAATAAAAAACGAACTAAAAAAACGTTGGTTTTGTCGGCACTTCAACACTTTACCAGTAAAGAACTAAGGAAATGGTTGACTTTCTTTTCAAAAGATGAATAATACAATCTTTAAAAGCAGAATAGCAAATAGCAGAGGTCCTGAATTTCCCACTAAACTCTTGGAAGTAAGTATCACATCAGTTCAATTCAGGCTGTATTCCGTTCTCAGAAATACTGTCAGGGCTGAGTGTGTTGACCCCTTACAATAAGTTACGTATAAGTTATGTTTCTTGTGGTGCATTGAAAATTGTTTACAGTTTTTTTACTGTTGCTCACAAAATCTGTCAGGATCACAGCAAAATTTAAAATAAAAAACAACAAAAGACCAAAAAACAAACAAATGAGAAATGCCATACTTGTATATGGTATAGAAAGTGCATTCAAAATTGTGTAATTGTAATGAGGTCATCTTGAAAACAGTTATCATCATGCTAAAATGTCTTTGTGTGTTTGCATGCCATAGTGCTGTCACCGTTAACATTATACCCTACAAAACAAACAAACAAAGGACCGCACGCACACAAAAAAAATCTTTGTACACTCAATGAAGACAATAACACAGATGGTTGAACCCACCCTTGTGATGAGCACGATAGGGTGGGGGTTGAGGAGGGGATCTACAGATGGCAGAGGGTACTGCCAATCAGTCCACATGTAGCACATATACACAATCATGTTAGATTCATCGTGATCGTGAAAAAGAGTTTTATACTACCCAGGAGTAGGATATCCATATAGAATTAAGTTGTAGGCAGGTGAGTGAGTCCTGCTCACTTTGTGTGTAATATACTGTCCATAAGATGGCTGGCATTGATGCAGTGTGGCATTGAAAACCCTGGCATCTTGGTGGCACCTCTGCCCACGCCATGCCGCACTGAGAGGAGCAGGAAGGCCTGCCAGAGGGGCCTGGCAACATAGCATGCTTGCCTCTGACTTTGTCTATATTTCATATCAGAGCTTATACAGTATGTGTGTTTGTGTGTGTTCGTATATATGTGTGAGTGTGTGTGTAATAGGTATATGGGGGGATAAAGAATGTATATATGACTTAAATTGTGACCAAACCAAATGCCACAGATACCATCTTGCACTGATAGACCCTCCCGTTAGAAACATCCAAAACCATCTCTCTGCTGGCATAGCCTTTTATATATAAGGACAACAAATTCCCTCCTGTGTACCTGACAGTACAGTCACAACATTGCAGACAGGGACACACACATACAAAGCAGTTGTGTCTAACCTTGATCGAATAATTTAACCCTTCCAGATGTTCTGATTCACATCTACCGTTTACCTTATGTGGCATATTTGTCTACCAGGGGACTCATTCTCACTTGTCACATAAATCAAACAATATTTACATTGAAAAAAACAGACTTAATACTGATAATCTAGCTTGATGCTGAATGCATTTTTGCTTTTTAAGGCAATAAGGTGAAAAGTAATTTACTCATTTTACTGTTTGTGTTACCACAAAAGGTTCATTCACCTACTTCTATGGATCTGACAAATTTTAAATATAAGGGACTTAAGCTCTGCAACCCAGTGCTATAGAACTCACCAAATCAAAATATGAAGCATCTTTTTATAGTCAACCCCAAAAATGGCCCCATTGATTTTTTAATCCCTGTTTATGCTGTTTCTCTTTGCTATTCTGCATGCCCACCAACTCCACTCCCAAGCTGTATTAATGGGCAATACCATTTGTCAACAGTTCATTCTGCTCTTATTAGGTATGGCAGCTGAATGAAACAATTTCGCTACTGCTGTGCCCATTGTGCTGATACTACAAACACACTTCCAAGCTCACTTCTGCCTTCCCTACTCTTTTATGTCGCTCAATCATGCCTCTAAATACAGAAAATTAAAAGGTCACGATCGGCCAAAGTTCTTACCAAAATCTTTGCATTGTAGCAACTAGACTTAATTTTCTTCAGGTGCTACTGTAAGAAGATTTTAACTATAATTGACCATGGCCTGGGTGATTGAGAGCCGCCATAGATCTGGGAAAGAGTAAAATTAACCTGAAGATCAAGAATTCATAAGTTGACATTTAAATCCCTTTATTAGTCACATTCAGTTATACACAGCAGAATGTCAGTGAAATTAATCCTCTGTATTTTACCCATTAAGCATGAACCTCGAGCAGTCAGCATCTACTCAACAATGTCTGGGGAGCAGTACAGCGTCTTGCTCAACAACACTTGGGAGACAAGGGCTCTGGATTCTGGAAGAACTGTTTTCAGTTTCAAGACTACCATTGCATGTCCTGAGCCATGCCCTATTTATTTGTAGGAAAGAAAATTTAGTTTATCGTATGCCAGATTTACTTAGTTTATGAAGGTTTTAAATGACAGCAACTGTCAACAGCTTAAGCATGCATCAAAAAATAAATAGAAGTACTTAGAGTTTACTGGGGGCTCACATATCATGCCCTAACTCTGCTGTTTTCCTTATCCTTGTTTGTCCCAGCCCGCACAAATCCTGCCTATTTTTGTTTATTTATTATATTCATTGCTATTTATTTTTGTCACTTTATTTATATTGTTGTTTAGTTCTGGTTGTCTTTTTTTTCACCCTCACTTTTCCTTGATGTTGTTCATTGCTATCCCTGACATTATTGTTGTTATTGTTGTCTGCTGTCTATGTAACTGCTGTCTATTTATTCATGGATGTCTTGCTATCTTCTGTAGTCTGTCTTTCAATTTATATTGCTATTCATATTTATTTAACTTTTTTTTGACATTATAACTGTTTTGCTGCTGTGACAAAGAAATTTCCCTATGGGGATCGATGAAGTTCATCTTATTTTAAAAGACTCTCAATAACCAAACTTTGGTAAGTCCTTGCTGCATCCCTGAATTCAAACAACTGTAACTGAAACTTCCCCTTATCTCAGTAATCTGTGAGCAATATGTATTATAAGTTCAGTCCTTAACATCACTTGGATGTTATCAGAGACATACTTTTTGCTGTCCAAATGTATGGTTTTACTTCATTGTTGTTCAATTTAGGAAACGTAATTTTAATTTAATTCTAATTTAACATGTATTTGCAAACATCTCAACTTGGTAAATAAATCTTTCCTTTCCTAACGTTTTGGCAAATTTTTTGCACAACACATTGACGATGATTTAAAGATCCATCTCATCTGTCCAGGGGAAGACCAATTGTCTTTGAGGGTTTTTGAGAATATGGAGGGAACATAGTTAGTGCGTTTGCATTTTATGCACTATATGGTGCAATAATGTTGATGACAATGATTTGGATAGTAATTGTAATCATATACGTTTCTAAACCTATTTCAAGACTAAAATTAAATCTGTTGAAAGGAGCAAGACCCGATCTTTTAAGATCCATGAAAATTACTATGGATAGCATGTGGATCTTTAAAAAAACAAAACATTATACTGTACAATTAGATAAATCACGCCTGTAAAAGTGAATGCCAAAAATGTCCACAACTATGATCTATACTTGTCTAACACAGGATTGTTTTGCAAATGTATTATTGACAACGATTCTAGGTGATATGAAATCAACTCTGCTTGCAGAAATGTGAATATCTGTATGTAAATACAGATAATGTGCATGTATATGGCCTACATTTGCCTTGTTTTAGGTGTGTGACTGCATTAAAAGGGCTTTTGGGGAGCGCACTTCGCTCATTGCCTGCGATAATGAGGATGTTTTCTGTCTTCAGTTCAATCAGCATACTCTGAGATTGAGGAGCCCAGCAGATGCAAGACACGTAGCAGATGTGTGCTATTGGAGTGACATCTGAAAGTAAAACTCTCAAGCCTTTTTACTACATTGTGTGCTGCTGTTTAGATGCCCACAATTTCTTGGCTCCAAGTAATGGTGACAACAGTAACTTGGGAAGAAGGAAAGCCGAAAAGAAAGAAGTGGGAGAAAAGGGGAAAAAAGGCAATAAGAAAGAGGAAGGAAATCTTTGGCAAGGGCCTAATCTTTGAAGTGATTTGGAAAGAGATGACATGCAAAATTAGAGTGTAGCGCTCACCCTCTACACTTTGACTAAACATTAAACACAACAGGGAGAGTTTTTTTCATAAAGATAAATGGAACCATGGGCATACCATGGTCCCTCAACAACACAGATTACCTTGTCTAAGCTTTTTCAGAATGTTAGGATTTCAAGATGTCTGATGAAAGTTTTGTAGCTTTTTCAGACAGGTAACTAAAACTTTCTGCCTATTCTATTCCAGCTTTACAAAGCCAATTGGAATGAAATTGGAATAATAATTAGGAACTAAATAAAATACAAATACCATTATAGCAAAGTTGTCTCTTAACACTTTTCATGAAGAGTAGGTTTAAAACACACAATCTAAAACATAATCATCACCATCATCATCATCATCATCATCACCATTATCATTATCCTAAGATCCACTGAATAATAAACAAACCCAATTTGTTAACCACAAAAGTATATCCAAAATACAAAAAAGAATTAATTTACTCATTCATTCATTATTTTTGTTGTATGTTATTAATGGTTACATCAAAATCACATTCAAAGAGAAATCTTACAATGAAGCATAATTCTTCCTGCTCTTAGGAAGAAGAAAGACAAAACTGAATACATAACTATGTAGAAGATGCATCCATCCATCCATCCATCTTGGACCGCTTATCCAGCATTCAGGGTCGCGGGGGATGCTGGAGTCTATCCCAGCTGTCATGAGGCGAAAGGCAGGGTACACCCTAAACAGGTCGCCAGTCAATCACAGGGCCACATTTACAAGAAGGAGAACATGCAGTCAGTCACTCATCGCTATTTTCACAATTTTTTTCAAACTAACCCGCTGCATGTTTTTGGAACATTGGAAGAAACCGACGCAGACAGAGAGCCTCAAACAGAAAGGTCCCCTCGTCAGAATCAAACCAGGGTGCTTCGTGCTGTAGCACTAATCCCTGCACCACCATGTTGCCTGTAGAAGATGCAAAAATTAATAAATGAAAAATGTCAAATATATGCTGCTGATGAATAATTTCTCACTTTCACTAAAGCTCATGAAACAAACCAACATTTCTGTCGGTTCAGCGACTCAGCTTAAATCACATAAAAGCACACTCCTATCACCTAAGACTTAGCTAGACTGAGCTTAGCTAAGACTTATTATGGAACTTACAACATCCACAAAGACCTAAATGACAAACATTACAAGTAGCAAAAAACTAATTCCATTTGCATTTCATCACATGAATGTAGAATATACTGGTTGTTTGCCTATGGGAGTTTAAAAACACACTGTACACATACATATACACGTGTTTTTGGCCTTGCACACCAATTTTAAAAATAGTGTTATAAGAGTTCATATCAGAGAGTTTTATTGCTGTTCCCACTCACTCAATACTTTTAATTTTTTTCTATGGCTCCAATAATGTGCCTTTGTCTTCCATTTCTTTTTTAAACTTTGACCAGATGGAATGACATTGTGTACCAAAACCTTTTTTCGTTCAGGATCACAATGCTCTGTCATATGATCTGGGGTGGTATCTTCTTCCCCTCTGCGTTCTTCTTTGCCTCTTTCTTTTTGCAAGCAGTCAGTCTCCCACTTTCCCCATGTCCTTTTTTCCCCTGACAAAGGTAGACAAAGCCTTTTCATTTCTCCAAGTCTGCTTTAGCTGTGTGTTTTACTACTGTACCAATCAAGCCTCCCTCTCTTATTGTATTCCCTCCTCCTTTTTGCAAAGACGGTGTCTAGGGGCCTCAGGCCCCCTGTTCTTAGACAAGGGGCTTGCCTCAGCGCAGCAGTGAGGGGGTTGGGTAGATTTTATTTGGAAAGTGAGAGAATGAGGGGAAGAAGAAAAAGCAAAGTGACAGTATATTATTTCATTAAGTGCTTTTGATTTCAGCAGGCAAAGGGGACTAATACCTTGCAGCTCTGTCTAGGACAACGGCAGAATCTCTTGCAAAATGTATGTAAAAAGGCCTGCTGAACAGAGGAAAAGGTGGAAAGAATGATGGCAAGGCTTGACAGATGAGGAGGAAAAGTATAGAATGACTTAAGCGGTGGAAGAGGGAACAGAGTAGGCGGAGTTGAGGCGAAGTGGGTTGCCTGAGCCACGACAAGACAGAATTGGCATTGTCGCCAAGCTGAGCACAGCAGAGCTAGCCCATTCTGTTGATCTGAGCAGGATCCCGGAGAAAACAAAACTCCATTGTTCCCTGCAGATGGAAGCCAGTGTCTCCTGGGCAACAGCATTAATCTCCCCTTTTCACTTGCTTCCTCTCTTGTCGGGGCCATAATCGGTGGGCTCCTTTCAGCAGCCGAGCCAGCCTCAAAGCCCAGGCTCCTAACTAGCCTCCTAATTAGCTGCAATTACAATGAAGACAACATGATGAGATAATAGAAATTTGCAAAATAATGACATACCACAGGGAAATATTCCTCCTCCCCAAGCACCATATTTTTCCCTCCATGAGAGGCACAATGGAGTGCCGGGGCCCTTTTCTGAAAGCGGGGAGCTCAGAAAAAATGGTGGTGCATTATGTGCCATAGAACCCTATTGTCTGCCTTCTGGTTGCTTCAATCAACAGGCGATTGTCTGGCTGCTTAAATTAAAATGACTCAAATACAGTCTCCGTAATGATGCCCTCTCCACATTGCATATTGAACTCAGACAGACTGGAGGAAAGGAATGGATCATGTAAAATATATGAGTATAGAATAAGTGAAACAAAATTTCCTAGCATATTATATCTGTTAAGAAAAAAAAAACACACCTCTCCCAAAGGGTTTTCAGATCACATGTTAAAGTTATCTCATTCAAAAACATGATTTTGCAACACAATTTAAATTGGCATAAAAAGTAGAATGGGAGAGTAGGAAAGGGAGGTAGAAGATGGTGCTAGACAGCAGGTGGTAGTCATGCATAGAGCAACATTTCTAGCAACTGTGATTGGCAACAACAATTTCAATTTCATTAGCATTGTTTTTTTAAATTATTTTCTATTTATTGCATGTTGGTTATGGCTGCCAAAATATAGTTTCTTCATTGATGTATGAAAGCTTGTCTATTCTCTCTCAAACACCTGTCAACCTCTTTTTATATCCTGATTGATTCTGCACCCGTTCTGCTCCCCATCATAAGTAAAAGTTCAGAAAAGTATAAAATTATACTCTATCTCTGCCTCATAAATTACATGGAATTGTCCTAATTCATATTTATTTTACTTTTTTGACATTATAACTGTTTTGCTCCTGTGACAAAGGAATTTCTCCCATGGGGATCAATAAAGTTTATCTTATCTTATCTTATCTTATCTTATCTTATCTTATCTTATCTTATCTTATCTTATCTTATCTTATCTTATCTTATCTTATCTTACGTCTAACAACTGAGTGGTTCACCTTACAAGACCTGAATTAGCATTGTGTCATGTCGAGTAGTGACTGCAGAATTGTATGACTCCTTATTTCATCTTAAATTTACTTTTGTAAATATATTTTTAATGTATTTGCTCAATTTTAGCCATGCACTTCTATTCATTGATATTTTATTTTGGTAAATCCTATGCTGGGCCTATCTGCATGTCCAACATCTCCTCCAGAGAAGGGGGGAGGGGAGAGGCAGGAGCGAACAGCACAGCATTGGCCAAAAGAGAAGTACACCTTTGAGTCTTCACAGGTTGATCTCAGGACCGCAAGTAGAGACACATAATTATTCATTCTCTCAAATGTAGTTGATCTAGTCTTCAACTTACCTATAGCATAATTTTAGACGATGTAAAAAATCAAATACTGATCCGTCGGTCTATTTCCTGTTCTATCTTGCCCTCACTTGCTACCAAGAACTCAAGATACCTGATCTTCTCTGCTTGATAAAGGACCCCCTCCCTGACCTTGAGTGGGCACTCTGTCCATTTCCTGCTGAAAACCATGGTCTCGGATTTTGGAGGTTGGGATCCTCATTCCCGACCACCTCACATTGAGAGCTTGAGATCATAGTCTGCTGAAACCAACAAAATCATATAATCTGCAAAAAGTAGACCCAATCTTGAGGTTACCAAACAGGATCCCCTAAACCTTAGGCTATGCCTAGAATTCTGTCCATAAAAGTTATGGACAGAATTGGTGACAAAGGACAAACCTGGCAGAGTTGAACCCTCAAAGGAAGTTACAACCTGCAATGCAGACCATGCTCTGGCACCGATCATACATGAACCAAATAGCCCGTATTACAGGTTTCAGTACCCTATACTCCCAAATTAAGCTGTACATTGAACCTTTATTTGCTACAAATGAACAAGTGCTACTTGCAATGAAGTGGCTGCAATTATTGTGAGAAAGAGTAAAGGTCACTAGTATCGTCGCAGCAACGGTAACATTGCAGTATACTGTAAACGTGACCCATTTATAGTTTCATATAACGAATACCATCAATAAAGGAGATGAGGACCAGATTCATGCATATAGAACATATTAAGCCCAGAAGCATACCACTGATACAGTTAACATGGGGAAGTCGACCATCCTCCAGAGACAGGATGAATTTGGTATCATCATTTGGTAAATCTTTATTGCAGTTTGGAGATGTTTGTTTGGTGTGTGTGTGTGTGTGTGTGTGTGTGTGTGTGTGTGTGTGTGTATGTGCGCGCGTGTTTACTGTGGTCAGCCCTTCCACCTCACAGCATGAAAATCCCTGTCTCAATTCTGGGGCCTTTTTGAATGGACTTTGGATCTTCTTCCCATGTCTGTTTGGGATTTCTTCAGGTTCTGTGGTTTCCTCTCCCTATCCAAATGCATGCATTGGGTTGATAATGATTGATCCTTTATTGATCCCTGTGGGGAAATTTGTAGTCTGCAATTAACCCATCATGAACCCATGAACCATGAGCAGTTGAGATGCTGTCCACCAGCGCCAGGGGAGCAGTTAGCGGTTCAGCGTCTCGCTTAAAAACACTTCGACACACTAGGAGGATGCCAAGAATCAAACCAGGAAGGTTTGGTTCCAAAGACATTGCTCTACCACCTGCACCACGCTGCCCCCAAGTGAAGAATCTAAATTGCCCAGGTGCATGAATAAAAGAGTGAATGGCTGTAAGTCTCTATATGTGGTCCTGTGATCAACTGGCAAGTGAACCCTTCCTCTCGCTAAAAGACAGCTGGCCTACTGTGATTAGGAGTGCAGGACAGGGACTCCATTCTTTGGTGTAAAAAGAGTTTTGTCTGTGTAGAAGAAGATAGGCCTTTATTTAGTCACATTCAGTTATCCATATAGGGATGGCATTAACAACATTTATCTGCTGCATTTGACTCATCATAGGTGAACCATGAGTAGAAGACAGCCATTTAGCAGCACCCTGATTAGGGTTCAGTGTCTTGCTGAATAACAAGCAAGCAGGCAGGAGTTTGGAAATCTTAACATGAATGTTCGGTTTTCAAGAAGTTTTTTGGTTCCACTCTTTTCATCTGAGCCTCATTGCCCCCTATGTTTCCATAATTACAGCAAATAATTCAGTCTACAACATGAAGATTAAGTGAGTTAAAAAAGTAAGAATTTCACCTCTTGAAAGTTAACATATTGATGCCTATGGCATGATGTTAGCAGAGAGCGCTAATGGAATCATGAAGCAGCTTATCATGTAAATGAGAACAATAATGAGGAGACAAAGCATGGACAAATCCATTGTAAGTGATGTGGAATTATGTCGGCTCAGTGGATTATAAAGGGCCCTGATCCAGTGAGAGCCGAAACACAGGGATTCGATTCCCACTTTCTCAAATGTGGGAATGTACTAGAATAATCACATAAATTAATTTATATGCATATGAAAATACAGCACAGATAATCAGAACATGCAAATATAATTTGAGAATTTTTTCACAAACATGCACGGTCACACAATTTCGCAGAAGTGCGTGCATGTACACAAACACATTCTGAATGTATATGTCATTCAGCTGCACAGAAGAGGACAGCACACACACAAACAACAAATCTTAATATCTACTCATGCTGCAAGATAATTGAATTAATTCTGCTAAGAAACAACTTCACAGATTAGTGACCTAACTTTACAATAACAACAGAATGTCAGCCAGGCGTGATAATTTCATTTGAATCAAATGTGAGCAGCCATCAAAATGCATTGTGTTTTTCTCTGTGTCCACAGTTTAACCCACATGCTTGAATGACACACACAAGCAAAAACTTCCTTTTTTCCTCTCTCTCTCAGTTCATAATATCCATAGCCGACTGGATAGCTACTGACTTTGGTACAGGAGTGCTATTCAAATGATGCCCCGGCTGCCATCTCTATGACCAATCAGTGCTAATGTACCATTGACAACCTGAAAGACTGGCTGAAATGACAAAAACATACCAGTGGCAAAAAAGGCTGGAGTGAAGGACAGTGCAGAGGAATTTATCTTACTTGCAAAAGACCAAGCCTTGGACACAAGATCTGTGATGAACTGGCAAGAAAACACCCCAGGTTCTTTGCTGTGCAAAGATGTCTCTGAGACAATTCACCACATAACTGCAGGGTAAAATGACAGCAAGGAAGGCATATAAGGAGCATCATAAACAGGTGCCTAATATCAACACAGGAGCATCAATCGTGTGTAGGCTGGAGGTCCTATGATCAAGCTGGTCCAGAACCACTGAGCCATAGTCCTGTGGGAACTTAAAGTTCTAAATGGATAAACTGATGAGGATATACTAAACCAATGTAATGGCAGTAGACAAGACAGAAGACCAAAGGATGAAGGAGAACTACTACCCCCAAATGTGGCAAATAGGGGCTTTTATGCTTTTAATATATACTGTATGGCTATGTATGGAGACATACAAGTTCAACCATTCACAAATCTAGACAATTTGCTCATCCTGAGTGCAAGATAAGCCGTAGAAAATAGATGGATAGATGGACAAAACATCAAGACAGCTTTCCATTTATTAAAGGTTTCATTTAACCCATCATGGATGATGAGCAAAATGGAAGGCAGCCTGTAACAGCGTCATGGCAGCAGTTAGGGGTTAAGTATCTTGCTCAACAACAAAAACAGGCTAGAAGGATCGTGGGACTCAAACCAGAATGTTCGATTCCTAGGTTGTCAAGCAATGCACTGTGGAAGGGGTGGGGGGTGGGGGGTTGAACGATAGGGGCAACGCAAAAAGCTTTGCCTAGCGTTTTGTACAATCATTGATAGGAAGAGAAATGGAGTGGGTGTTATCTTGAAGGATGAGTTTTTTACGAATGTTCTTTAGGTGAAAACTGATGAGTCTGACGCTGGAAATTGAAGGTGAGATGCTCAGTGCTTAGTGGCTATGCCCCGCAGGTGGGATGTGAGTTTGAGGAGAAGGACACATTCTGGAGTGTGTTAAATGAAGCAATGAAGAATATCCTCAGAGGTGAGAGAGCGATAATCGGTGCAGACTTCAATGCACATTGGTGTAGGCAATAGAGATGATGAAGAAGAGATCGACAGGTTTGGTATCAAGGATAGGAACACAGATGGTAGCAGACTTTGCAAAAATGTAGAAATGACTTTTATAAATCCTTTGTTTTCCAGAAAAGGAAGGCACATAGGGTAACTTACAGAAGGAGCTGACATATTTTAAAGACACTGTATTCTGAAGGAGATCAGAGACTGCAAAGTGGTGTTCAGTTGGAATGAAGCCAGACAGCATAGGATGGTGGTTTGGAGCATGACTTTGGTGACAAGAAAGATAAAGAGGACAAAGGCAGAGCAGAGAATAAAGTGGTGGAAGCTGAAAAGAGAGGAGTGACGAATGGTTTTCAGGGAGGAGTTGAGAAGGGCTCTGGGTGGTCATAGGGAGGTTCCAGATGACTGGAAAACTATAGTTAATGTGATCAGGAAGACACCTAGGAGAGTAGTTGATGTGTAATATGGCAGGAAAGTAGAGGAGGAAACTAGGTGTTGGAATGAAGAAGCAAAGAAGAAAATATAGAGAAAGAGGTTAGTAGAGAAGTGGGACACTGAGGGAACTGGAGAGAGCAGACAGAAGTACAGGGAGATGCAGCACAAGGTAAAAGTAAAGGTATCAAGGGCCAAATAAAGGATGTATGATGACTTGTATGTTCGATTGAACATTGAGGATGGATAGAAAGATTGATACAGGTTGGGAAAGAGAGAGCTCAAGATGGAAAGGATGTACAGCAGGTTCAGGTGATTGAGGATAGAGAATGAAATGTATATATGGGTACTAGAGTGACGGGAAGAGGGCAAGAGTATTTTGAAGACTTGATGAGTGAAGAAAATGAAAGCACAGGGTAGATGAATATTTTGGACCACAAAGTATCAGAGATTACTAAAGGTGAAGTGAGAAAAGTGTTTAGGAGGATGAAGAGTGAAAAGGCAGTTGCGGCTGAGGAGATACACCTTTGGGGTTGAGAAGTGCCTCAGACAGATGGCAGTAGAATTTCTTGCTAGATTATTCAACAGGATCTCCGAGAGTGAGAAGATGTCTGAGGAATGAAAAAATGCAATTGTAACCTGTTTAACAATAAAGTAGATGTGCAGAATTGTGGTAACGATAGAGGAATAAAATTGATCCATACAATGAAGTTACAGGATAGGGTAATGGAACCTAGACTGAATGTAGAAGATGGCATTTGTTCGCAGTAGTATGGTGTCATGATGAAATGCAGCCTGAGGGCGGCATGGGCTGGTGTCTCCCTGAGCCAGCCTTACGGAGGCACGAGCCAGTATCTCCCTGAGCCGGTCCCAAGCTAGGTGAAATGCAGAGGATTGCCTCAGGAAGGGCGCCTGGTGTAAAACTTTAGCCAAAACAAAACATGCAAATCTAACATAATAACGAGATCATACCGGATCATACCGAACAACCGCCATTGGTAGCGATGACCTACAGGGAACCAATGGAAACTGAGTTACTGTAGGTCAAAGAAGGAGAGGAAGGAAGCGCGTTCTGAAGCACAGAGAGAAGAGGAAAGGTAAGTGTCTGGGACTGAGAGTAGGGACTTTGAATATTGGGACTATGACAGGAAAAGGTAGAGAGTTGGTCGACATGATGCAGAGAAAGAAAATGAATATACTGTGTACCAGGTGGAAAGGTAGAAAGGCTAGAACATTAGGAGCAGGCTTTAAGTTGGACTATCATGGTACTGAGAAGAAGAGAAATGGAGTTGGAGTTATATTGAAGGTGGCGCTTGTTAGGAACGTTCAGGAGGTGAACAGAATGTCGGATAGACAGAATCTGAAATTGGAAATTGAAGGTGTGGTGCTCAATGTTATTAGTGGCTATGCCCCGCAGGTGGGATGTGAATTTGAAGTGAAGGAGAAGTTCTGGAATGAACCAGATTACTTGATACAAAATATCCCCAGATATGAGAGAGTGGTAATTGGTGCAGACTTCAATGGGCATGTTGGTGCAGGCAATAGAGGGGATGAGGAAGTGATGGACACATTTGGTATACAGGATAGGAGCGCAGAGGGACAGATGGTGGTACATTTTGCAAAAAGGAGTTTTTCAGAAAAGGCAGGAACATAGGGTAACTTATAAGAGTGGCGGTACGAGCACGCATCTTGTATACATCTTGTATAGATAAGGCAATCTGAAAGAGATCAGTGACTGCAAAGTCGTTAAAAGTGAAAGTGTAGCCAGACAGCATAGGACGTGGTTTGTAAGATGACTGGTTACAAGGAAGATCAAGAGGACAACGGCAGAGCAGAGGACAAAGTGGTGGAAGCTGAAAAGGGAGGAGAGTTGTATGGTGTTCAGGCAGGCGTTGAGAAGGGGTCTCGGTGGTCAGGGAGAGCTTCCAGAGCATTTGACAACTCCAGCTAGTGTAATCAAGGAGAGAGGTAGGAGAGTACTTGTTGTTGCATCTGGAAGGAAAGTAGGTAGGGAGACTTGGTGGTGAAATGAGGAAGTGCAGGAGTATATACAGAGAAAGTGGCTAGCAATGATGAAGGGTAATACAGAGAGGACTGAAGAGAAAAGACACCTATACTATCAGCCAGAATGAAAGGAAAGATTTAGAAGACAGTGGTGAGATCAGTGATGTCTAGAAGCAGTTACAATGACAAAAAGACAAGAGGCAGAGCTAGAGGTCATAGAGATGAAGATGCTAAGGTTCTCTTTGGGAGTGACCAGGATGGATAGGATCAGTGATGAGTCTATCAGAGGAACAGCACATGTCAAATGTTTTGGAGAGAAGGTCAGAGAAGCCAGACTGAGATGGTTCGGTCATGTACAGAGGAGGGATAGTGAATATATTGGTAGACCAATGCTGGAATTGGAGCTACCAGGCAGGAGGTCTCGAGGAAGACCAAAGGGGGGATTTATGGATGTAGTTTAAGAAGATATGAAGGTAGTTGGTGTGACAGAGGAGGATAAAGAGAATAGGGTAAGATGGAGAAGGTTGATTTGTTGTGATGACCCCTGAAGAGAAATGCCAAAAGGAGAAGAAGATGAAGAAGCAGTGCTGTTAAGTGGAAAATGGTATGGGTACCATATTTAATTGTGTCGATGGGAAAACCCTTTAACATAACTGGTGTTATCACCTCCGGTAAATCCTTAGACCAGAGGTGCCAATCTTTGATTTTTCCTGCTCTATATGGAGTCCCTGCTCCTGCTCTCCATCTCCCTTACCTGGTCTGCCTGCTCCTTCCCTGCGTCAATTCCTATTCTCTGTCACCCCCTACCTTGTCCGTCTCCTGCGCCCCCCTTCCAGTACCTGTACCTGGTCTAAGCAAACTTGTTTTGAACCCTGTCCATTTTGGTGCAGAGTCCTGGGTCTGCATGTGAGTCCTAACGCGAAATCCGTAACAGACACATGATAAGGTCAGAGAAGCCAGATGGGTCTGTCATGTAAAGAGGAGGGATAGGAAATATATTGTGAAAAGGATGCTGGGGTTGGAATTCCCAGACAGGAAAACTAGACGAGAGACCAAAAGAGAAGCCAAGGAAAAGATTTATGGATGTAGTGAATGAGGACATGAATGCAGCCTCAGGGCGGCACTGGTTGGTGTCTCCCTGAGCCAGCCTGGGGGGAGGGGCATGGTGCAGTGTCTGCCTGAGCTGGTCCCAAGCCCAGATAAATGCAGTGGGTTGCATCAGGAAGAGCCCCTGGCGTAAAACTTTTGCCAAAACCAAACATGAAAATCAACTATAATAACCAGATCATACCGGATTGGTCGAGGCCTGGGTTAACACGAACACCATTGGGACCGATAACCAACAGGGAAACAATGGAAACTGGGCTACTGTAGGTCAAAGAAGAGTAGGAGGAAGGCGTAGGGCTTAGAGAAGGGACTTTGAAAATTTGGGACTATGAGAGGAAAAGGTAGAGTTGGTCGACATGATGTAGAGGAGGAAAGTGAATATACTGTGTGTCCAGGAGACCAGGTGGAAAGGTAGTATGGCTGGAAGGTTAGGAGGAGGCTTTAAGTTGTACTATCTAGGTACTGAAAAGAAGAGAAAAGAACTAGGAGTTACCTTGAATGAGGAGTTTGTTACGAATGTTCTGTAGGTGGAAAAGAATGTCAGAGAGACTTATGAGTCTGAAACTCAAAACTGAAGGTGTGATGCTCAATGTTGTTAGTGACTATGTCCTGCAGGTGGGATGTGAATTTTAGGAGAAGGAGAAGTTCTGGGATGAGTTAGATGAAGTGATGCAGAATATTCCCAGAGATGAGAGAGTGGTCATTGGAGCAGACTTCAATGGAAATGTTGGTGAAGGCAATAGAGGTAGGAGACAGGTAGGAGAGTACTTAGTGTGTCATCCAGATGGAAAGTAGAAAAGGAGACTTGATGGTGGAATGAGGAAGTGCAGGAGTATATACAGAGAAAGCGGTTGGCAAAGAAGAAGTGGGACAGTGAGAGGACTGAAGAGAACAGACAGGACTGCATGGAGATACAACGTAAGGTAAAGATAGAGGTAACAAGGGCAAAACAAGGGGTGAACGATGACCTGTTTGTTTGGTTGGACAGTAAGGAGGAAGAGAATGACCTAGACTGGTTGGCAAAACAGAGATAAAGATGGAAAGGATGTAAAACAGGTCCGAGTGATTAAGGATAGAGAGGGAAATGTACAAATGACAAAAAGCTAGAAGAGCGATGGGAAGTTGGAAAGAGTACTTTGAAGAGCTAATAAATGTGGGTCCCAAGAGAGGAGCTCTGGTATTGTATGAAGAGTGGCAGAGAAGTATATACGACTGGTGCAGGACATGTATGCTAGCTGTGAGATAGTGGTGCGATATGCTGTAGGGGTACTGCCGAGGTTCAAGGTGGAGGTGGGACTCCATCAGGGATCAGCTCTGAGCCCCTTTTTGTTTGCAGTGATGATGGACAGGCTGACAGATGAGGTTTGGCAGGTTGCAGATGACATTTTATCTGCAGTGAGAGTAGAGAACAGGTCAAGGAAAATCTAGAGAGGAGGAGGTAAGCACTGGAAAGGAGAGGAATGAAAGTTTGTCGCAGCAAGACATAGCATAGTATATCTGTGTGAATGAGAGGAACTTGGGTGGACTGGTGAGGCTACAGGGAGTGGAGATCGAGAAGTTGAAGGATTTCAGGTACTTGGGGTCAACAGCCCTGTTTGGGCTCTTCAAGTTCAGCCATATGCCGCTTGGGGTCTGTAATGCACCAAGAACATTCCAGCAATTAATGGAGCGTATTTTCGGAGATCAGAGCTTTAAGTCTTGACTCCTTTATTTAGATGACATAGTCATATTTTCCTCTTCTGGAATTGGAGCAGCCAGGCAGGAGGTCTCGAGGAAGACCAAAGAGAAGATGTATGGAGGTAGTGAGAGAAGATGTGAAGGTAGTTGGTGTGAAAGAGGAGGATACAGAGAATAGGGTGTGGCGAACCCTGAGGGGAAAAGCCGAAAGGAGAAGAAGTGAATGAGGACAAGGAGGAAGTTCATTCACCGCGGTGAACCCTGCTGAGAATAGCAAAAAGGAAAAGAATAATAATATAATAATGGAGACTAAAAATTTCCTAGATGTGAGAATGAAAGAGCAAAGGGCTGTATAATTTTATATGTGATCTTGAGATTTGACTGGTAAAGGGTCCAGGGTATACCCCACCTTCAACCCGGTGACAGCTTGGATAGGCTTCAGTAGGCCTGCGACCTTTAGTGCAGGATAAATAGATCATGAATCAGGGCAATTTGACAATTGGCCCCAGGAGACAAAAAAAGTTTTTTAAATTTGAATTATCATGCTTGTTATTATTGCAGCACCATCTTGCCCAATATCAATCCTTATATTCACAATAACACTGAAAAGCAACACCGTCACAACCCATATAATCAAGTGAACAGTTGCCACTGTATGTACACAAATATTGATGCAATCTGCTGTCCCCCCAGTAGTCTGATGATGCACAGCCCAATCTAAATGAGCTGGCTTCAGGAAGTCCATCATTTGCCCTTCTGGCCTTATTACACATCGTCACCAGATGTGTGTCAAACCACAGTGAAATGCGAAAGTGCCACTCTTTGTTTTTGTTTTTTTTGCTTTCCCCCCACACTACTCCATCCCCAAGCTGCCAAATACAAGGGTCTTGTATTACTAGATTGTCATTGTCTGTTAAGCCCAAAACTCTAACATATGTGAAGTCATCAGGGCCTGCATGAGAGTCTTTGTATTGGAAAATAAATAAATAAATGTATATATATATATATATATATATATATATATATATATAGAGAGAGAGAGAGAGAGAGAGAGAGAGAGAGAGAGAGAGAGAGAGAGACAGAGAGAGAGGACATGACAAAAAAAGCTAAAACAGAAAAGCCAGATGGAGAGGTGATTGAGTACTCAGTAGGATGTCAGGCCTGAAATTTTCATGTTTTTTTTTTTTTTGAAGTTTCAGATATCCAGTGTCAAGGGGATTAAGACTGTACAGTTCAGTTTTGTCCCCCACTCACTAATTTTCTATTAAACACCATAGGATGTATGACTTAATATCTGTATAAATAATTTATTTTCCAACAAGTTGCTTTGATAACGCTCCATGATTAAACACAGAAACATAGCAAAAAAAAGGTGACATACAACCTCAAGTTGGATGGGGCTTTTTTCATGCCAATCATTATTCTTACATCTTTTATTTATTTATCATCTAGTGCTTACCTTGCCCCACTCCTGATTTCCTCACACTATAGTATACCCATCTCTTAGCACCCTGTCATATGCTTTTTCTTGAGCTACAAAAACCCTATGCAGTGGCATATATATATATATAAATCACTGGATTTGAGCAAATACAGGGCAGCAACCCAAAGTGAGGCAGGGACAAGCTGAGTCCAGTCTCTGAATGTGCTGTCCCTCACAAATTAGCCTGTGCAATGCCTTTTATGTAAGTATGTTACTGAATTATTCTTGCTGATCTGACAATTAACTGGAGGAGAAAGTCACAAGATCAGACAGTAATCTGCCGCACCTGAAAGGGGTGTAATGGGCCTGGTAGGTACTTGTTGCTGCCATCCTTCTACAGTATAATCAATATGAGATTAAATAAGTAGTCTAAATAAAACAAAATAAGGAAGACGTTTACAGCAAATGACTTGAGATAATGAGATACTCTTTAGATAAGTGGATTATTTTTTGATGTGTTTAAAGGAGTCAGTGCCTCACCTCCCATGAACTGCATCACACTCACTGATGCTGCATGCACACTTCAGTTCCTAATGCTGTAACTTGAAAACCATATGGTTGGTTATCATGTGGGAACTGCCTGTTGGACAGGGCAATGTGGACTGGGGACACAATGTTGGAAGACATGGCTGTGGTAACCACAATGGAGTAAGGCACATTGACTTTTGCCTTGGCTATAACTGCATCATTGGAGGTACCATTGTTCCTCACAGAGATATACACCAGCTGACCTTGAACTTGTTGGTCTCTTAGGTCCAACACTCCCAAGAAGTACTTAATTGTCTTGAGCCTGATGAACCAGCATATTTACTGCCAGTTGAGTAAGATATCCAGATAAATACCAGTATTACGTCTCTAGATGAGATTAGGTCATTTGTCCGGGCTATGAAACATGACAGGGATCTTTTCATGCAGAACTATTGAACATTCACCAAAGTAATGAAATTTCTTCAAGAACATCTGGAAGACATAACTCATACATGCCGATTGTAACAGAAGACATTGTTGTGCAGTTGCTGAAAAAAGGAGATTGCAGTAACTTTTATAACTGGAAGGGCATCATTGTGCTCTCTTTTCCAAGCTTAGACTTCTGTCAGGCCCTGTTAAAAAAATGACGAAAGCACTTGACACCAACCTCTGTGAAGGGCAAGGAGGTTTCAGGAACAGATGTGGATGTATTCAACATACAACACTCCTCCCTTTTCAGCTTCCATCACTTTGTCCTCTGTTCTGCCTTTGTCCTCTTCATCTTCCTTGTCGCCAGAGTCATCCTTCAAACCACCATCCTATGCTGTCTGGCTACACTCTCACCTACAATTACTTTGCAGTCACTGATTTCTTTAAGGTTACCTCGACGACAAAAGATGCAGTCTGCCTGCGTGCTCATACCTCATACCACTCTTATAAGTTACCCTATGTAGCTGTTTTTTCTGGAAAAAGGTGTTCACTACAGCCATTTCCATCCTTTTTGCAAAATCTACCACCATCTGTCCCTCTGCTTTCCTGTCCTATATACCAAATCTGCCCATCACTTTTTCATCCCCTCTATTGCCTTCAACAACATGTCCATTGAAGTCTGTGCCAATTACTACTCTCTCATCTCTGGGAATATTCTGCATCACTTCATCTAACTCATTCCAAAACTTCTCCTTCTCCTCAAATTCACATCCCCCCTGCGGGGCATTGCCATTAACAACAATGAGCATCACACCTTCAAGTTCCAGTTTCAGACTCATAAGTCTATCTGACATTCTTTTCCACCTACAGAACGTTCGTAACAAACTCCTCATTCAAGATAACTCCTAGTCCTTTTCTCTTCTTTTCAGGACCTTGATAGTACAACTTGAAGCATGCTCCTATGCTTCTAGCCATACTACCTTTCCACCTGGTCTCCTGGACACATAGTATATTCACTTTCCTTCTCTACATCATGTCAACCAACTCTCTATCTTTTCCTGCCATAGTCCCAATATTCAAAGTCCCTACTCTCCCTGACTCTTTCCTTTCCTCTTCTCCTCTTCTTTGACCTACAGTAGCCCAGTTTCGATTGGTTCCCTGTAGGTCATCAATGGCAAGGGGCATTCGGTGTTAACCCGTGCCTCGACTGATTTGGTATGATCTGGTAATTATGGTTGATATGCAGAACGTCATTATACTGATCACTAGATTCTACAACTTCGAATGTAGGGTACAAATGAACAACACCCCATCTGAAGTATGTCATGTAAAATTGGGTGTCTGTCAAGGCTGCATAATGTCTTTTATAATATTCCAACTTAAAATTGACTAGATAGGTTGCAAGCCTTGAGGCATACAGCAGATACAAACCTTTATCACCAGAATATATACTCCTGCATTCGTCAAGAATCCTCTAACTATATAGATCCTGTAGAACAACCTAGTCAAAAACTGTACTGCTACCTCTCCAAGACACCTCCATGCCTACACTGGTATATCATCAGGCCCAGCTTATTTCCACATTTCATTCCCTTCAGTTCCCTCCTAGAATCCTCTTAGATAATCCTTGCTATGTTGTGATCAACATCAGTCAGCTCCTCTACACTTTGTTCTCTCTCAGTGTCCTTATTCATCCTCTCTCCTTAATCAGTCTAAACTTCAAATCTCTAATTCTGCATCAACCTGCTGAAATCGGTATCTCCCTCCTTATGTCCAGCATTTGTTACAAGCCATGATATTCCCTTTATTTGGTCTTTGGCACTTTTATCTTCACATTACCACATCTCCCTTCATTTCTGTCTACTCCCTTCACCCCCATCAGGGTTTCAATTCTTGGTTAACCTCTTCCTCTGCATGCACTTCTGCACTTCCTTATTTTACCACCAAGTCGGGTCACAGAGAGCTGTCTTGTAGATTTAGATTCTAGAAGAAGCATATGACAGGGTGCAGAGAGAGAATTGTGATACTGTATGGAGAAGTCAGAAGTGGCAGAAAAGTATTTTAGACTGGTGCAGGGCATGTATGAGAGGCAGTGCTGAGGTGGGCCACGGGTGTGATGGAGGACTTCAAGGTTGGCGTGGAATTCTGTCAGGGATTGGCTCTGAGCACCTTCTTCTTTGCTGGGATGATGGATAGGCTGACAGATGACATTAAACAGGAATCTACACAGACTATGAAATTTGCAGATGACACTGTGATCTGTAGTGAAAGCGCAGAGCAAGTTGAGGAAGTTGGGTACTCAAAACAGTATGCATGTGAATGAGAGAGCTGATTGAAACAGGGTGAACCAGGGACCATCTTGTTGTAAGGTGGAAGTGCTAACCTACTCCATACTCTCTAGCGCCACCCTCTCTGTACAAATAAAAAAGCATGGCTACTCTCAACTGTTTCTCTGTCATAAAGTTCTCCACATTTGGCCTTTCTATAAAAAGATACCCGGATACTTAGTCACATTACTATTGTGATGAGTACTGAATTACAAAGCCCATCTTAAATTAATTTCTGACTAGTTCTCTGCTTTGAGGACTAAAGCCCAGATAAATGCAGAGGGTTGCATAAGGAAGGGCATCCTCCATGTAGGGTGGCATGGTGCAGGGTGTGAGAGTGGTTGTCCTTGCAACCAAGGATTCCCAGTTCTCGGCTCTACCTAGCCTGTAGAAGTATTGTTGAGCAAGACACTGAACCCATAACTGCTACCCTGGCCTGTTCAGTTTTCAGTTGCTCCCTTCTGCTCATGGCTCATCTATGATGTGTAAAATGCAGTAGTGTAATTTTGCTGATGTTGTCGTCTGTGTATAACTGAATGTGACAATAAAGGTATTTTTATTGTTGGGGAGTAGTGTGGAGTCTTCCTTGTTCTCCACCCTGGATCATTGAAATATCTTAGCCTTTCTCTGAAAGATGATAATGGTTTGGGGAAGCATTGGGAAGTCCTTCCACAGAAAAAAGATGGAAAGGTGGCAAGGTGGAGCTGATTATTGGTTGTGCCATATGGGTTTAATGCAGTGATTAAGTATTGCTGATGTCCTTGCATGTATAAGTTAATGTGACGATAAAGATCTTCCTTTCTTGTAGGAAACTAAATATGCAAATTGAACTGAATCAGACTGTCATGCCAGATTGTCCAGGCCCATGTTAATGACTGCCATTTGTACTGATCACCTAAAGGGCACCAGTGGAAATAGGAGTACAATGGCTCAATGAGGGAGAAGAGAGGAAAGGGAAAAGTCTGGGACTGATACAAGGGACTATGAATATTGGGGCAATGTCAGCAAAATCTAGCGAAAGGGTTCAAAGGGAGGTGGATACAGTATAGTATGTGTCCAGCAGACCAGGTAATAAGGTAACAAGCCTAGAAGCTTGGGAGCAAGTTTTAAGTTGTTTTACCACAGTATTGGTAAGAGGACAAATGGAGTAGGAGTTATATTTAAGGAGGAGTTTGTTGGGAAAGTTGTGGTTGTAAAAAGAGTCTCAGATTGAGTGAAGCTAGAAATTGAAGGTGATGGTAAATGTTGTTTGTGGGGATGTCCAGCAGTTGGGTTGTGAGTTATGAGAAAAGGGTAAAATCTGGAGAGAGTTACATGCAGAAGCATTGGGCAAATTTGTTATCCAGGATAGGAATGCAGAGGTACAGTTTGTAATCGATTTGCACAAAGGATCGAATTAGTTCTCTGCAATTAACCCATCTTGGATGAACCATGAGCAGTAGGCTGCTGTTGACTAGTGCCAGGGGAGCTGTTCGGGGTTCAGTGACTTGTTTAACAACACTTCGACAGACCAGGAAGAGCCAGGAATGTTTGGTTCCAAAGACGATTGCTATACCTCCTGCACCACACCGGACCTTGTAATCTGTACGTAGGAGAGAAACAAGGCACGTTTTTTATTTCTTGTTGGTAGCCTTTCTTTGGCAATGGGTGATGCGGGAAAGGTGATGAGGCATTACACTGTTTGCCTAAACCATTGCCTAAACAGGTAAAATAATCGTGCCTTTGTCTATAACCCGTCCAGAAATAATTTGGCATGTCTTTAAACATTTGATTATGAATTAAAACTGAATTGAAATGCCCGCAGGCCCTTTTAGGCAGATTCTTTGATAAAAACCTTACCTAAAAGCCATAAATGATAAGTAAGCCTGGATGAGGCTCTGTATCGTTACGATCTGAAAAATTCATTGTCTATACAATTAATTTCCCCCCTAAGGAAACATATGCAGACAATCTGCAGTCTTTTCATATCTCTGGCACTGTTAACATTTAGGGTTCCAATGTTCGGAGTCTTCATGTAAAAGGAGAGCTTTTAAGAACTATGCTTAAAACAGCCAATATGTAATAGACAGAGTGCCGAGGGGGGCTCTGTCCAACAACAAGTTAACATATCAGTCTTTTGAATTTGGACATTACTTATTTATTTATTTATTTATTTATTTATTTATTTATTTATTTGTTTGTTTGTTTATTTATTTATTTATTTGATGTCACTTTACTATTTCCTTTTTTTTTTGTCTACACCCCTCTGGGCCAGTGAAAATAGAATCAGTTTTTTATTAAACGTGGTACCTTGCTGAATAATAAAACACTATTAGCTCTGGGATTAAGTGCTCTAATTTAACACCTTTCATGCATTTGGTCTGCTGAGGATAGCACTTCAGTAGAGTCGTTTGATAAAAGTTTTCCTGGCCGATCTAATGTGTGTTTTGAAGTGAAACATCACTGTAGCTCTGTTCATCCATGCAGCAGATTTCCCAGATATGTGGCCGATCAACTCTCCCACGGCTAAAACCAACCGCTCCATGCTGCACAGGGAGCCACTGCTACTCACCTTGATGCCATGCTTCTGTGTTAGCTTTGGAGAAGCCCCCGGTGTTAGCCGTAGCGTTTTAAGATGCTGACCAGCCAGAAAAAGCCCCTTGTCAGCAGAACGAAAAATACAAAACCCTCAAAATACCCCACCTACATCACAAACAGATCTATATCATACTACACAAAATAAAGACAGAAATAGAAATGCTTTCACCCAAGATACAGTCACTCTTCTGTTCTCCACAAAGAAGGAGCAGAAGAAGAAGAAAACCTTTTCGTGACTTACTTTAGTTGAATTTTTAGTTGAACCTGAATTATTTGAACTAAAATTGCTTATTCAACTCATTGCTTAGAGTGCCTGACACTGCTTAAAAAGTTAAGGTTTCAGAGAAATGAAAAAATAGGTCTCTTAACGATTTTTTTCTAACAAAAAAAGTGAAAGACTGACAGTTCTCAGGAAAGACTAAAGCTATTTGAATTTCCACTACTATTTCAGGATTTATTTGAGAATACATGGACATCAAGCTATTAAATGCTGTTACAATTGTGGGACAAGAAAGATTAAAATATTGCAAATGGTCATCAATTTTTTGTAGGAAAATGAACTTTCAACAGGCACCAGTATACTTTTCTCTTTCTGCAGGATTGACTCGTTCTGGGCAAACACTTTAAACCCAACCACTGCCACTGCAAAAATGACCCTGAGCACTGACCTCCAACAAAAGCAGAAACCTTACAAAATATTCCTTTAGGTGATCACTATGGTGAGTATTAGAGTGGGATAGATGCAACTTCTACCTTTCAATTCAACAGCACTGGGATGTCAGAAAGCAGGGCCAGCCAAGGAGCAGAATCATTGTAATTAATCTTGCTTGGAGTTATCAAATTTTTTCACGTTAAACACTTTATCCTTATATAACATTCTACATGTAAGTTCATTATATGATGTAATATGGTGTTAACCCTCTCAGGCTCAAATTAAGTTGTAGTTGCAGGAAAAATCTGATATTTGGCTGTCGCAAATCTGCAACATCTGCCTGGAGAAGGTTAATTGGTGTGTTGCAGGCTGTACGAGGAAATTATAGGTAAGATAAGAATCAAAGTGAATTTTGGTTCACAGTCATTTAAATAGATTCGAATCAAAGCCCAGCATGACTGTATGTAAACTTTAAAACTGTAAGGTTTTGCATTTGGTTTATCATATTCAAAAGCTTTGTGGAAAAAAATGGAATAGTCATTGCATTTTAATCCCCTGTTAACCCGCTTCTTCTCTTCTATTTAAACATGTCCTTTTTAGAGATATTCTGCCAGCTTTCAATGACTGCCTAATGGTTGAATTCAAATACTTCGGACTGTCACTGCAACGAGAACTACAGGCAGATGAAAAGGGTCCCGCTGTGTCATGCTGACATTTTTAACATCTTATCTGTGCATGTTTAAGCAAGTTTGTTTGTGTCAGCGTCAGTGTGTGTGTGTGTGTCTGTCTTTGTGCATAAATACACATGTGATGAATTGACTGCAGCCTTGTCTGTAGCTTTCCTTCTGTACAATAGAATCCACAGCAGCAACAAAAACAATTCTTTTAATCTAGTGCATTTTCACTGCGTCTCAGTCAGATATCCAACAGTACAAAGAAAGGTCAGGGAGGGTTCGGCTTGGGTGGGTGGAACAAACAACTGGGATTTTCTCTCTATCCTTTTTGCTCTCTTAGTCTCTCAGTGAAGCTTCAAGGTCTGCTTTAGCGTACAGTTACAGTTAGTTTACTTGCCATTAAAGAGAAGCTAAAGTTTTCTAATGGAGTTTGTGTGCATGCTTGATGTTTTGGTGCAAAAGAATAAAAAAGAATGGCAGGGGTTTTTTGTAACTTTGTAATAACTGAACTTTCCCTGGAGAAAGTTAACCAACTAGCTGAAGAAGTTATTCCAATCTGTCATCTCTCTCCCAGCTCTTTAGTTTCTTTTTTCTCTTCGCTCATTCTCTTTTCCCTTGATGTCAATATTTATTATGATAGGTCTCAGTCCATGCATTTATCAATGACTGAATTATCCAAACATGAACAAACATAATCTATTACACACCGGCTGACAGTGTCTTCTTTTCACAACAAATTCCATAAAGTTTAGCATGAATAATAGGGCTGGTAGGAATAATCAGTGTTTTAGGAAAAACTGGGCAGAAAGAGAGGTATTCTTTAGGGAAGAAGAAATGAATACACCGCTTGATCCTTCTCTCTCTCAAAAATGCCTAGGAACACAGGGAGTGCCACTACTCACTCTTTCTCACTATCTTTCTGTGCTGCCTAGTCCCCATATACTTTTCATATCACCTTTTTTACCCTGTTGGGTTTCCAAAATATGCCTTGCATGCCTCTTCTGCTAGGAAACAATTATGTCAGGCATTGGTAATTTATAATACTTTTTTTCAAAAAAGGGAGATGGGAGGCTCACTTCTTGTCACATTGTGAGGAAGGAAGGTAGTGAGCAATCTGCACACGAAGAAGTCTTAGTGAGCCCTAATCCACTTATTTCTTTAGGAGAGAGAGGGAGTAGAGTGGAGGAATAAAGGGGCATTGTGGCTCAAGACAGTGCAGTAAAAAGGAGAACGTACAGTACCAAATTGAGGTTGTAGCAAAACAATGGCTGCCCTTCACTCTGTATTTCTCCTTCTCACTAGGGGATGGGGTATAATAAAACTCAGGCTAAACCAGGCTGTTCTAGGAAGATGACCCCTTTTTCACTACTTTCAGTGTTCAATTACTCACATTGTAGTCAAGACTTTCCACATTTGTTTTACAGGGTGAATGTTTTTTGCATCATGATTTAGCAACCGATAGGTTGACCATTAGCAATCTTGAGTGTCCCAACAAGTAAAAAAAAACAAATTGTAGTCAGAAAGAATTTCATATGTGTGTCTGATCTGATTCAATCTTGTCTGCACCCAGACCTAATATTAATTTACGCTACAGAGATGAGATAAAAAAACAGGAAATTGAAGGTGTGATGCTTTGTTGTTAGTGGCTATGCCCCACAGGTGGGATGTGAATCTGAAGAGAAGGAGAAGTTCTAGAATGAGTTAGATGAAGTGATGCAGAATATTTTTTATCAGAAATGCGAGAGTGGTAATTGGTGCAGACTTCAATGGACATGTTGCTGAAGGCAATAGAGGGGGTGAAGAAGTGATGGGCAGATTTCCAGGATAGGAATGCAGAAGGACAGATGGTGGTAGATTTTGCAAAAAGGATGGAAATGGCTGTAGTGAACACCTTTTTCCAGAAAAAAAACAGGAACATAGGGTAAATTATAAGAGCGGAGGTAGGAGCACGCAGTTATACTACATCTTGTATAGACGAGGTAACCTGAAAGAGATCAGTGACTGCAAAGTAGTTGTAGGTGAGAGTGTAGCCAGACAGCATAGGATGGTGGTTTGTAGGATGACTCTGGTTACAAGGAAGATCAAGAGAACAAAGGCAGAGCAGAGGACAAAAGGGTGGAAGCTGAAAAGGGAGGAGTGTTGCATGGTTTTCAGGGAGGAGTTGAGAAAGGGTCTGGGTGGTCAGGGTGAGCTTCCAGATGATTGGACAACAACAGCTAGTGTTATCAGGGAGACAGGTAGAAGAGAACTTGGTGTGTCATCTTGAAGGAAAGTAGATAAGGAGACTTGGTGGTGGAATGAGGAAGTGCAGGGGGATATACGGATAAAGCGGTTAGCAAAGAAGAAGTGGGATACTGAGAGGACTGAAGTGAACAGACAGGGGTTCAGGGAGATGCGGCGAAAGGTAAGGATAGAGGTAGCAAAGGCAAAACAAAGGGCGTACGATGACTTGTATGCTCGGTTGGATAGTAAGAGGGTGAGAATGATCTATACAGGTTGGCGAAACAGAGAGATAAAGATGGAAAGGATGTACAACCGGTCCGGGTGATTAAGGACAGAGAGGGAAATGTATTGACAGATGCTAGAAGAGTGATGGAAGATGGAAGAGTACTATTGAAGAGCTGATGAATGTGGAAAATGAAAGAGAGGCCAGAGTAGACAAGGTGACAATTGTAGACCACAAAGTAGCACAAATTAGTAAAAGAGAAGTGAGGAAGGCATTGAGAGGATGAAGAGTGGAAAAGCAGTTGGTCCTGATGATATACCTGTGGAGGTGTGGAAGTGTCTAGGAGAGGCAGCGGTAGATTTTCTGACTCGATTATTCAACAGGATATTAGAGAGTGAGACGATGCCTGAAGAATGGAGATAAAGTGTGATGATGCCTATTATTAAGAATAAAGAGGATGTACGGAATTGTGGCAACTCTAGAGGGGTAAAGTTGATGAGCCACACAATGAAGTTATGGGAAAGCGTAGTGGAAACTAGACTGAGAGCAGAAGTCAGCACTTGTGAACAGCAGTATGGCTTCATGCCTAGGAAGAGTACTACAGATGCAGTATTTGCATTGAGAAAGCTAATAGAAAAGTACAGAGAAGGCCAGAGGGAGCTGCACTGTGTTTTTGTAGACCTAGAAAAAGCATATGACAGAGTGCCAAGAGAGGAGCTCTGGTATTGTATGAGGAAGTCTGGAGTGGCAGAGAAGTATGTTAGACTGGTGCAGGACATGTATGCTAGCTGTGAGACAGTGGTGCGGTGTGCTGTAGGGGTAACAGAGAAGTTCAAGGTGGAGGTGGGACTCCATCAGGGATCAGCTCTGAGCCCTTTCTTGTTCGCAATGGTGATGGACAGGCTGACAGATGAGGTTAGACAGGAATCCCCATGGACCATGATCTTTGCGGATGACATTGTGATCTGTAGTGAGAGCAGACAACAGGTAGAGGAAAATCTAGAGAGGTGGAGGTATGCTCTTGAAAGGAGAGGAATGAAAGTTAGTCGCAGCAAGACAGAATATATCTGAGTGAATCAGAGGAACATGGACTGGTGAAGCTTCAGGGAGTGGAGATCAAGCAGCTGGAGGATTTCAGGTACTTAGGGTCAACAGTCCAGAGCAAAGGAGAGTGTGGAAAAGAGGTGAAGAGACGGGTCCAAGCAGGTTTGAATGGGTGGAGAAAAGTGTCAGGGGTACTATGTAATAGAAGACTATCGGCCAGAATGAAAGGAAAGGTGTACAAGACAGTGGTGAAACCAGCGATGATGTATGGACTAGAAACTGTTACAATGACCAAAAGACAGCAGGCAAAACTAGAAGTTGCAGAGATGAAGATGTTGAGGTTCTCTTTGGGAGTGACCATGATTGATAGGATCAGGAATGAGTCTATCAGAGGAACAGCACATTAGATGTTTTGGAGAGAAGGTCAGAGAAGCCAGACTGAGATGATTGCGTCATGTACAGAGGAGGGATAGTGAATATATTGGTAGAGGGATGCTTGAATTGGAGCTGCCAGGCAAGAGGTCTCGAGGAAGACCAAAGAGAAGATTTATGGATGTAGTGAGAGAGGATATGAAGGTAGTTGGTGTGAGAGAGGAGGATACGGAGAATATGGTTAGATGGAGAAAGTTGACTCGCTGTGGCGACCCCTGAAGGGAAAAGCCAGAGGAAGAAGAAGAAGAAGAAGAAGAAGAAGAAGAAGAAGAAGAAGAAGAAGAAGACAGAGATGAGATAACAAATTCTGGTCTGTTTTCATAACGAGGAATGATGGACAGTGTGATGCTGCGTACTGCATCAAGAATACGCATATAGATGATGGCCAGTACGAATGAGACTGAACTTTTACTGAGACCATTCAAAATTGATTAATAGTGCAAATTAGTAATTATCTTTATTATTACTTACAAATTACTTACGCTTGGTGGATTTCTTCCCTGCTGTCTGGTAAGCCCACAGGACTACTAGTTGGTGCAGGTTCCAATCTTGCTGCTGCTGGCAGGTGCAGGTGTGGTTGAACTGCTCTGGGGATGTAGCGGTGTTGTTTGGGTTCTTTTGATGTCCAGCTGCCAGCAGGCCTTGCTGAACACCTGGGTCACAAAGTGCCATCCGTGGTCTCTATGCACCTCCTACAGGACTAAAAAATGGAACCACAAAGTGGCAAAACCCTTCATCTGAAAAGCGCTTTGCATTGGGGATGGCGCTCTGGTTGGGGACTACAGATGCTTCTGGCAATTTAGTAAAATATCTATCGCAACAGGGACATAGCAGTTTCCTTGTTCCATGACGAGGGGCCCAGGATCTCGATGGTATTGTGTTCATGGGGATGCCAACTTGGTAGTGCTGAAGGGGAGCATGAGAGTGTCGGGTTGGTCTCCTCTGTACGGTGCAGGCATGGTAGCAGTGAACAGAACATGACCCATTCGGACTCAATGTCCCCCGCCTCCCTTGGGACGCGGTTGTTGTTCTGATGGAGGTGGGAGTTAAAACTCCCTCTGTCTGGAGACTGGTAAACGCTCCCAGCAGACCCTAACATTACCATTGGGTCTGCCTGGTCTGACCGGTATTCTCCCCCACCATTGGAGCCAGCTCACCACCAGGTGGTGATCAGTTGACAGCTCCAGCCCTCTCTTCACCCAAGTGCCCAGGACATGCAGCTGCAAGTCCAACAATACGACCACAAGATTGATCAAAGAACTGTGGCCTAAGTTGTGTTGGTGCCAATTGCACATATGGACACTTTTATGCCTGAACATGGTGTTTGTTATCAACAATCAGTCGCAAGCAAAGAAGACCAATAAGAAAACATAGCACGGGTTCAGCTCACGATGGCCATTCCTTCCAATCACACCACTCCAAGTTGCACTGTCGTTGCCCACTTAAGCGCTATCGTTTCCCAGTAGAACGAGGGACTCCCTAGTAGGAGTGCCCCTCCAGGGACCCCAAGAAGATTGGGTAAACTGAACAGTTGTTGGGTGCATAGCCACAAACAACAGTCAGAACCCGTCCCCCCACCCGAAGGCAGAGGGAGGCTAACCTCTTGTCCACCGGGTTAAACCCGAACGTGCAGGCACCAAGATGTGGGGCAATCAATATGTCCACAGCTGTCGAGTGACTCTCAACATGGGCAACTCCAGAACAAAAAAAAGGGTCTGGCCCCTGTCAAGAGGCCTGATTTCAGACCAAACGCTGTGCGTCGAGGTGAGTCAGACTATATCTTTTGAATCTCCTAGCCTCACGCACCAGCTCGGGCTCTTTCCCCTACCAGAGGTGACATTCCATGTTCCAAGAGCCAGCTTCTGCTGCGAGGATCGGACCTCCAGGATCCCCTGCTCTGACTACCACCTGGCTCACACTGCACCCGACCCCTGGCCCTTCCTGTGGGTGGTGAGCCCAGGGGAAGAGGAACCCATGTCAATCTTTTGGGCTGTGCCAGGCCAAGCGCCATTGGCAAAAACTCAGCCACCAGGTGCTCGCTGCTGAGCTCCGCCCCCGGGCCTGGCTCTAGGTACCTGGAGACAATGATTTTCTTCTTCATGGGGGTCTTCTGAGCCAAAATTTGTCTGGTACCTCAACTGTGACCTGTTTGCCTTTGGTGACCCTTCCAACATAAAGCCTATGACAACATAGCACCCAGGATCACTGTGACACTCAAACCCTTCCACCACGGTAAGGTGAGAGCTCACGAAGATGTAATCCAATGCAGCCTTAGGGCGGCACGGGCGAGTTATCCCCGAGCCAGCCTCGGGGGGGGGGGGCACGGGTCAGTGTCTACTAGAGCGGGTCCGAGGCTGGATAATTTAGAGCGTTGTGTCAAGAAGAGCATCAGATGTAAAACTTCTGCCAAAAAAACAACAATGGTAATCAAGCCTAATACTTTCATACCAGATAGATCAAGACCTGGGTTAAAAATGACCGTCATTGGTACCTAAAAGTACCTAAAGGGTACCAATGGCCACCGGGCTACTGTAGGTCAAAGGAGGGGAGGAAGGCATGTTCGGAAGCAGAGATAAATGAGGATAGGAAAGAGTCTGGAACTGTCAGTAGGGACTTTGAATATCGGGACTTCGACAGGAAACAGTAAAGAGTTGGTTGACATGATGCAGAGAAAGAAGGTGGATGTACTATGTGTCCAGTAGACCAGGTGGAAAGGTAATAAGGCTAGAGGCTTAGGAGCAGGCTTTAAGTTGGACTATCATGGTACTGACAGCAAGAGAAATGGAGTAGGAGTTATCTTGAAGAGGGTTGTTACGTATGTTCTGAAGATGAAAAGAAGTCATTTGACTTATGAGTCTGAAACTGGAAGCGTAAGGTGTGATGATTTATGCTGTTAGTGGCTATGCCCTGCAGGTGGGATGTGAGTTTGATGACAAGCAAAAGTTTTGGAATCAGTTAGATGAAGTGATGCAGAATATCCCAAGAGATGAGAGAGTGGAAATTGATGCACACTTCAAAGGACATGTTGCTGAAGGCAATAGAGGGAATGATAAAGTTATGGAGATTCCTGTCTAACCTCATCTGTCACCCTGTTCATTACCATTGCGAACAAGAAGGGGCTCAGAGCTGATCCCTGATGGAGTCCCACCTCCACCTTGATGTTCTCGTTACCCCTACAGCACACTGCACCACTATCTCACAGCTAGCATACATGTTTTGCACCAGTTTAACATACTTCTCTGCCACTCCAGACTTCTTCATACAATACCAGAGCTCCTCCCTTGGCACCCTGTCATATGCTTTTTCTAGGTCTACAAAAACACAATGCAGCTCCCGCTGGCCTTCTCTGTACTTTTCTATCAGCATTCTCAAAGCACATACTGCATCTGTAGTACTCTTTTTGGACATGAAGCCATACTGCTGTTCACAAATGCTGACTTCTGCTCTCAGTCTTGTCTCCACTACTCTTTCCCATAACTTCATTTTATGGCTCATCAACTTTATCCCTCTATATCCCTCTAATTCTGCACATCCCATTTATTCTTAAAAATAGGCACCATCAGACTTCGTCTCCATTCTTCAGGCATCGTCTCACTCTTTGAGATCCTGTTGAATAAACTTGTCCGAAACTCCACCGCTGTCTCTCCTAGACACATCCACAATTCCACAGATATATCATCAGGACCAACTGCTTTTCCACTCTTCATCCTCTTCAATGCCTTCCTCACTTCATCTTTACTAATTTGTGCTACTTTGTGGTCTACAATAGTAACCTCTTCTACCCTTGCCTCTCTGTCATTTTCTACATTCATCATCTCTTAGAAGTACTCTTTCCATCTTCCCAACACTCTTCTAGTATCTAGAATATGCATTTCCCTCTTTATCCTTAATCACCTAGACCTGTTGTACATCCTTCATCATTACCATTATCAATGTTTCACCAACCTGTATAGATTATTCTCGACCTCCTTACTATCCAACCGAAAATCCATTCCATCGTATACCCTTTAATTTGCCTTTGCTACAGCTATCTTTACCTCATTTATTTATTTTTTTACCTTATATCTTTACCTTTTACCCTATCTTCCTCTATTCCTTATCTGTTCTCTTCAGTCCAATCAGTATCCCACTTCTTCTTTGCTAACCGCTTTCTGTGTGCATACTCCTGCACTTCCTCATTCCACCACCAAATCTCCTTATCTACTTTTCTTCCAGATGACACCCCAAGTACTCTTCTACCTGTCTCCCTGATAACACTAGCTGTTGTTGTCCAATCATCGGAAGCTCTCCCTGACCTCTCAGATCCTTTCTCAATTTCTCCCTGCAAACCACACAACCCTCCTCCCTTTTCAGCTTCCACGAATTTGTCCTCTGCTCTGCCTTTGTCCTCTTGATCTTCCTTGTAACCAGTCATCTTACAAACCACGTCCTATGCTGTCTGGCTACACTCTCACCTACCACTACTTTGCGGTCAATGATCTCTTTCAGGTTACCTCGTCTATACAAGATGTAGTCTACCTACATGCTCCTACCTCTGCTCTTATAAGGTAACATAGGATCCTGTTTTTCCTGAAAAAGGTGTTCACTTCAGTTATTTCCATCCTTTTTGCTAAATCTACCACCATCTGTCCCTCTGCATTCCTATCCTGTATACCAAATCTGCCAATCACTTCTTTATCCCCTCTATTGCCTTCACCAACATGTCCATTGAAGTCTGCACCAATTATCACTCTCTCATTTCTGGGAACATTCTGAATCACTTAATCTAACTTAATCTGTAACTTCTCCTTCTCTTCAAATTCACATCCCACCTGCGGGGCATAGCCACTAACAACATTGAGCATCACACCTACAATTTCCAGTTTCAGACTCATAAGTCTATCTGACATTCTTTCCAGCTACCAGTATGTTCCTAACAAACCGCTCCTTCAAGATAACTCCTACTCCATTTCTCTTCTTGTCAGTACCATAATAGTACAACTGAAAGCCTGCTTGTAAGCTTCTAGCCTTACTACCTTTCCACCTGGTCTCCTGGACACACAGCATATCCACCTTCCTTCTCTGCATCATGTCAACCAACTCTCTACCTTTTCCTGTCATAGTCCCGATATTCAACGTCCCTACTCTCAGTCCCAGACTCTGTCCTTTCCTTTCCTCTTCTCTCTCTGCTTCTGAACAAGCCTTTCTCCTCTTCTTCTTGTTTTTGTTTTTGACCTACAGTAGCCCAATTTCCATTAGTGCCCTGTAGGTAATCAGTAGCAATGGCTGTCGTTGTTAACCCGGTCCTTGACTGAACGGACATGATATGGTTATGGTTGACTCGCATATTTGGTTTTGGAAATAGTTTTACGCTGGATGCCCCTCCTCCAACCCTCTGCATTTATCTGGGCTTGGGACCAGCTCAGGGAGACGCTGCTCCGTGCTCCCCCCAAAGCAGGCTTGGGGAGACACGGGCAAGTGCCACCCTGAGGCTGCATTGATGATCTTGCTTATGATGATTATTATTATTGTCATCATTCATCATATACTGCTTATCAGGGTCACAGAAGGCTATCCCAGCTGTCATTGGGCGAGAGGCAGGGTGCACCCTGGACCTGCATCGCCACATATAGACAATTAACTATTCACTCTGTCATTCACGCCATGGAGCAATTTTCCAAGTGGTTTTTCAATTAACCTTCAACATGTTTTTGGACTGTAGGAGGTAACCAGAGAACCCGGATACATAAATAATTGCATGAAATATAATAAAATCTTAAAAATAAGACCATTTACAAACAATACTAAGATAAAAATTAAGCGTAATTTCTGCCTCAAAAACAGAATATGGGGTTCTGTGTACATGCATCAGCCTTCACCATCAGCTTTTTTATTACTTTTTTCATTTTTGATTATATGTTTTTTCAAATACAACGGAAAATAATTTCATTTTGCCTGTTAATGTTTTGCAATCCCACTTTTTAGTAATCATTTGTTATGCCCAAGGCATAAGCAGTGTTATCATTTGTAATGCCCAAGGCACGGAGCAGTGTCTCCCTGTGCCGGTCCCAAGCCTGGATAAATGCAGAGGGTTGCAGAGAGTGGCATCCGGCGTAAAACTTTTGCCAAAACCACACATGCGAGTCAACCAAAAGTATACCATACCGGATCGGTCGCGGACCAGGTTAACAACGACCGCCATTGGTACTGATGACCTACAGGGTACTAATGGAAATTGGGCTACTGTGGGTCGAAGCACAAGAACAAGAAGAAAAGAGGAGGAGTGCGTGTTCGGAAGCAGAGAGAGAGGAGGAAAGGAAAGAGTCTGGGACTGAGAGTAGGGACTTTGAATATTGGGACTATGACAGGAAAAGGTAGAGAGTTGGTCGACATGATGCAGAGAAGGAAGGTGGATATACTGTGTGTCCAGGAGACCAGGTGGAAAGGTAGAAAGGCTAGAAGCTTACAAGCAGGCTTTCAGTTGTACTATTATGGTACTGACAAGAAGAAAAATGGAGTAGGAGTTATCTCGAAGGAGGAGTTTGTAAGGAACGTCCTCGAGGTGAGAAGAATGTCAGATAGACTTATGAGTCTGAAACTGGAAATTGAAGGTGTGATGCTCAATGTTGTTAGTGGCTATGCCCCGCAGGTGGGATGTGAGTTAGAAGAGAAGGAGAAGTTCTGGAATGAGTTAGATGAAGTGATGCAGAATATTCCCAGAAATGAGAGAGTGATAATTGGTGCAGACTTCAATGGACATGTTGGTGAAGTCAATAGAGGGGATGAAGAAGTGATGGGCAGATTTGGTATCCAGGATAGGAATGCAGTGGGACAGATGGTGGTAGATTTTGCAAAAAGGATGGAAACGGCTGTAGTGAACACCTTTTTCCAGAAAAAACAGGAACATAGGGTAACGTATAAGAGTGGAGGTAGGAGCACGCAGGTAGACTACATCTTGTATAGACGAGGTAACCTGAAAGAGATCAGTGACTGCAAAGTAGTTGTAGGTGAGAGTGTAGCCAGACAGCATAGGATGGTGGTTTGTAGGATGACTCTGGTGACAAGGAAGATCAAGAGGACAAAGGCAGAGCAGAGGACAAAATGGTGGAAGCTGAAAAGGGAGGAGTGTTGCATGGTTTTCAGGGAGGAGTTGAGAAAGGATCTGAGAGGTCAGGGTAAGCTTCCAGATGATTGGACAACAACAGCTAGTGTTATCAGGGAGACAGGTAGAAGAGAACTTGGTGTGTCATCTGGAAGGAAAGGAGATAAGGAGACTTGGTGGTGGAATGAGGAAGTGCAGGAGTGTATACAGAGAAAGCGGTCAGCGAAGAAAAAGTGGGATACTGAGAGGATTGAAGAGAACAGACAGGAATTCAGGGAGATGCGGCGAAAGGTAAAGATAGAGGTAGCAAAGGCAAAGCAAAGGGCTTATGGTGACTTGTATGCTTGGCTGGATAATAAGGGGTGTGAGAATTATCCATACAGGTTGGTGAAACAGAGAGATAAAGATGGAAAGGATGTACAACAGGTCCGGGTGATTAAGGACAGAGAGGGAAATGTATTGACAGATGCTAAAAGAGTGATGGGTAGATGGAAAGAGTACTTTGAAGAGCTGATGAATGTGGAAAATGAAAGAGAGGCAAGAGTAGAAGAGGTTACTATTGTAGACCACAAAGTAGCATAAATTAGTAAAATTGAAGTGAGGAAGGCATTGAAGAGGATGAAGAGTGGAAAGCAGTTGGTCCTGATGATATACCTGTGGAGGTGTGGAAGTGTCTCGGAGAGGCAGCGGTAGATTTTCTGACTAGATTATTCAACAGGATTTTAGAGAGTGAGACGATGCCTGAAGAATGGAGATAAAGTGTGATGATGCCTATTATTAAGAATAAAGAGGATGTACGGAATTGTGGCAACTCTAGAGGGGTAAAGTTGATGAGCCACACAATGAAGTTATGGGAAAGCGTAGTGGAAACTAGACTGAGAGCAGAAGTCAGCACTTGTGAACAGCAGTATGGCTTCATGCCTAGGAAGAGTACTACAGATGCAGTATTTGCATTGAGAAAGCTAATAGAAAAGTACAGAGAAGGCCAGAGGGAGCTGCACTGTGTTTTTGTAGACCTAGAAAAAGCATATGACAGGGTGCCAAGAGAAGAGCTCTGGTATTGTATGAAGAAGTCTGGAGTGGCAGAGAAGTATGTTAAACTGGTGCAAAACATGTATGCTAGCTGTGAGACAGTGGTGCAGTGTGCTGTAGGGGTAATGAGAACATCAAGGTGGAGGTGGGACTCCATCAGGGATCAGCTCTGAGCCCCTTCTTGTTCGCAATGGTGATGGACAGGCTGACAGATGAGGTTAGACAGGAATCCCCATGGACCATGATCTTTGCGGATGACATTGTGATCTGTAGTGAGAGCAGACAACAGGTAGAGGAAAATCTAGAGAGGTGGAGGTATGCTCTGGAAAGGAGAGGAATGAAAGTTAGTCACAGCAAGACAGAATATATGTGTGTGAATGAGAGGAACTCAGGTGGAACGGTGAGGCTACAGGGAGTGGAGATCAAGAAGCTGGAGGATTTCAGGTACTTAGGGTCAACAGTCCAGAGCAACGGAGAGTGCGGAAAAGAGGTGAAGAGACGGGTTCATGCAGGTTGGAATGGGTGGAGAAAAGTGTCAGGGGTTCTATGTGATAGAAGACTTTCAGCCAGAATAAAAGGAAAGGTGTACAAGACAGTGGTGAGTCCAGCGATGATGTATGGACTAGAAACTGTTACAATGACCAAAAGACAGCAGGCAGAACTAGAGGTTGCAGAGATGAAGATGTTGAGGTTCTCTTTGGGAGTGACCAGGATGGACAGGATCAGGAATAAGTCTATCAGAGGGACGGCACATGTCTGATGTTTTGGAGAGAAGGTCAGAGAAGCCAGACTGAGATGATTGGGTCATGTACAGAGGAGGGATAGTGAATATATTGGTAGACGGATGCTGGAGTTAGAGCTGCCAGGCAAGAGGTCTCGAGGAAGACCAAAGAGAAGATTTATGGACGTAGTGAGAGAGGATATGAAGGTAGTTGGTGTGAGAGAGGAAGATACAGAGAATAGGGTTAGATGGAGAAAGCTGGCTCGCTGTGGCAACCCCTGACGGGAAAAGCCGAAAGAAGAAGAAGATTTGTTATGCCCAAGGATAGTCACAGAATTAAGTAAATTGTCAAATAAATAAACTTCACAGTCGATTACACCACTGTTAGTAGCCTTTTTTGTTAATTTGTTAACTACAAGTGCAAAATGTGGCAATGCTATGTGGATGTACAAGGGGTGTTTTAGTAAACCTATGCATATTTGCTACCTTGTGACTTTGTGAAGCTTTTGGTCTACACCACTACTCTGCTGCCCTGTCTTGACTTGGCCTCCCTTTGAAAGTCCCTGCCCCATTGATGGATGCCAGCATTCTCCCATTTCTTCTACTCCAGGGGTGTTTCAAACTCAAAGCTGGATCAGGTCAACAAACAGGTTTAATCCAGCTCGCAAACTCAAAAGATAACAGGTTTCAGGGTTAAATTGAACAATTGGTACATAAACTATTCACCTGCAGCCAAATCCTATGTAATTTTTTTTTACCTTCTCTCTGAGTCCTGTGTTTCATGAGGATCCTAACAAACAGATTCTCAACAACTGTTATTAGCATTATGTTCCATAACATATGTGATGGGTTCTTTTGTAAGTGTATGTAAAATGGCAGAGGAATTGACTGCAGTGCAAGTAAATGTCAACTTTTAATCATGCCTTTTGCGCTAAAGTGGTTAGCGCCAGGACTGCCACTACAATTATGCAAGTTTGGAACCGAAACAAAGAGAAAAGTGGCTTGTGCACCCTAAGGGCTGCATTCAAGGATATAGCCATTCACATGTTGTAACTACCTCTCTGTATGTGTTTATGTTTAGTAGGATATCTTAGATATTACTTCCACTTCACCCAATAAGTAACACAACCCATTTACCTATGAAATGCATAACTAAATACACATACCATCCCACATATAGAAGACCCTGACTCCTGAATCCCTCATCGATTCTCTTTCCAGTTAATCACCTGCTGTCCTGTGGAGGGTCAGATGCCTTTGGGCCCAGTCTGCATCTTACAGAGGGAGTTATGGGATTGATGTACACTCCGTAGCCCTATGGGATAGGTGATGGCCTCTCTGCATAAGACCAAGCTTTCTTAAGCTATGTTTGCATGCACAGAGGTAAGAATTAGATGTGCATCACCATGTCCCACAACACACATACTAACACAAAATCTGAATCACTTGACCTTCACAAATGTTTATTTATACTGTGTCTATAAAGTATTATCCTGTTTGTGATCTTGAGATGTTGTCCGCAATTTACCATTTTGGCTTTTTTGAAATATGATCATGTGAAGTGGTTTTCAAGACTCATTTAAACAAATCTTTACGAAAGGTTAGCAATGAGAATTACAGCATAAAATCAAGTCCAGGTGGGAATCAATTGCAGCATCTTTGTATGTGTAATATGCCAGACCACTCACATCATTTATTCATTTGAAATGCTGTCCTTTTGACTGTTTATACGCATCATGTTATGGAAACTTAACTCAAATAAGTGGCAAAAATTTGGATGAGTTACATTTGTAACATACCTGATGTCTATGAAGAGTACAGCGAAGATTCATTGCTGTGAGGGCTTCAGTACATGAGATGAGATGAGATGAGATGAGATGAGATGAGATGAGATGAGATGAGATGAGATGAGATGAGATGAGATGAGATGAGATGAGATGAGATGAGATGAGATGAGATGAGAACAACTTTTATCCCGCAGGAAATTGTTGTGCCAGAGTTTCAAGTAAAAAACATAACAGTAATAGATGATAGTAGAAAGGAGGAAGAATAAGAAATACAATGAAATATGAATTGTCTTAACTGTTAACTGGAACTATAAAGATTGAAGATTCCCTGCGGCTGAGGGAAGAGGAATTAAAAAGTCTGATAGCCTCAGGTAGGAAAGACCTCCTGTGGCGTTCAGTGGAGCTTCTTGGTGGTATCAGTCTGCGACTGAAAGAGCTCTGACAGGACATCAACGTGGCATGCAGGGGGTGATGGATGTTGTCCATGATGCTGTGGAGCTTCCTCATCATCCTCCTCTCTGAAACCTGCCCAACAGACTCCAGCTCCACTCCCAGGACAGACCCAGCTCTCCTGATGAGCTTGTTGAGTCTGTTGGTGTCAGCTGTCTTGAGCCTGCTGCCCCAGCAAACAACAGCGTAGAAGATGGTGCTGGACACCACCGAGGGGTAAAACATCTGCAGCATGGTCCTGCAGAGGTTGAAAGATCTGAGCCTCCTGAGGAAGAACAGACGGCTCTGACCCTTCTTGATGATGGCATTGGTGTTAAAGGTCCAGTCCAATTTCTTGTCCAAGTGGACACCCAGGTATTTATAGGTGTCCACAATGTCCACTTCAGTACCCCTGATGGTGACCGGATTCAATTGGGTCCTTTGTTTCCTGAAATCCACCACCAGCTCCTTTGTCTTAGACACATTGAGCTGCAGGTGGTTCAGTCCACACCACTCCACAAACCTGTCCACCACGCTCCTGTACTCCTCCTCCTGGCCTCCGTTGATGCAGCCCACGATGGCAGTCATCTGAGAATTTCTGCAGGTGGCAGGACTGCGAGGAGAACCTGAAGTCTGAGGTGTAGAGCGTGAACAGGAAGGGAGACAGGACCGTCCCCTGTGGCTCCCCCGTGCTGCTCACAATGGTGTCCGACGTGATGTTCCCCAGCCTCATGTACTGCAGCCGACCTGTGAGGTAGTTGTTGATCCAGGCCGCAAGTGGAGCATCCACCTGCATGTCCAGAAGCTTCCTGTTCAGCAGGGCAGGTCAAATGGTGTTGAAAGCACTGGAGAAGTCAAAGAACATTACTCTCACACTGCTTCGTGCCTCCTCAATGTGGGTGTAGACTCTGTGCAGCAGGAAGATGATGTTGTCTTCCACTCCAATCCGGGGCTGGTAAGCGAACAGCAGGGGGTCCAGCGAAGGTCCGACAACATTACAAAGTTGCCGGATACAGCAAGGTGATGGTGGCCGAGAGCCTCCAGTTATTGTTGCTTAGTTATTTTACTTAATTAGCTTTATCCTTCATGTCAATTGAGATTTCTGTAAAATATTTCAGCTAATTTGGTTCAACTTGAATTCTTAAATCATGAAAGCATGTGTGTTGCTGCTGTATCTATGTATTTTATGTGCATGACAATCTTGAGTGCTTTCTCACTAGACTGAAATTACATTTTGTGGAAGATTTCTTATAATCAGTTATAGCAAGACTTCTTGTCCACACTTATGATAATAAATAACAAGTAATGATAAGCATATTTATAGAGAACTTTCTGTTAATGTGCTGTATAAGGGAAGAAGAATAAGTCATCTGCTTTTCCTCTCTCACACCAACTACCTTCATATTCTCTCCGACTACGTCCATAAATCTTTTCTTTGGCCTACCTCCAGACCTCCTGCCTGGCTGGTAGCTTCAATTCCAGCATCGTACTACCAATATATTCACTATCCCTCCTCTGTACATGACTGACCCATCTCAGTCGGGCTTCTCTGACCTTCTCTCCAAAAAATCTAACATGTGCTGTTCCTCTGATAGACTCATTCCTGATCCTATCCATCCTCCCAATGAGAACCTTAGCATCTTCATCTCAATGACCTCCAGCTCTGCCTCCTGCCTTTTCATCATTGTAACTGTTTGAGGAAGGATTAGAGTAGGACCCAAATGAATAATGACACAAATTCAATTCATTTATTCCACCTTTCCTGTAGTGAGGGATGTAATGGGGTTAGAAGGTTCCAATTAACCTACAGCATGTTTTTTGAACTTTGAGAAGAAACTGGATAACCCAGAGGAAACACATGCTGACTCAGGGAGAACTCGCAAACTCCACACAGAAAGGCCACCCATCAGTACTGAACTAGAAATCTTTTTGCTGTAAGGCAGAAGTACTAACCACTGAGCAGCTGTGCCCCCCTGAAAAAAAGGGGATGGGGTGGAGGCGTTGGTGTCATATGCACAAACACATCTCATGAGTCATAAGAAATATCATGCAAGTGGGTCTTCAGTTTTGCTTTAAATACATTAACAGGTTGGGCCAGCTTGATGTCAACATCCACAATATTGAACAGAAGTAGAAGGCCCTCATGCTAGCTGTCTTTTTCTGAACTTTGGGGACACACACAAGACTAGAGCTCTCAAAGAGCAATGCGATTCCAGGTAGATACGGCTTAAAGTCACTTGATGCCTGTTCAAGCCAGTACCAGAATAATGTATTCTAATGTACCTGCTCCAATAAGAAAATTGCACTACTGCAGTCTGGACAGTTTGCACTGGGAATTATGAATAAAAGGACATACAATAATCCAGCCAAAATGTCAGAAATGCATGGATTTGGAATTCCATGTCCTTTAATGACAAGACAGGTCTAAAATTAGCAATAATTCTGAGATAGAAGAAAGCAAATCTCTTGAACCTTTTAATTTGGAGGTTGAAAGAAGACGTCCTTTCAAAGAAAACACAAAGAGAACACACTAATTGCATTCAATAACATTGAAATGACCATGTTGATCAAAGACAGTGAAGTTTATAGTCTGCAGATCCATGATAATAATTTCTGTACCAGGTTTATGTGGGTTCAGTCTATCTGTTGTAAATGGGATATAAAGCTGCAGATCTTCTGCATAGCAGTTAAAAGGTTTACTGAAATGAGCACAGAACCTTGCTCAGTAGTACCATGTTTACCAAGGACAGAGGAGAGCTCCATGGAACTCCATACATTGCAGCACAGGGCACTGTGAGGATATGATTAAGCAGACCACATGTTACGTGACAGTCTTCAGTTGTATTATTGTCTTTTGATTTCCATATTGAAATTATCAAGTGCATTCAAAACCATAAAGGAAGAGCACTATATATTGGTTACTAAAAAAAACCCTCAGTGCATGTAAAATATTGTCACAAAAGAGAGGAGACTGAATTTGGTGACACCTTTAAATTTTCCAAATGTTAGTGCTTTTCCTCTATCCTTCAGAATCCCTCGCTGACTTAAACACACACACGTGCAAAACCTCACACTTTAACACACTGTCCTGTGCTGTCATATATAATTCAGCATGTGGCTGGGCAGGCAGATGCCTCATCCCCAGGGATCCAAACATGCCTTTGCCTGGATAAAACATTAAATAGCACAGGATAAAAAGGTAACACTCAACATATAAGCAGGAGACTTTTCTGGAGGAACACATTCACAGAAACTCATGTAAACACATACTGTCCTTTAACATAAAAAACTGGTTAGTTTAGGAAACACAAAGCCTCTCAATATTTGCTCATTTGCAAAATGCAAATAAAATTCCACCACTTTTTAAGTTGTTTCAAACATACGTTCTGTCCCAAATTCTCCCACACAACTCAACTTCTTATGTCCCTACACTGGCTTCCAGTAGCCCCCCGCATCAAGTTCAAGTTCCTGGTGCTTGCCTACCAGGTAGCGAATGGGACAGGCCCGTCTTATCTCCAGGCTATGGTCAAGCCACATGTCCCTACCCGTCCCCTCCGATCTGCCACCTCCCGGCGACTGTCCGACCCATCACTCAGAGCCCCTGGCTGCCGATCAAACCCGTCTTTGCTCTTCTCGGTCTTGGCCCCTCAGTGGTGGAAGGAACTCAACTCCAGAAAAAGGTCAGAACTGCGGGTCACTGCCCATCTTTCGCCGTGAGCTGAAAACATACCTCTTCACCCGCACTACCCTACTAATCGCACTTAGCCCCTCCCCCCACCACCAAAAAAATAAAAACCTCCCCTCACCATTTTCCATATCCTCCTGACTGAGCTTCAAAAAGAGATTTATAGTGGTTAAAGTATGTGAATTAAATATTCCAAAAAGCAGGGGTCAAACAAGCTCTTATTTTTGGAATGCCTCCGCAGTAGTGAAAACCAAACTGGAGAGCAAATACAGACAGACACATTACTGTAAAAGTCACTCACTAATTGAATGCTTCTTTGCCACTGTCCTCACTGTTCTAGGAACACGGTATTGTTAAAATCGTGCCTTAGCCCAGACCAAAAACCTTAAGTTATGCAACTGGGAGAACTACCAACTAGAGCGAGGAATAATCTTTCCAGACAGATGAGAATGCCCCAGCCGAGTGGTGACTGTGAGTGACCAACTGTCATTGACAAAATGACAGGATCACTTGATCCTTTAGAGGCTCACAACAGCTCTCCTCTCTCAATCTGTTGCCTTCACCTTTTTCTGTATTTACCTGAGTCTGTATTTATTGATAAACCTCCTTGAATCTAACCTCATCTCCTCACACCAACCTTCCCCCTCCATTCCATTTTTTAACATTTTTTTCATTCTTTTTTCTTGACAAAATGTTTTTATTCTTGCAGTTTAACTCAATTCCCCTCCTATGTGTCCCTGTATCTGAGTATCCAAATCCTCTCTTTCTTTCATTCTCTCTCTCTCACTTTCCACCTATTCTCTTTCTCCCTCTTTCAGCTCACTGCCAGAATGTTACAACCCAAACTGTTCATCTGCAACTGTTCCAAAGCCCAGTAATTACAGCTTGTCAGGAAGAATTAATTTTCTCATTTTTCATAAAGACGTGTGAAAAAATGTCCATGCCATTATAACGCCACTACTCTCTTGAGGCATAAATGAAGCCCAAATTTAATTTAAGAATTCTTCACTCGCACATTAAATTAAACACATAAATAACAGTTGAGGAATTGCTGAGGAGGGGGAGCATATGTTTGTTGTGCTTTTGTAGTGTAATGGTAAACAGTATTAGATTTGTATGATAATTATCAGGACAGCTGAACTAGCAGCCAATTAGGTCTTGTACCTCTCACACTTAGTCATAGGGACATGGAAATTATGATTTTTGTCAAGAAATATAACAGCAAGCTATAGATTAAGTTTAATTAATGAGAGTAGAGTCAGGGTAAAGTATTGCAGTGTCTGGCAGGGGTGCTGTTAATAGACCGTTAAGGGCACAGGTATTTCACGTTGTGGTTAATTGTGTGCGAGATTTAACATGAATGTTGTGTTGTATTGGGTTGTTTGTCTGCTCTGGTTCATTTACCCTCAGGTGCCGCCAGGGGGTGATAGTGTTGATTTGTGCTGTGGTTGAGGCTGTATCCTTCGTCTTTCTCCCCAGTGTGTGAATGAAGTACTTCTGGAATGTGTCCGTTTTGTTGCCTCCGCCACAGGACCAAACTTTGTTGTCCCAGTGTGTTCAAATGTCGTTCCAAGAAAAAACATCACAACGGTTAGGAATTGGTCAAGCAATTAATGGTTTATTAAAAATTAAGAAATACACTTACGAGATCTCCCGAGCCCGAATGAATATCACCCAGAGGGGATCGTTCACCCTCTCTGGACATCCTGCTGGGGGATGTCCAGCTGAATGTGCAGATGAGGAAGTTCTGGCGGGGTGCAGATATTTTATATCGTTGCCTCAACAATTGAGTTACTTCCTGATAAGGAGTTGTTTATTACACTTTTGGAAGTGAGCAGCTAGGTGTGCCGGGCTGCACCTGAGTCACGGGGTACATGATTGATTACCCGCGGGCGGTGTCAGTAGAAAAATAAAAAGTTGGGTGTACATTTATCGTCACGTGTTGCATTCACGCGGGCGAATTTTAACAAATGGCAGCACAGTATCATGCCTTGCCCCTGTTACTCTTGGATAAGTTAAGTCCTGGCAGTATATGTGCTAAAGTGCATTCACATAGGGAACATAACAAATTGGCAACAAGTACGATTCACAGAGCGGCTTGCAAGAATGCTTGGGTGGTGAAGAATCCGCAGTAGCTGGTGGTGGCTAAAAATAGCATTGCTAGTGGCTGTGCCGGCCGGTTGACGGTTAGTAGGGGAGGACGGGAATCATTGGTCATGTCGGGGCCTTCGACGAATCAGCGGAGCAGTTGTTCGACATATGTGGAGAGGTTTGAACTTTTTGTGTTGGCAAATGGCATACAGGATGACAGGATGCTTCCAGTTCTTCTGAGTGTGATCAGGCTGACAACGTATGGAAAGTTGCGCAGCTTGATTGCCCCAGAGAAAACAGGAGGGAAAACTTAATATCAGGCTGTGGAAGTCCTGCATACCCATTTTTCCCAAAAACCCATTGTGATTGCTGAAAGATATCTCGTCTATAAATTACATCAAGCAGTGGGTGAGTCAATAGCACAATTCATCACGGTTTAAAGAAATTATGTGAGTATTGTGAATTTGTGGTTCACCTGAGAGATGCGCTGAGAGACAGGTTGACTGTGGCCTCAGCAGCGAGTCCATGCAGAAGAAGCTACTAACGGCGGCTGCCCTCACCTATCAGAAATCTATTGAGACAGTGGCAGGGGAGTCCCAGCCAATTTGCAGCTCCTTGAAGGTGATTGCAGTTTCCTTCTTATCCATGCCAGGGAGGAAATGCACCAGATGTGGTAGGACAAAGCAAACTGAAAGTGACTGTCTTACAAGGACCAGAGTTGCCACCACTGTGATAAGAAAGGCCACATTTCATGCAAATCTAAAGAGAGCAGACCAAGAAGTAAAGCAGGAACCACAACATGGGAGAGTAAAGATAAGAAATGAAGAGGCTATACAAGGAGACACATAAATGAGGTTCCCACCCATGATAAGCTGAGTGACACAGTTACAACTGAATCTGATGCAGATGTAGCATTGCACATGGCAGGGGAATGAGGGAATGCAGCGAGTAACTGTTGCACAGCAGGATAACCCAGCCTATGCAGTAATCTGGGACAGACTAAACATTGAAGGACAAATAAACAAGATGGAACTAGACACAGGTGCAGCAGTGTCCATTATCTCTGATGTATAAAGCACAACTCAGTCTCATTTGTCTGTGCCACACCTGCATCCTGCTGAAAACATAGACTGGCCAAGTCATCGCCTCTGTAGGGTGTGGTGAAAGTTAGGGTGCAGATAAATAAACAACATGCATCAGTCCCCCTGTATGCTTTATTACACAAGGAAGTACAATGGAAATTGACCCAGGAGTGTGTAAACGCATTCAGCACAGCACAAGAGCAGCTTCTCTCAGATAGAGTGCTCACTCATGATGACCCCAAACTACCACTCAGGCTGGCATGTGACACCTCGTCAAAAAGCATGGGAGCAGTGATTTCCCATGTGATGACTGGTGGACTAGAGAGGCCAATAGCATTTGCATCCAGAACCTTAAGCAAAGCGGAACAAAAAACTACACCCAGATTGAATGGGAGGCCCTGGGAATCATATATGGCATATGCAAGTTCCATGCCTATCTCTATGGCCACCATTTCACCCTGCTATATTGAGCCCCAGCAAGCCCACTACATCTTTGGCAGCTGCCAGGCTTCATTGTTGGACCCTGAAAATTCCAGCCCACCATTACACAATTCAGTAAAGAAGTGCAGTTGAACTTGGAAATACGGACGGCCTTTCTCACCTGCCCCTGCAGGTATTTCACAAGGAAAAATTAGATTCATTGGATAGGGTGCTGATACGTCACCTGGACACTGTGCCATTGTGCAGCATGAACATTTGAAAAGAGACAAGGTATGACCCAGTGCTCGCCCCAGTCATGGACAGGTTACTCTGGGGGCTCCCCGTGACTTGGACCTAAGTGCGTGACAATGCCCTGACACCCTTTTACTTATGGAGAGATGAGCTCATCGTGGTATAGGGATTGATTGTGTCCCAAGACTGAGCCACAATTGCTGAAAGAGCTGTATGCAGGGTACCCTGGGGCTGTGAAAATGAAATCCATCTTTCGGAGTAAGATCTGGTGGCCGGGGAATGACAATTTCAACCACCCCATCTATTGGCTTGGGGATGAAAGACAGCGATCAGGATGTGGGTGTCTCCCTTTGTAAGATAGAAAAATCATCAGATAGGAACTGAGAACCATTGTCTCTGATGATGGCAGAGCATGCACCTATGGGCAAGAAGCATGGCCAAGGAAGCTGATTGCTGCGGAGTAGAGCGTGACCTTGGAGTAACTGAGGGCCGCTTGGGGTATAGGTTGTACAATACTACCAGGAATCTCTGTTTTCATGTTTTCTCTCCGTTTTCTGTTGCCCTTCACCATAGAATAACTTTTAATTATCAGACAGTCCAATATTGAAACTTTCATTCAAGTTTTAGAAATCCAGGCTTTTTTGTCGGAGGTGCAGGGCCCCTATGGTATTTGCTGAAGAGGAAGACTGGAGAAGGCCCCAGAATCACTCGTCAGGTTGAAATGCAGCCCTCTCCTGTTTATACAGCTTGTACACTCCTTGGCAAAAAAGATGGACGGATTGCTTCTAAGCTATAAAAATGGGGCATTAGCATTTATGTTTTCCTGTCTTTCACTGAAACCTGGCTCAGTGGACACATCCCAAACAGCATAATATGCCTGCCAGGATTCCAGCTGTTCCAATCGGATCGCATCCCACTGATGATATGCTATCCTCCAAGCAGAGAGAGAGGAGGAAAGGAAAAAGTCTTGGACTGAGAGTAGGGACTTTGAATATTGGGATTGGACAGGAAAAGGTAGAGAGTTGGTTGACATGATGCAGAGAAGGAAGGTGGATATGCTTTGTGTCCAGGAGACCAGGTGGAAAGGTAGTAAGCCTAGAAGCTTACGAGCAGGCTTTCAGTTGTACTATTATGGTACTGACAAGAAGAGAAATGGAATAGGAGTTATCTTGAAGGAGCGGTTTGTTAGGAACATTCTGGAAGCTGGAAAGAATGTCAGATAGACTTATGAGTCTGAAACTGGAAATTGAAGGTGTGATCCTCAATGTTGTTAGTGGCTATGCCCCGCAGGTGGGATGTGAATTTGAGGAGGAGAAGTTACGGATTGAGTTAGATTAAGTTATTCAGAATGTTCCCAGAAATGAGAGAGTGATAATTGGTGCAGACTTCAATGGACACGTTGCTGAAAGCAATAGAGGGGATGAAAAAGTGATGGGCAGATTTGGTATCCAGGATAGGAATGCAGAGGGACAGATGGTGGTAGATTTAGCAAAAAGGATGGAAATGACTGTAGTGAACACCTTTTTCCAGAAAAAAACAGGAACATAGGGTAACTTATAAGACTGGAGGTAGGAGCACGCAGGTAGACTACATCTTGTATAGACAAGGTTACGTGAAAGAGATCAGTGACTGCAAAGTAGCTGTAGGTGAGAGTGTAGCCAGACAGCATTGGATGGTGGTTTGTAGGATGACTCTGGTGACAAGGAAGATGAAGAGGACAAAGGCAGAGTAGAGGACAAATTGGTGGAAGCTGAGAAGGGAGGAGTGTTGTATGTTTTTCAGGGAGGAGTTGAGAAAGGATCTGAGAGGTCAGGAGAGAGCTTCCAGATGATTGGACAGCAACAGCTAGTGTTATCAGGGAGACAGGTAGAAGAGTACTTGGTGTGTCACCTGGTCGGTAAGTAGATAAGGAGACTTTATGGTGGAATGAAGAAGTGCGGGAGTATATACAGAGAAAGTGGTTGCAAAGAAGAAGATAATGATGGAAAGGATGTATAACAGGTCCGGGTGATTAAGTATAGAGAGGGAAATGCATATCCTAGATATTAGAAGAGTGATGGAAAGATTGAAAGAGTACTTCAAAGAGCTGATGGATGTAGAAAATGAGAGAGAGGCAAGGGTAGAAGAGGTTACTATTGTAGACCACAAAGTAGCATAAATTAGTAAAATTGAAATGAAGACGGCATTGAAGAGGATGAAGAGTGGAAAGCAGTTGGTCCTGATGATATACCTGTGGAGGTATAGAAGTGTCTGGGAGAGACAGCGGTAGATTTTCTGACTCAATTCTTCAACAGGATCTAAGAGAGTGAGACAATGCCTGAAGAGTGGACACAAAGTGTGATGTTGCCTATTTTTAAGAATAAAGGGGGATGTGCAGAATTGCAGCAACAACAGAGGGGTAAAGTTGATGGGCCATACAATGAAGTTATGGAAAAGAGTAGTGGAAACTAGACTGAGAGCAGAAGTCAGCATTTGTGAACAGCAGTATGGCTTCATGCCCAAAAAGAGTAATACAGATGCAGTATCTGCTTTGGGAATGCTAATAGAGAAGTTCAGAGAAGGCCAGAGGGAGCTGCATTATGTTTTTGTGGACCTAGAAAAAGACTAGGACAGGGTGCCAAGAGAGGAGCTCTGGTATTGTATGAGGAAATCTGGAGTGGCAGAGAAGTATGTTACACTGGAGCAGGACATGTATGCTAGCTGTGAGATAGTGGTGCAGTGTGCTGTAGGGGTAACAGAGAACTCCAAGGTGGAGGTGGAACACCATCGGAGATAAGAACTGAGCCCCTTCTTTTGTTCGCAATGGTGATGGACAGGGTGACAGATGAGGTCAGACAGGAATCTCCATGGACCATGATGTTTGCAGAAGACATTGTGATCTGTAGGAGAGCAGAAAACAAGTAGAGGAAAGTCTAGAGAGGTGTAGGTATGCACTGGAAAGGAGAGGAATGAAAGTTAGTTACAGCAAGACAGAATATATATTTGTGAATGAGAGGAACTCGGGTGGAAAGGTGGGGCTACATGTAGTGCAGATCAAGAAGCTGGAGGATTTCAGGTACTTAGGGTCAACAGTCCAGAGCAACGGATAGTGTGGAAAAGAGATGAAGAGATGTGTCCAAGCAGGTCGGAATGGGTGGAGAAAGTGTGAAGGGTATTATGTAATAGAGGACTATCGGCCAGAATAAAAGGAAAGGTGTACAAGACAGTGGTTAGACCAGCGATGCTGTATGGCCTAGAAATACTTACTATGACGAAAAGACAGGAGGCAGAACTACAAGTTGCAGAGATGAAGAGGTTGAGGTTCACTTTGGGAGTGACAAGGATGGATAGGTTCAGGAATGAGTCTATCAGAGGATCAGCTTATGTTAGATGTTTTGGAGAGAAGGTCAGAGAAGTCAGACTGAGATGGTTCGGTCATGTACAAAGGAGGGATAGTGAATATATTGGTAGACAGATGCTGGAATTAGAGCTGCCAGGCAAGAGGTCTCAAGGAAGACCAAAGAGAAGCTTTATGGACGAGAGGATATGAAGGTAGTTGGTGTGAGAGAGGAGGATACAGAAAAGAGGGTTACAAGGGCAGAGGAGAAGGCATTGCTGCAATTTTTCACAAGGATCTCCAACCTCGCATACTCTCCATCCCTTCTGCCCCTTCTTTTGAACACCTGACTTTTAAACTACCCGAACCCAAACCACTCATCACAGCGATCATATACCGCCCCCCCAAACCCAACCCATCTTTTCTATCAGATCTCTCAGAATTCATCACCTCGCTATTTTCAATTTCAACCACCGTTATACTTCTTGGTGACTTTAACCTTCATATTGACTCCCTGGACTGTAAAGATGCATCTGACTTCTTGGACCTACTCAACTGCACAAACTTCACACAACACATCACCTTTCCCACCCATAACCATGGACACATCCTTGACCTGGTCTGCTCCACTGGCTTACAGATTCACAACATCTCCAGTTTTGATCTCTCCATATCTGATCACCTGGCCATCACATTTGATATCAACATCCCCAAGCCCCTACCTAAGCTCAGCCGCAAAATCACCTTCCGCAACCTAAAATCTGTCTGCCCAGTAAAACTCTCCACCTGCATAGCCGACACTCTCTAATCTCACCCCTCCAGTAAATCCAACCCCTATGGACCTGGTCAACATTTACAATAACACCCTTCCTACCTCCCTCAATACACTGGCTCCTTTGAAATCCAAAACAGTCACATTCACCTACTCTGCCCCCTGGTTCACCCCGGAACTCCGCAAGCTAAAAAAACAACTCCGTAAACTCGAACGACTACATAAGAAAACCGGCCTCACTGTTCATGCCCAAGCCTATAAGGACCATATGCAACATTACAAGACAGCACTCAACGAAGCCCGTTCCCGTCACTACTCTGGCATCATTCACTCGGGATCCTCCGATCCACGGTCTCTGTTCTCCACCATAAACAAACTACACAAACCGCACGACAACATCCCATCCACTTTCACCCCGGAAAAATGTGACCTCCTCATGTCATTTTTCACCTCAAAGATCGACACCATCCATAATCAACTTGCATCCTCCTCTGCCACCACCCCAGTCCCAGAGCCCCTACTCACCTCCCCTTCTATCCACCGACTCACTCACTTCTCTCCAATAACTACAGCAGATCTCACCAAAATACTCACCACCATGAAGCCATCCACCTCCCCCCTGGATCCCATGCCTTCAAACCTTGTCATAGCCTGCCTCACCCCCCTTGCCCCACTCATCACCGATACCATTAATGCCTCCCTCATCTCTGGAACAGTCCCCACATCACTTAAGCTTGCTGCCATCACCCCTCTCCTTAAAAAACCTGGCCTCGACCCCGACGACCCCAACAACTTCCGACCCATCTCCAACCTCACATTCCTCTCAAAAGCACTGGAAAGAGCTGTCACAGCACAATTAAATCAACAGCTCTTCACACATGACCTGTATGAAACTTTCCAATCTGGCTTCAGAAACCAACACAGCACCGAAACAGCTCTCATCAAAGTAACAAATGACCTCTTTCTCTCCTCTGACTCCGGATCCCTCACCATCCTCCTCCTCCTTGATCTCAGCGCTGCCTTCGCTACAGTCAACCATCAAATCCTCCTCAATCGTCTGGAATCATTAGGCATCACTGACACCGCCCTCTCCTGGTTCCACTCATACCTCTCCGACAGATCTCACTACATCAACATAAACAACCATACATCTGCCACCATCTCCGTCCGACACGGAGTTCCACAAGGTTCAGTTCTTGGCCCCGTACTTTTCACCCTCTACATACTGCCACTTGGACACATCATCCGCTGCCATGGACTCCATTTCCACTGCTATGCTGATGACACTCAGCTCTACATAAATACCAAAACAATCACTCCCGAAATCCTTTCCACCCTCACCGACTGCACCACAGACATAAAAACCTGGATGAGCCAAAGTTTCCTCAAACTCAACAGTAACAAAACAGAAATTATCATATTCGGCCCAAAATCCTTGCGCAATTCCTGTCGCAATCTCGCTCTCTCCATTGATGGTCACTCTGTTACCCCCTCCCCCCTGGTAAGAAATCTTGGAATCTACATGGACCCTGCACTCTCTTTTAGGCCACACATAAACCACATCACCAAAACATCTTTTTTCCACCTCCGAAACATAGCACGCCTCCGACCCACTCTTTCACCCTCTGCTGCTGAAACACTAATCTATGCATTTATCACCCCCAGACTCGACTACTGCAATAGTATCCTATATGGCCTTCCCTCTAATGCCCTTCAAAAACTGCAATATGTCCAAAACTCTGCTGCCCGACAACTTACCCGCTCCCCTTCCAGAGAACACATCACCCCCATCCTCTGTCAACTTCACTGGCTGCCCATCAAACAACGCATCCACTTCAAGATCCTCCTCACCACCTACAAAGCCCTCAACAACCTCGCTCCCCCATATCTCACCGACCTTCTACGTCGCCACTCTCCAGCGCGTCGTCTTCGCTCCTCGGATGAAAACTTCCTCATTCCAACCTCTAAGTCCAAGTACCGCACCCTGGGAGACAGAGCCTTCGCCATCGCCGCCCCCACCCTCTGGAACTCCCTCCCCCCAGCCATCCGAGAGTCAAACTCAATGTCTTCCTTTAAACACAACCTCAAGACCCACCTCTTCCAAACCACCTACAACACCTACAGCTCTTCATGTTTATGTTCTATGTTTTCTGTCGTCAACTTGTAAAGCATCTTTGTGTACCTTGAAAAGCGCTATACAAATCGTATGTATTATTATTATTATTATTATTATTATTATTATCATTATTATTATTATTATTACAAGGAGAAAGTTGATTCGCTTTGGCGACCCCTGAAGGGGAAAGCTGAAAGAAGAGGAAGAAGAAGAAGACAGTAAGAAACTGGTCATTTGTTCAACCACTTCTTCCTATGTTAAGCTTACCACTCCCTTGAACCTAAACAAATGTTTAATGGCTTTCCCCATGTTGGTTCAGACAAGCACTACAGCTGAAAGCAGTTTTTGGCAGGTTACACTATCATTCTTTGCTGGCTTGCACAGGGATTAACTGCGGTAGACTTACACCTGCTCTCCATGCACCTTTGACTAGGAAGGCACTGAGCCCAGGCCCACATCCAAGAGTCATTAAGGATGATGTTGTTCAGCCTCTTGAAGTCCACGCAGAACCACTATAAGGCATCTTTTTTCTAACCAATATTACTGGACACTCCCACAGGCTGCTGGGAGGCTAGATGGTGTCTGATACTGCCAGACACCACCATTGTTGCTTGGCAAGAGGCAGGGGCCAAGTATGATGAGGTGAGCTCCATATGTGTTGATGTTGTGCTGCATGTGGTTCATGTGGGTACAATCATCATCTTTAGCAACAAAGACCTCTTTGAAATTCTTCAGCATCTCCTCCAACAGGCATCATTGTTCAATGTCCACCCCATGGCAGCTCTTTTGGCAGAAGTTGCCAATAGTCTGGCAGGTCTCTGGTGACAGCAGGCCTGGTGTGGACTGTTACCTGGCAATGGTTATGTCTCCAGAAAGCTGCATCCTGAGATCAGTGGCTCTACTGCTGGTGCACTGTTAGGACTAAGGAAAGTTCTTCCAGGATGAGAACCCCTCCTGAGACCAGCTCTTAGTTTTAAGGTCAGGGCAGTTGCAAGTGATGCCTTCCAGCTGTCTACACTTGTGACAGGAGTCACTGGCTCTTGTCCAGCAATATTAGCAAACAGTTAGTGGCCTGATATGCAGTTAGTTCCTCTTCACTAACCTCTTGTCCTCTATTGGGAGGAGGGTATACTCGACTCATTCAGTCTGTCACAGGGTTTAACCAGTGAGTTTAACTGAGGTTACTTGGTCAGCTGGAGCCTACGCATGAGAACTTGGATGGCCAGCTTCTCGCATACCGCCACACCAAAACTGGAGTCTCCACTGCGTGTGTAGTTATGCAGGTCTACTGCTTACATACCAAGGCTCCCTCCAGGGTCTTGGTGTCTTTTTATCAACTCTTCACTAGAATTGTTTCCGTTGACATGGTGACCGAAATAGCCCTGGATGGTTCTTTTAAATGGATACCAATCATACAATTTGTCTTAAAGGAGATTGGCGAGAATGTGTTGTGAGTTTCCCTTTAGCAACAGTGTTACATGGGAGGCAAGCGCCCTCCCTGACCACCCATTGACCTGCACTTTGTACTTAGCTTAAATGCAGTACATCTTGGCATCTCCGCTGAAGCCAGGAAGTAAAATTTCTCCGAACTACTTGGATACAGCTGGCTATCGGAAACATCCAGAGGAAAGGAAGCAGACCACCCTGTTAGCTCACCTTGAGCAAATTAGCCTCTTCACCTCTGCTGCTCTTGTCTGGTCCCACAGTAACCTGATTTTATCCTGCAGACCTGCCTGCCGATATTCTGGTGAGCTGACAACATTGACCCTCATCTATGCATTCATTTGCTGAAACTAATACATAACCAGAAGTTTGTCAAGTCAGGAACTATTTATCAGATGCTACAATATGTCACCATATTGTACTCGTAATTCTGCTGTGTAAAATGTTTGTTACAGCATCATGTACATATAAGATTAATCACGTTAATACTGTATCTGAAAAGGGATGTTGGGGTTGGGAGTTTAAGCCAGAAATATGAATTTAAGTGATGCAACAAACTTCATGTCACAATTTGTAAATGAAAAAAATAAATGAATAAATAATACTGTAATTTCGGATAATAAGTCGCAGTTTTTTTCATAGTTTGGCCGGGGTTGCGACTTTCTACTCTGGGGTGACTTATGTGTGAAATTATTGAGCTCTCTTGCTCTGATATGTGTCTGTCTGCGTGTTTGTCTTTAATATATCAGCGATCGTCAAACGCACAGACACACACACGCCAAACAATCAAACTTCGGGGGTGGGTCATGGCAGAAGTGCGTTCTGAAAAAAGATACTACCTGCGACTTCTGTACCTATGAAATTTGATCATTGCAACGTTCACGGTAACTCATAAAAACAACTGAGAAGGGCTGAACAGAAATGGCACCGAAAAGAAAATCATATTCGGCAGGTTACAAGCTGGAAGTAGTGAAATATGCAGCCGAAAACGGCAATCGAGCAGCAGAAAGAAAGTTTGAAGTTAATGAGAAACTTGTAAGGGACTGGCGAAAAGTAGAGGTTACTCTTGCTGAAATGAAGAAAACTAAAAAAAGCTAATCCCGGGCCAAAAGCTAGGTGGCTACAGCTAGAGGAACGAGTTCACACATGGGTGCTTGAACAACGCGCTACCGGCAGAGGCTTGTCAACAGTACAGTTGCATCTTCACACCCAGGTAGTTGCCAAGGAGATGATTATAAATGACTTTGCGGGAGGACCTTACTGGTGTTACCGCTTCATGCAACGCAATCACTTCTCTATCAGAGCAAGATCACCATCCTGTTGGGATTCAGAAAGGCTGAAATAATTGGAACTGCAACTGACAACGTAAGTGATGTACCGGTAGAAGAAGAGCACTGTCTAACTTCGGAGTTGGAGGAGTGACACCGAAGAAGATTTCGTTGGATTTAGTGATTAAGAATGACACTGATTGTTTGGTCGTGCATGTGCTATATGCTATAGTTATTTGAATGACTCTTACCGTAATATGTTACGTTAACATAGCCTACCAGGCACGTTCTCAGTTCGTTGTTTATGCGTCATATAGGCTGTACTTATTCAGCCTGTTGTTCTCTATTCTATTTTATTTTAAATTGCCTTTCAAGATGAAATGTCTATTCTTGGTCTTGGATTTTATCAAATAAATTTCCCCCCAAAATGCAACTTATACCCAAGTGCGACTTATATGTTTTTTTTTTCGTTTTGTTATGCATTTTTGTCTGATGAGACTTGTAATCTGGAGCAGCGTATAATCCGAAAAATATGCTGAAGAGAATATGAAATCTGGGAGAAAATACTCCAGGAACTATGTGTATATCCTTTATTTATTTATTTGTTTCCACATGTGTCTAGAAGGGTTTGCCCATAAATCAGTTTTGTGAGACTGCAAGCTATGATAACATAGGGGAGATGGATCATCCATTTGGATGTATTTTAATGGTCTGCTCATTTTTCCCTTTTCCTTGTCACTATCATGACTCCAAAACTAGTTTCACACACTTTACCTGATCCTTTGGGACCTCAATCAGGATGCGTTAGGTCAACCACAGGGTCTTCAACCAGCTGGAAATGGAATCCCATGCCCATGATCTACCATCACACATGATACTTCAACTGTTTTACCTGAGATAGTATTTCCCTTGAGGGCACAAGGTTAAGGTTCGGCTCACGGCAGTTGTGCACTTGGAGGACACATGGCTTCAGCAAATTACAGAGTGTTTGGAGGACACACGGCTGGAGCAGATTACAGGCAATCAGTGAGGACTTAAAGGCAAGAGCCCCAATCCCACCAGTTGCTGGGTCATTTGCTTTTTTTTTCTCCTCCTTCGTCTACCCCCCTTTCTCTCAAATCACACTCTTTATCTCTGGTGCCATCTCTCCTCTTCCACTCAGGTCCTCTCTCCGCTACATCCCCTGCTCCTCCCAACCATGTCAGCGCCTCCTGCCTGACCGCCTGTTCCTGACTGGGCCCCTCGAGTTCTGGTTACCTGCACTTTACCGTCTGGTCTCCTGGTTACATCCAGGCCCCTTGAGTTTTGGTTGCCAGGGCCTATCTGCCTGGCCTCCCTGTTATGTTCGGGCCCCTTGGTCGAGTTTCAGATGCCAGCACCAATCTGCCTGGCTCTTTAGCTTCATGAGTTTTGATTGCCGGCCCAGCCCCCACCTGAAACATTTGACATTGAGCAAAGGCTACAGTTGCCGCTATCTCAACAACTATATAGATGAATGATTCATTTAATAACCCTGTCATGCCATTTCTCCCATACCGCCACAGCTGCACCAGAAAATCCCATGGGACATAGTCATAAGCTTTTTTTACAAGTCTACAAAGCACATACAGAAAGGATGCTAATACTTTTAAGAACTGCCCAAGATTCCTTTTGATTGACTACTTTGATGGAATTTGGATTATTGCTGTCACAGAGGAGCCTCTTAAATTCTACATTAACTTCAATTGATCACATGAATGAAGGCCATTTGGAATCCTACTCCTCTGCTTCTTCTACAAAGGCCAGGACACTTTGACTTTGTAAAAACCTTCTTTTCAAGTTCTCCATCCACAGGTCTGTTTTAAAATGAGCTTAAATCGAACCCAGCATCCCTTTTCCTGACTTGTCTTACAGTTTCCCACAATCTTTTCAAGGCCTTCAAAAGTCCATGAACCTGGTGGCAAGAACAAGAACAAAGTTTTTCTGGCCATGAAATTTGAAATGTCACAAGAAACTCAGCATATATCTTGGGAGTCATCACAGCTTTTGCCTACTGCAGCACACATCGCATGTGCTAAGCATTGGGGGTATCTGAAAACAGCAAAGCACCAGGCAAATGGTGACAATGAAAGAGAGTGTAACAATCATGATGGTGGTTGTTTCACAATGTTTGATGTGAGTCTTTAGCAACAGCAATAAGTGTGCAGTGCTGGGACTGATTTTCTCCTTCCAGGATCACCATTCTCCTTTAGGCAAGATCTCCCAACCCAGGCCTGCGAAATCAGAATGCCATGTATCTCTCTCTCTCTCTTTCTCTCTATCACTATATATCTATATATATATGTGAACTATACAGACATACATAGATAGATACATAGATATGGCACTGGTGCCACAGTGGTACGTGCTGTCCTACAAGTTCTCTGGTTTCCTACCACTGTCCAAAAACACGCAAGAGATTAATTTGAATAAACTGGAAAATCTGCTCAGATGTATGAATGAGAGCGTGAATGGCTGTCTGTCTCTATAGGTAGCCCTGTAAATAACCGGCAGCCGGTCCAGAGTGTGCTCTGCCTCTCGCCCAATGACAGCTGGGATAGGCTCCAGCATTTCCATGACGCTAAGCGCAGGAAAAGCAGTGGATACATTTTTAACAAGAAAATGTCAATTCACACAAAAATTCCAAAACATCTAAAATAACTTGACCTTGACTGAAAAGGTGTAGGCTGAACCATTAGCTTGTTATCGACCCTGGCCTTAACTGAATGGGTATGACAATACTAGGTTTGATTTGCATATGTCTGAGATGCAATGCTCTGACACTGAGAATAAATATACAGTATATCTCATATGAGTGTCTTTTCACTTTCCATCTTTCTCCTCAGTTAATCATAACTATAGCTTGCAATTAGGTATGATAATGCACAGTATTTTAGAAAATATTTTGATGATTGATTCATTAAACTGCCTGTTTGTTGTTCATTGTATTGACCATCAGTAAGTACATGTGATGGCCTGAAACTTGCTAAGGTGTTCATATTTGCTTTTAAAGTTGACCTTCATGGCAAGCATTGGTGACATCAAATTTTGCTGTCTTTACTGCCTTTTGATGTCTTGAAAGATTTTGGTTGCAGGAAGGGATAGTGGCATAACGAATTAACTAAATACACTCAGTGTAGCCTGCTTCTGCCTCACAACATGATAGCCCCTGGTTCAATTACAACAGGAGACCTTCCTGTCACAGAAAGGCTGGCAGCAGGCTCCTCTTATCCTCCGCTTGATGAAGCCTAGTCATTCGCGGGTGTGCCAGCAACCCCAGCTGAAATCATTCACCTGGTCAATCAGGCTTCTGTTGCCAGGGGCTGCACCCACACCCCTAGGCCCGGATCCCAACAAATCTATAACAATGATACTCTTTTAATACACTGTCAGGATTCTTCATAAACATACTCCATACATACACAAACACACACACAGGAAACAAACACCATTATTTGATCATCTTTGATCATTATTTGATCATCGATGATTTGGCAAGCCTTGGAATTGTTACCATTCCCTTATCTTACTCGAAGCCTTGTTCTCTTTGCAACACTATCTAGATTCTATTAGACATTTGTGCCACCTCTGCAAAAAGTTTTCTATAAATGGCCCAACATTAAGAGAAATAGTTTTCTGACCAATATTGGCAAAACAAGAATTCACAGTGGTGAAGTCAGCAACACAACTGTTATTTTCTAAGGGCTAGATCTAGAAAACAGATAACGTGTGGGGTTTACATATACTTGTGTCTGTCCATACTGTCCATTAAATTGTTGATTAAAGCCAATAAATCCAGCCCTCTAATTCCAATTGCAACTCTTAAATGGAATAATGATTCTCAAATGATTTCACGATGTCCTTCATTTTAGATCAGTATCAACTGCATATTCTGCCACTTAGCCGGGGGGTTAAAGAAATGCCCCTTTTACACATAATATACCCCATGGCTCTGTGGCAGAAAATGCTCATCACATTTGACATCTGCCTCAGTTATCTGATCACAGTGTGGTAAAGGGATATTTGTCGCAAATTCAATCAATGTTCTTTTAAAGAACAGGGCTGCAAAACATCCAAATGTGTAAGAAAGTGGATGCTTCTTTTAAGTAAAGACAAATTTATTGCTTTACAAAGTATGTTATGTAGTGGTTATCGTATTTTCCGGACTATACGTCGCTCCAGAGTGCAAGTCGCACCAGCCAAATATGCATAATAAAGAACGAAAAAAAACATATATAAGTGACACTGGAGTATAAGTCACTTTTTTTTTGGGGGGGGGGGTTATTTAATAAAATCCAACACCAAGAATAGACATTTCATCTTGAAAGGCAATTTTAAATGAAAATAGAATAGAGAACAACGGGCTGAACAAGTATAGCCTATATGACGCATAAACAACAAACTGAGAATGTGCCTGGTAGGCTATGTTAACATGACATATTACGGTAAGAGTCATTCAAATAACGATGGCATATAGCATATGCTACAACCAATCAATCTGTGTCACTCTTAATCACTAAATCCAACAAAATCTTCTCCTACGGTGTCACTTCTAAACAACTCTGCCAACTCCGAAGGTAGACAGTGCGCCGCTTCCTCATCTACCAGTACGTCGCTTACATCATAGTCATCGTCACTTGCAGTTCCAATTATTCCAGCCTTTCTGGATCCCAACAGGATGGCGTCCTTTCTCTGAAAGAGAGGCGATTGCGTTGCATTAAGCGGTAACACCAGGAAAGTCCTCCCGCAAAGTCATTTATATTCATCTCCTTGGCAGACGCAACAGTACTGTTGACAAGCCTCTCCCGGCAGCGCGTTGTTCAAGCACCCAAGTGTGAATTCGTTCCTCTAGCCGTGGCCAGCTAGCTTTTAGCCCGCGATTAGCCTTTTTTAGTTTTCTTCATTTCAGTAAGAGTAACCTCCACTTTTCGCCAGTCCCTTACAAGTTTCTCATTAACTTCAAACTTTCTCTCTGCTGCTCGATCGCCACTTTTGGCTGCATATTTCACTACTTCCGGCTTGTAACCTGCAGAATATGATTTTCCTTTCGGTGCCATTTTTGTTCAGCTCTTCTCAGTTATTTTTATAAGTTAGCGTGAATGTTGAAATGACCAGTTTTCATAGGTACAGAGGTCGCTGTTAGCTAATTTTTCACAACGCACTACTGCCATGACCCGCCCCCGCTGAATTTTGAAAGGTTGGCGCGTGTGTGTGTGTGTGTGTGTGTGTGTGTGTGTGTGTGTGTGACGATCGCTGTTCTATTAAAGACACAAGCAAACACAGACACACACACACACACACATCAGAGCAAGAGAGCTCAATTATTTCACACATAAGTCGCTCCAGAGTATAAGTCGCACCCCCTGCCAAACTATGAAAAAAGCCGCAACTTATAGTCCAGAAAATCAAGTGTACCCTATTCCATATACTAGGGTGCCAACACTTGTTTGGCTTACAAGCTACTTTCAACATTACCAAGTCAAAATGATCCAACAATTAAAATGCAATATATGTCAAGTATACTTTAATATTTAAAATACATATTGTTCACCTTGCATAACAGCATTAACAGGTATGGTCCAATACACTACATTTTTGGCGATTTCCTAACTTTGATGACGTCTGTACTCAATGGAATCAGCATTTGAGGTTAGCTGTGGGAAAAATGACTGGTCTTCAGACAACTGTGATTTTAGTTTAGAAGTCCTGGATAAGCTGTTTTATCTTCTCTGGAACATGTTATGCTATCAAGGTTGTTGTGACCAGCTTGTAAGAGTACACCTGTAAGCAAGGCCCAACTGAAAAAATTGTCCTGTCTCTTGATTTTACCTCTGCTCCTTCTCCTGTGCTACTCAGCTTTGTGGAGTGAGAGGAGTTTCTGGCACAGCATGCTCCAGAGCGGTCTGATTTTTCCTCCTCTTTTGGTGTCTGGTACTTCTGCTTTGGATACCTCAGTTCCTTCCTGAGTGAGAGATCTTCATCTCATGTCAGTTGGGCCTCGTTGCTGTTATGCTGGCTTTTGTCTGCTTGATGGCAAATCTCTCTGCACCAATGGGGCACATCAGCAGGAGGCGCTGATCCACAGCCCCCTGACACCTCTAGAACTGCATCAGCCATCCTTATCAAACTGACACCATGCAGCTTCTTGGTCAGATGCAGGCCCTTGGACTCGCTGAAGTTTAGGTAGAATGCTCAGTGAGGTATGCAGAGCTTGAGGATTCCAGACCCTGTGGGGGGACTTCAGGACCTGCTCCTCCTTCAACTCATCAGGAACAGTGTCGGGTACTGGCTCTGTGCGTCATTCAACTTGCCTATTCCTGTTGCAGCCCATTGTGGAATGGTGGATCCCGAAACATCTCAGGTTCTTACAGATATTGGCACAAAAACACTTTGTGCTCATTGCTTCTTCTCCTATCATCTTTTCCCTTCAGGAGTCACCAAAGAGAATCAACCTTATTCTCTGTATCATCCTCTCTCACACCAGCTACCTTGATATCCTCTCCCACTAAGTCAAATCTTCTCTTTGGTCTTCCTCGAGACCTCCTGCCTGGCAGCTCCAATTCCAGCATCTGTCTACGAATATATTCACTATTCCTCCTCTGTACATGACCAAACCATCTCAGTCTGGCTTCTCTGACCTTCTCTCCAAAACATCTAACATGTGCCGGTCCTCTGACTCATTCCTGATCCTATCCATCCTGGTCACTCCTCAGCATCTTCAAGAGAACCTTAGCATCTTAATCTGTGACTCTTAATCTGCCTTTTTGTAATTGTAAGTATTTATAGGCAATACAGCATCACAGGGCTTGTCAATGTCTCGTACAACTTTCAACTTTACAGACGACAATGTCAACTTTAAACATCATGTTCCATGGAGATTCCGATGTCCCCCTGTAGCCAACCTTAGAGGGCCACAGGCCAGTGTCAGGCCAGAGTTTGAGGAGAAGTTCTGGAATGAGCTAGGTGAAGTGATGCAGAATATCCCCAGATCTGAGAGAGAGGTAATTGGTGCGGACTTCAATGGGGATGTTTGAGAAGACAATAGAGGGGATGAAGAAGTGATGGGCAGATTTGGTATCCAGGATAGGGACACAGAGGGACATATGGTGGTAGATTTTGCAAAAAGGATGGAAATGACTGGAGAGAACACTTCTTTGTTCAGAAAAAAACAGGAACATGGGGTATCTTATAAGAGCAGAGGTAGGAGCACGCAGGTAGACTACATCTTGTATAGACAAGGTAACTTGAAAGAGATCAGTGACTGCAAAGTTGTTGTAGGTGAGAGTGTAGCCAGACAGCATAGGATGGTAGTTTGTAGGATGACTGGTGACAAGGAAGATCAAGAGGACAAAGGCAGAGCAGAGGACAAAGTGTTGGAAGCTGAAAAGGGAGGAGTGTTGTGTGGTTTTCAGGGAGGAGTTCAGAAAAGGTCTGGGTGGACAGAGTGAGCTTCCAGATGATTGGACAACAGCAGCTAGTGTTATCAGGGAGACAGGTAGGAGAGTATTTGGTGTTACATCTGGTAGGAAAGTAGATAAGAAGACTTGGTGGATGAATGAGCAAGTGCAGGAGTATATACAGAGAAAGTGGTCAACAAAGAAGAAGTAGGACACTTAGAGGACTGAAGAGAACAGACAGGAGTACAGGGAGATACAGCGTAAGGTAAAGATAGCTGTAGCAAAGGCAAAACAAAGGGTATGATGCGTATGATGACCTGTATGGTTGGTTGGATAGTAAGGAGGGTGAGAATGATCTATACAGGATGGTGAAACAGAGAAATAAAGATGGAAAGGATGTACAACAGGTCACGGTTATTAAAGATAGAGGTCAATTTATTAACATATATTAGAAGAGTGATGGGAAGATGGAAATTGTTCTTTGAAGAGCTGATGAATGTGGAAAATTAAAGAGAGTCAAGGGTTGAAAAGGTTACTATTGTAGACAAGGAAGTAGCAGAGGATTAGTAAAAGTGAAGTGATGAAGGCATTGAAGAGGATGAAGAGTGGAAAAGCAGTTTGTCCTGATGATATACCTGTGGAGGAGTGGAAGTGTCTAGGAGAGGCAGCGGAAGAGATTCTGACTAGATTAGTCATTGGGCATTGAAGAGGATGGCATTGAAGGCATTGAAGAGGATGAAGAGTGGAAAAGCAGTTGGTCCTGATGATATACCTGTGGAGGAGTGGAAGTGTCTAGGAGAGGCAGCGGAACAGATTCTGACTAGATTAGTCAACAGGATCTTAGAGAGTGAGAAGATGCCTGAAGAATGGACACAAAGTGTGATGGTGCCTATTTTTAAGAATACGAGGGACATGCAGAATTATAGCAACTATAGAGGTGTAAAGTTGATAAGCCATACAATGAAGTTATGGGAAAGAGTAGTGGAAACTAGACTGAGAGCAGAAGTCAGCATTTGTGAACAGCAGTATGGCTTCATGCTCAAAAAGAGTTATACAGATGCAGTATGTGCTTTGGGAATGCTAATAGAGAAGTGCAGAGAAGGCCAGAGGGAGCTGCATTATGTTTTTGTGGACCTAGAAAAAGACTAGGACAGAGTGCCAAGAGAGGAGCTCTGGTATTGTATGAAGAAGTCTGGAGTGGGAGAGAATGTTAGACTGGTGCAGGACATGTATGCTAGCTGTGAGACAGTGGTGCGGTGTGCTGTTGGGGTAACAGAGAAGTTATAAGTGGAGGTGGGACTACATCAGGGAACAGCTCTGAGCCCCATCTTGTTTGCAGTGGTGATGGACAGACTGACAGATGATGTTAGACAGGAATCGCCATGGACCAAGATGTTTGCAGATGACATTTTGATCTGTAGTGACAGCAGAGAACAGGTAGAGGAAAGTCTAGAGAGGTGGAGGTATGCTTTGGAAAGGAGAAGCATGAAGCTTGGCCGCAGCAAGAAAGAGTATATGTTGTGTGAATGAGAGCTACACAGGTGGAACGGTGAGGCTACAAAGAGTGGAGAGCAAGAAGTTGGAGAATTTCAAGTACTTAGGATCAGCAGTCCAGAGTAATGGAGAGTGTGGAAAAGAGGTAAAGAAACAGATTCAAGCAGGTTGGAATGGGTGGAGAAAAGTGTGGTACCATGTGTTAGAAGACTAGAGCCAGAATGAAAGTAAAGCTGTACAAGACAGTGGTGAGAGTAGGGATGCTGTATGGCCTAGAAATACCTACCGTTACGAAAAGACAGGAGGCAGAGCTAAAAGTCACAGAGATGAAGATGGTAAGGACTCCTTTGGGAGTGACCAGGATGGATAGGATCAGGACTGAGTCATCAGAGGAGTGACACATGTTTAATATTTTGGAGAGAAGGTCAGAGAAGCCAGACTGAGATGGTTAGGTCATGTGCAGAGGAGGGATAGTGAATATATTCGTAGATGGATGCTGGAATTGGAGCTGCCAGGCAGGAGGTCTGGAGGAAGGCCAAAGAGAAGATTTATGGACATAGTGAGAGATGATATGAAGGTAGTTGGTGTGAGAGAGGAGGATACAGAGAATAAGGTTAGATGGCGAAGGTTTATTTGCTGTAGCGACCCCTGAAGGGAAAAGCCAAAAGGAGAAGAAGATCAATAGGGACCTAGTGTGAAGTTCAGGTGTTGAAGCTCAGCATATCAAACTAATTCAAATATATCAGATGGTAAACTATGCTTACCAACTGTCAATTGTTGGTCCTGTCAGAGATTTTTTGGTGGCAGTTGATCAAACACAAGGTTAATGCCTCTGTTGAGATAACAGGTTATTGGAGTAAAATCATTGTTAACCTTAATATCTCCTGACAGACCTCATGACAAGTTTAGAGTAGAACGTGAAAAATATAAATAAAGATGATCGTTCTTCACTTCAGCTTCTCAAATATCATGCCTCCCTTTTCCTTCTTCTCTTTTCCATTGTCTCTTGCACCAACCATTCTTTCTAACTACATTCTTCACATCCCTCACTGTTCCTTCTAAATCTTTCCATCTATAAATATTAACATCAGAGACCATGGAATGAGCCTACTATAAATGAACACTTGTGTAAACCAATGACCATACTGCTAAATTGTGCGGGAGAAACCAATATACACTTCCATCGCTACCCATAGAAATAGTCAGGCACATTTCTATACATGATGTGATGTTATTTCTGCACAGTGGCTGCCTGAGACAATAAGCTATTTCAGGGCCAAATCACTGACAAAAATCCATTTTTCCACCCTACTAAAAAAGATCAGAAATGAGGGAGGGATGGTGAAATGAAATAAACAGTGGCATACATCTCTCCTAAGCTGGATTTGTCTCCGTATTTTGTCACCATTGTAAATTATTCCCCAACCTCCTTACAATTACTACCTTTTAAAATCTTATAATTCAAGTTTGTTTGTTTTTTTCTCTGTGAAATTGCATGGTATCTCTACAATTTAATGAGCAGGTTGTATGTATAAGGTGGAGAAGCTCCTAGTTTACTTTTGTGGACATTCTCCTTGATACGAATTCATATTCCTCATAACTTGTCACAATTTTTAAAGAATGTAGGATAAGTATGCAAACACACCACCACAGACACATAAACATACTTTACAGAGAAGAGGAAGGGAGTGGGCTCATCATCTTTAGCTGAGATTCCAACACTTGGCAAGCTCTCTCCTGCCTGTTTGTCTGCCTATTGCCTTACAAATGGATAAGTAAATCCTGTTCCATTTGTGTTTTAGCTCCTGTGAGATTTAGGCTGACTTACAAATAACACCAATCAGATTTATGAGCAGCCGTTATGTACTATTTTCCTGAGGACTACTGAATTATGTGATTTAGGGACAACAAAGCTTGCTATGAAAACAGAATGTGAGTGATCAACATGTTATAAGGAAGCTTTCTCGCAACTTTTTGGAGTCAGTTCTCAGTTAAACAATGGGCTACCCTCTCAGCCTGGATACGTGTTTGTATGTATGTCTTGTGAGCAGAAATCAGTAGATCTCAGTTTTTGTTTACAAAATTGTTTTTTTGTTTACAGGAGTGACTGGTATTAAACTCGGTCGCAATCCCAAAGGAAAAACAATTATTCAAATTACAATACCATTCCAATACTTCATATACAGCAGCACCATTGAGACTTCTCCAGCCATCAGCTGAAACAACATCATTTGTACATTTAAGGCTGTGTCATTGAAATTTCTGTAAGGCTCAGTGAGCGGTCAACTTCTCAACTATGCAATTAATAACATTTTTTCAAAAGGAGAACATACGCCACATGAATCACAATGGAGTGTCTCCCCAATTCCTGCAGGGTTTGTTGGTTGACCTATGTCATGGTTGGCAATGGTATGATGTAAGAAAGCATAATTGTTACGTCCGCTAGTAATGTCTGCTAGAAGCAATGTCTGTTGTGTTTTCCCTGTTCCTCTCTCTCTCCCTTCTCTGATTCCAGGTGGGCGTGTGCAGTTGTGTGGCGGTGAGGCAGACAGGTGGTAGCAACTGACAATCAGCAAACAAGGCGCGGCTGCAGCTGATTGGCCACACCTTTCTTGTGCAGCTTAAAAGCCGCACACACCGGGTGACTCACTGCTGGAATGTCACAGTCCACAGCTAAGATAACTGGATTACACCTGCAGCCACCTGGACGGGTTACCTACTGGATCCTCCTCGCCAGCTCAGCTTCGGTCTGTCAGAACCCCTGGATCATTCCACCTGTCTGCTACACCGTCATCCAACTCTGCCACCACACACCGTGCTCTGCCTGCCTGGAACCCCCAGCCTCACCCACTGCCTTCCCACCAGTCGAGTACTGTAGGTTCGTTTAGATTAGGAATCCTTGCATTACTAGATTTGTTCGTTTGTTTGCCTGTTCGTTCGTAGCTCGGTCAATAATTGATAACGTTTGTTTATATTGCCACTTAGGTCAGTCCGCTAGTGTTAAAGCTAGTCTCCATCAGTTTGTTAGCCTGTTCACTAGTTTTGCTAGTTGTCCTTTGTCCCTTATTCAGTTCTTGTTTGGCTCCATTTGTTTGTATTTTAGCAACCATTAAATATTTATTACTAATTTGAGTCCTGGTCTTGTTGCTCCGCACCTGAGACTTTGAACCATCTGTAACAATAATAGTCTATAATCTAAGCCAATAGTGTGATGGTGCCTATTTTTAAGAATAAAGGGGATGTGCAGAATTGTGGCAACTACAGAGGGATAAAGTTGATGAGCCATACAATGAAGGTATGGGAAAGAGTAGTGGAAACTAGACTGAGAGCAGAAGTCAGCATTTGTGAACAGCAGTATGGCTTCATGCCTAGGAAGAGTACTACAGATGCAGTATTTGCGTTGAGAATGCTAATAGAAAAGTACCGAGAAGGCCAGAGGGAGTTGCACTGCGTTTTTGTAGACCTAGAAAAAGCATATGACAGGGTGCCAAGAGAGGAGCTCTGGTATTGTATGAGGAAGTCTGGAGTGGCAGAGAAGTATGTTGGACTGGTGCAGGACATGTATGCTAGCTGTGAGACACTGGTACGGTGTGCTGTAGGGGTAACAGAGAAGTTCAAGGTGGAGGTGGGACTCCATCAGGGATCAGCACTGAGCCCCTTCTTGTTCGCAATGGTGATGGATAGGCTGACAGATGAGGTTAGACAGGAATCCCCATGGACCATGATGTTTGCGGATGACATTGTGATCTGTAGTGAGAGCAGACAACAGGTAGAGGAAAATCTAGAGAGGTGGAGGTATGCTCTGGAAAGGAGAGGAATGAAAGTTAGTCGCAGCAAGACAGAATATATGTGTGTGAATGAGAGGAACTCGGGTGGAGCGGTGAGGCTACAGGGAATGGAGATCAAGAAGCTGGAGGATTTCAGGTACTTAGGGTCAACAGTCCAGAGCAACGGAGAGTGCGGAAAAGAGGTGAAGAGACGGGTCCAAGCAGGTTGGAATGGGTGGAGAAAAGTGTCAGGGGTACTATGTGATAGAAGACTATCGGCCAGAATAAAAGGAAAGGTGTACAAGACAGTGGTGAGACCAGCGATGATGTATGGACTAGAAACTGTTACAATGACCAAAAGACAGCAGGCAGAACTAGAGGTTGCAGAGATGAAGATGTTGAGGTTCTCTTTGGGAGTGACCAGGATGGATAGGATCAGGAATGAATCTATTAGAGGGACGGCACATGTTCGATGTTTTGGAGAGAAGGTCAGAGAAGCCAGACTGAGATGGTTCGGTCATGTACAGAGAAGAGATAGTGAATATATTGGTAGACGGATGCTGGAATTGGAGCTGCCAGGCAAGAGGTCTCGAGGAAGACCAAAGAGAAGATTTATGGACGTAGTGAGAGAGGATATGAAAGTAGCTGGTGTGAGAGAGGAAGATACAGAGAATAGGGTTAGATGGAGAAAGTTGACTCGCTGTGGCGACCCCTAACGGGAAAAGCCGAAAGAAGAAGAAGAAGAAGAAGAAGAAGAATCTAAGCCAATAGAAGAAAGTGTAACAAGTTCTATATGATGTATATAGGACACCTGTTTATACTGATCAGAAGCTCTTTACAGAAAGAGTGAGATGTTATAGGCACATTAAAGGTCTCCATTACAGTCTGTTGCAATCGCCATGCATCAAATATTTAAGATCTACCCATATCAACAATTATGGATGTATTTTACTAACCCAAACTGTCCTTAATTGAGGCAATGTAAAATCTGACATAGGAAACAAATTGAAAGCCATGCTCAAAGATGGCATTGGGAGTCACAGCACACTCTCACAGGTTGTATCTGTTTTTTGGGAAATTCAGCGCTTAACCTGGTGTCTTAACTATTATATTAGATATCCTGTCGTTTGTGTGCAAGTATCTGGTGCTTTTTGACATTTCTGGTTTGCCTCGGAGTTTTTGTGTTAACTATGGATGGACTTCTGAACTTCTGCCACGGCGTCTCCCTTTCCTCAATTTTTCATGTCAGGGATAACCTAACACAAAGGGACAGGAGGATGGTGTCTGAAGCGCAACCCCTTCTCTCAAGAAGTATCAGAGAAAAGCATCAGGTTGCTGAAGCGACATTGACAGTGAAATTGAAGCGGGTGAAGAAGAGGGATACTGTGGGTCAAAGAAGTAGAGGAGGAAGGCCTAGAATTATGGCAGTATGAAAGTGGCAGAGAAGTACAGTATGTTAGACTGGTGAAGGACATGTATGCTAGCTGTGAGACAGTGGTGATGTGTGCTGTATGGGTAACACAGAACTTCAAAGTGGAGGTGGGAGTACATTACAGATCAGTTCTAAGCCCCTTATTTGCAGTGGTTGACAGGCTGGAATCAGCAAGGAATAGCAAGGAATCTCCATGGAACATGATGTTTAAAGTTGACATTGTCGTCTGTAAAGTTGAAAGTTGTACGAGACATTGACAAGCCCTGTGATGCTGTATTGCCTATAAATACTTACAATTACGAAAAGGCAGATTAAGAGTCACAGATTAAGATGCTAAGGTTCTCTTGAAGATGCTGAGGAGTGACCAGGATGGATAGGATCAGGAATGAGTCAGAGGACCGGCACATGTTAGATGTTTTGGAGAGAAGGTCAGAGAAGCCAGACTGAGATGGTTTGGTCATGTACAGAGGAGGGATAGTGAATATATTCGTAGACAGATGCTGGAATTGGAGCTGCCAGGCAGGAGGTCTCGAGGAAGACCAAAGAGAAGATTTGACTTAGTGGGAGAGGATATCAAGGTAGCTGGTGTGAGAGAGGATGATACAGAGAATAAGGTTGATTCTCTTTGGTGACTCCTGAAGGGAAAAGATGATAGGAGGAGAAGAAGCAATGAGCACAAAGTGTTTTTGTGCCAATATCTGTAAGAACCTGAGATGTTTCGGGATCCACCATTCCACAATGGGCTGCAACAGGAATAGGCAAGTTGAATGACGCACAGAGCCAGTACCCGACACTGTTCCTGATGAGTTGAAGGAGGAGCAGGTCCTGAAGTCCCCCCACAGGGTCTGGAATCCTCAAGCTCTGCATACCTCACTGAGCATTCTACCTAAACTTCAGCGAGTCCAAGGGCCTGCATCTGACCAAGAAGCTGCATGGTGTCAGTTTGATAAGGATGGCTGATGCAGTTCTAGAGGTGTCAGGGGGCTGTGGATCAGCGCCTCCTGCTGATGTGCCCCATTGGTGCAGAGAGATTTGCCATCAAGCAGACAAAAGCCAGCATAACAGCAACGAGGCCCAACTGACATGAGATGAAGATCTCTCACTCAGGAAGGAACTGAGGTATCCAAAGCAGAAGTACCAGACACCAAAAGAGGAGGAAAAATCAGACCGCTCTGGAGCATGCTGTGCCAGAAACTCCTCTCACTCCACAAAGCTGAGTAGCAGAGGTAAAATCAAGAGACAGGACAATTTTTTTCAGTTGGACCTTGCTTACAGGTGTACTCTTACAAGCTGGTCACAACAACCTTGATAGCATAACATGTTCCAGAGAAGATAAAACAGCTTATCCAGGACTTCTAAACTAAAATCACAGTTGTCTGAAGACCAGTCATTTTTCCCACAGCTAACCTCAAATGCTGATTCCATTGAGTACAGATGTCATCAAAGTTAGGAAATCGCCAAAAATGTAGTGTATTGGACCATACCTGTTAATGCTGTTATGCAAGGTGAACATTATGTATTTTAAATATTAAAGTATACTTGACATATATTGCATTTTAATTGTTGGATCATTTTGACTTGGTAATGTTGAAAGTAGCTTGTAAGCCAAACAAGTGTTAGCACCCTAGTATATGGAATAGGGTACGCTTGATTTTTCCGGACTATAAGTCGTGGCTTTTTTCATAGTTTGGCAGGGGGTGCGACTTATACTCTGGAGCGACTTATGTGTGAAATAATTGAGCTCTCTTGCTCTGTGTCTTTAATATAATAGCGATTGTCACACACGCCAACCATTCAAAATTCAGCAGGGGCAGGTCATGGCAGAAGTGCGTTGTGCAAAAAGAAGCTACCAGCGACCTCTGTACCCATGAAAATTGATCATTTCAACATTCGCGCTAACTTATAAAAATAACTGAGAAGAGCTGAACAAAAATGGCACCGAAAGGAAAATCCTATTCTGCAGGTTACAAGCCGGAAGTAGTGAAATATGCAGCCGAAAATGGTGATCGAGCAGCAGAGAGAAAATTTGAAGTTAATGAGAAACTTGTAAGGGACTGGCGAAAAGCGGCGGTTACTCTTACTGAAAGGAAGAAAACTAAAAAAAAGCTAATCGTGGGCTAAAAGCTAGCTGGCCACGGCTAGAGGAACGACTTCACACTTGGGTGCTTGAACAACGCGCTGTTGGGAGAGGCTTGTCAACAGTACAGTTGCGTCTGCCAAGGAGATGAATATAAATGACTTTGCAGGAGGACCTTCTTGGTGTTACCGCTTAATGCAACGCAATCGCCTCTCTATCAGCAAGGACGCCATCCTGTCGGGATCCAGCAAGGCTGGAATAATTGGAACTGCAAGTGACTATGACGTAAGCGACGTACCGGTAGATGAGGAAGCGGCGCACTGTCTACCTTCGGAGTTGGCAGAGTTGTTTAGAAGTGACGCCGAAGAAGATTTTGTCGGATTTAGTGATTAAGAGTGACACAGATTGTTTGGTTGTAGCATGTGCTATATGCTATCGTTATTTGAATGACTCTTACCGTAATGTCGTGTTAACATAGCCTACCAGGCATGTTCTCAGTTTGTTGTTTATGCGTCATATAGGCTATACTTGTTCAGCCCGTTCTCTATTCTATTTATTTTAAATTGCCTTTCAAGATGAAATGTCTATTCTTGGTGTTGGATTTTATTAAATAAATCCCCCCCCCAAAAAAAATGTGACTTACACTCCAGTGCGACTTATGTTTTTTTCGTTCTTTATTATGCATTTTTGGCTGGTGCAACTTGCACTCCGGAGCAACGTATAGTCCGGAAAATACGATAATCAATGTCTTTAACTCCTCATGAAAACTTGTTTTTAATATCTATTAAAGCCACAGCGTAATATCTATAACTATCACCCGACACTGTCAAAGCTGCAGCAATTTGAATTATTTATCAAATGGATGACAGCTATAATGCTGCATTTTTCTCTTTGAATTTCAAGTTAACAATAATGGAAATGCCTTTCATTTTCTTGCATGACCAAATCTATGTACTGGAGTCCACATATAAAAAGAAGAGAGCTCTGCTAATGCACAAACGATATATTATTGGGTCTGGAGATCTCACCATGAACTCCAACATATTGTCATAAGTATGCTTTGCAATTCTGTGTCCCTGACATCACCATATTTTATAGTTAGTTGTTTAGACAAGAATGTGTCTCCTTACCTTGACCTCCTCTGAGTACTGGCCAGTAGCTCTTTAAGTCAAGGGATTATTATTACATTACTTTGCCAACTCTAACTCAACCCAAATATTTGGAATCCTATAAAGAAGACAGAATGAAACATTTTCTGTTTTTCTATTCCTGGGGTAGAATGGGTGACTTGCATTACTAATGAAAGTCAATATGAATAACAGATGCATAGCTATATACAGACTTGTCATGCCTTGAAACCACACAAACAACTTAGAGTATCAAGCTCTCCTGGCAAAAGTCTTGCTTCCATTAGGGTCTTTTCTTACCCTCCTAGAAAACAACTCTGTTGCAGAGATCTTTTTCTATTACCTTTTAGACATTATACACTAGTTAAAACAACAGCTAATGAATTATTCAATTGAACCAACATAAGGCAGAGAATAGTCCTGAAGACCACAAAAAATTGTCGCTTTTGGCAATGTCTCAACCGGGACTCATTCAAATTGGAGTTGTGCTATGTTTCACGTAAAATGTGTTCACAACAACAAAATATCAATAATTGTTAAATACTTGAACATATTTGTATTTGATTTTCTGTTTTCATGCGTGCATTAAATATTATGTTTTTTTTTTTTTTCAACAGTATCTTTGTAAGTGTAAGGCATGAATGAATGACTAATACACAGACTAACACACTGTTAGAACCTGTCCCATTCTACCTCGCCACTATGTGTGAGTGGACCCTGAATGTTCATCAATGAGGCAATATGGGTAGATATTTAGGCTTTAGTCAGCATTTAATTCAGCAATCAAAATAAAGCACACAGAGCTCTGGTTCCGATCTTCGATTCCCTGTCTCTCAGCGTTACAGGTACCCTGAGGGTACACTCCCCAATTATGGTAACTAACGGCGCAGGTTAGTGTCCCAAATCAAACACAACATTTTACAATCATTCAACAGTGGAGTTTTTTAACTTAGAACCAAAAGGAGCTCTCAACAATCATCATCATCTTACTCATTTGCAAAGAATTTGGGGGTTCTGCTAGCCAGTCCCCGCCCCATGCTACATAGCCCCCACCAAGAAGGTTAGCTGTCCTCAGCAACCTCAGCGTGCATTACAAAGCCTTTAAAGCGGGTTGGGATCCTACGGTGTCAGCAAGGTCGGCTAGGTCTCTCCTGAGCAGGCTCAGAAGGGGGGCTGTTTTTTTGTGGCCAGTATCCAAACTTGCCCTCTGGTTGGAGCAGAGGTTGGTACGGGGCAAGTCTGTCTCTGTGCAGGACTACCACGCGACTACTTTGCATTAGTCCTTACCTGTACACGACATCTGACAGTGGTTCTAAAACAGTACACGGCCCAACCCAGTGGCACATAAGCTTTGGGTAGAGGTCCTTTTTCCTCACTGGGCTGTAGACCCACACTTGGGCCCTGGGAGCGAAATCCTCCCTACAACAGTGGACATCATTGGCCCATTTCTATTCGGACACGTCTCTGTGAGAGCTTGCCTGGTTAACTTGTGCACCCCCTTGAGTCGTTCTCAGAGGTTGTGCAGATAATTCAAGCCAGGTCTGCCCTCCACCTCAGGTTCAGGCGGAAGCCCAGAGGCCAAGTCCACAGGCGTGCGTACTTCCCAAACATAACTGTTGCAGGGTGCACTGAGTGGACTCTGAACTGCTGACCAATAAGCCCATTGGACCAGTGGTAAGTGCCGATCCAAATCTCGCTGCTGCTGACTGCTCAGAATCACCAGTTGGGTGGCCAGAGTTCAATTAAACTGCTCAACCAACCCATTACTCTTAGGGTGTCGTGGTGTTGCCTTGGTTTTCTTGGCCCCAGGTGCTGGCAGACCTCACTGAACGCAAAGAGGCGTGGGAGTACCTAGTTGGTCCCTTCTGAATGGTGCAAGTGTCATAACAGTGGGCAAAAAGCTTTACATCCTCACGACATCTGGACCAGTACAACTGGGCTAGAAGCTGCTGGAGCATTTTGGTGACCCTAAAGTGACCTGCCCCCACTGAGCCATGGACCAATTGGAGTATCTGTTGTCTTAGCTTGCAAGGTACTGGGAGCTGGAGGAGGTCACAGTGTCCTGCAAGCGTTTTCCAACGGCGGTGGAGGAGGCTTGCACAGGTCACAATGTTGGTCCAATGTGAATAAAGAGCCTTGGTCTCTGTATCAAGCATTTAAACTGCTGGCCATAGCAGTCGCTGATGAGCGCCACACATGGGAGAGAGCAGGGTCATCGTCCTGGTCCTCCTGAAGCTGCTTGGGCTCAAAATTCTTTATTACTGTGTTGGCAACCCCTCCAGTGGCAAATGTCGAAATCATAGTCCTGTAAAGCCTCCAGCCACCTAGCCCTTCTGGCTCTCTAAAATTAAGTAACCATGTTAAGGAAGCATGGTCAGTGCGTAAGAGGAACTTTAGACCATAAAGATACAGGTGGAGGCGGCAGAGTGCCAGAACCACAGCCAGAAGCTCCCGAGGAGTAACACAGTAGTTCATCTCAGGATAGCTGACAGAACGGCTTAAGTATGCAATGGCCTCCTCTCCTTGTTCCCCTTCCTGGGACAGCACTGCACCAAGACCCACATTACTTGCATCTGTGTCCACAATGAAGGGTCATCACAGGTCGGGAAAATCCAAAATTTGAGCCCTGATAAGTGCCTATTTCAACCGGGAGAACGCATGGACACAGTCCTAACCCCATTGAAACGCCCTCCCCTTCTTGTTCTGCGCATGCAGGGCAGCAAAATCCTTAACAAACTAACAGTTATAGGAGGCCAGGCCCAAGAAGCTCCGCAACTCACCAACACTTCAGCGAACAGGCTAGTCCCTTACAGCTGCTATCTTGGCTGGGTCTGTGGTTACTCCAGCTGCAAAAGATGTCTCTCGCCAGAATAGGTTGCACTTCTTCGGGATAAGGCGGAGGTTGGCCTGGCGGATGGCAAGGGAAACATCCTTAAGATTGTCCAAGGCCCTCTGGATCTCTGCAGAATGGACCAGAAGGTCATGCAAATAGACCGCACACTGACTCCAAGGAAATATCACACAGGACCCTCTCCATGAGGTGCTCAAAGCTGGCCAGTGCATTGCAAAGACCAAAGGGTAACACCCTGAACTGCCACAGTCCTTGGCCTATGGAAAACGTAGTCTTTGGGTATGCCTCTGGCACTAATTCTACTTGCCAATAGCCACTCCTGAGGTCAAGGGAGCTGAACCAGCTGGACCCTGCAATATAGTCCAGAGCATTGTCTCCCAATGGTGGTGGATAAAAATAATTGTGGATGACTTTGTTCACTTTGACTTTGTAGTCCACCCAAAAACACCAGGATCTGTCCTTTTTCCAGATGAGAGCCACTGGGGCAGCCCAGGGGCTCGTTGAGGGCTCGATAATCCCAGTCTCCAACATTTCCTTTATCTTCTTTTCAGCCACACCCTGCTTGATGAATGGTAGATGTCGGGATGAATCGGATGCACCCATCCAGTGGCAGTTTCATGCTGGACCTATTTGGTCCAGGTACAGTCCTCATCTCTGGTTACGAAATATCAGGAATCGTATCCAGGAGTTTCCGCAACTGGCGTTTCTGACCCATCTCCAAACCCCCACAGCTCTGGTAGTACAAGTCATCGATCGCCTGCCTAGTCTCAGCAGAAAATGGCTCAAGGGTTGCTGGATAGCTTCCTAGGATGACCGTGTTGAGGTCGTTGTACCTTGGGCTAGAGATGAGGTTCAACGCAGTCCGTTTTCACCAGTAGAATGGAATGTAATGGCTCCCAGGTATATTGTTTCCCCGGATACATCAACCACAGCCCTCCATTTTTTTTACAGGTCAAGGCAAATGATACAGGGATCCTGAATTCTTGCTAACCAAGTTGATGTTCTATGCAGCTGGAGGCAACAGAAGGAGGACCTTCCCTCCAAGCATTTTACCCGTGGCAGTGCTGATGCTGTGGTTGGTGCGTTCCAGCCCCCAGATTCAGAACCAGTAGTGTCAGGAAAGACCCCAGGCTGGATCAATGAGATGGTTGACCCTGTGTCCACCAGAGCCCGGCACTGGATCCCATTGATGTCACAGTCCACATTCAGTCCTTGGACTTGGCCGATACTACTCGGCTCCTTGTTGTGGGTGCTGAACAGCTGTGTGCCACATGGTCTGGCTCCCCAGCACCGAAAACTCTCCTCTGCCTTCGGTCTCCGTCAAGAAGGTCACAGCGTTCCCCTTGGGGCCTGGCGGTTTGCGCCTTCATTCTCGCTTGTTTCACCTTCCATTTTACAGGTCTGCTACAGCCCATCCCAGATGAAAATTCTCGAACTCCCAGTACCTGTTCCGCTCTTTCGGCTTTCCCTAAAGCTCCCGCCAAGGTCTTGGGAGCATTTAACACTAACAAGACTGAAGTTTTTGGGTAGAAGAACTTGACAGGGATCATTTGATCCCCCTGGAATGCGGTGGCAGAGCAGTCCCTGTTGTTATTCTAATGGGCCACTAATGGCAGGCAGCCACTTGCTGGGAGTACAATTCAAGATGTGAAATGTAGATGAGGCCTTTGTCTTCTTGGTGTCTTCACATTCTAGTCATGGCCAAAAGTTTTGAGAATGACACTTTAACATAATCTGTTCCTTTAGGGTTTGTAGGTGTTTGCCAGATGTTTCTATGGTTGTGTCATTCTCAAAACTTTTGGCCATGACTGTACTCCCAGCAAGTCATTGTCCAATTAGATTTTATATTGCTCAGCTACTGAATCTCATCAAGTATTTACAATCCCATCCCTATGCAACCATGATGAGTCATCAATTTGATTTCATTCAAATAAATCGCATTCAGAATCAGCTCAGCCTCAGAAACATATCACATGAAGACCAAGCCTCACCTACAGTACAATGCAAGGTATGAAATGTAGGGGAGGCCTTGGTCTTCTTATCAACCTGAGTGCTGAACTCATTGCATTTCAGCTCTCGAGCCGAAGAGGGAATTTCTCTGCGATTCTTATTGACTGTCCCTAGAAGGTTAGCTTTCCGGCTGAGCAACATTTTTGCAAGGGAAATGGAGGTAAAAGGAAGGAAGGAAAGGCGGACAGATTTTCTGATTCAGCTTGCTAGTGAGTTGGCCGAGTCTCATATGAGGGCAAAGAAGATTGGAAAGGAGAACTGTCTTCGCAAACAGGCCGCCACACCAGATGATCTCGGCAAAAGGAGGAAATGCCAAGTCCAGGGCCGGTGCAAAAGGAACCCTGCTACTATTCAATGTGTACACTGCTACAAGTTTACGTGTGGCAAATGCACAAAAGAAGTGCAGTGGCCAGTGCCAGGTCTGCTCAGACCAAGTACAGTTTTAAAAAAGTTGTAAATATGTGTGAATTTTGTTTGCGTTTTTGTTACAAGGTTCTATACAAAAATAAACAGACTATTTGAAAAAAGCAAAGTTTCTATTTTATATATTTTTCATTCCCTTATTTCCATGTCTCTTACTAAATTGAACTCAAATTGAACACAAAAATGATAAATATGTGGCTATGAAGCATCAAAATATGCAGAATATTAACAAAAAACAAAAACAGTCTATTGAATAACTCAATCTGTGGCCTTTAGGTGGGTTACAAATGGCTTGGCTTAATAAATACTATTTTAATAATTTGTTCATGACTAATAGTGTGTTGATAATGATAGAGCATGAACGTAAATCTGATCAACATCTATAATCTCAGAGTAAAATCCATGCAGTACAACACAAATTTGACAGCATCACTGAGACTAAAGTGAGCTTAGTCATGAGAAAAAAAAATATACTCTTCATGCAGAAAGATACAGGGAGGTTATTACATTTATTTCTAATGAGGGCACTGAATTATGAGCCTCAATTGATCTTTTGTCTCTTTATAGCAATCCTTTATTAAACTAAATCCATCAGAGCCTATATCATTCATCCATCCATTTTCTACCTCTTACCAGGGATCGGGTTGTGAGGACGGTAGCCAAAGGTCCAGACTACCCTCTCCCTGGCCACTCTGTCCAACTATTCCAGGGAAATCCCAAGACATCCCCTGACCAGCTGATAGACACAGACCCTCCAGAATGCCCTCCAAATCCTCTTGTTGGAAATTTCCAGAAACACCAGAGGGGAATGTTCACCTTAACTTCCAAGAAAGACATTATTATGCAATATTATTTAGGAAAACAGCAGCATTTTACTCACAAAAATTTTGATAATTTGTTGACAAAATCCATCCTCCTTTCTTTCCTCAAAAAGAGCTCAATTATTCTGTCGTACAGAGTATCCATGCGCTTCAGCTTTAAGCACTCCCAGCAATACACTTTGCAGTGTAACTCGGAACATGTGAGCCAGGGGTACCGGTTGTAGTTTGTGGCTTGAAAATGTCGGATAAATCCTTTTCCTGCTTGTGACCGGTTCGCGAGCTTAGGAATTGCCCGACCTTTCTTTACTATGTCAAGCTTTTCTTCAAAAAGAAAATGGCTTTCACAATATATTAGTAACTAAATCCGTTTCTTCTCTTCGGGCAGCCATTGTGGGTTGACAATACCAATATAAAATAAGCACCACTATATTTCTGTTCGCAGCTCGCTAGTATGCTTCTCCTCGCTAATACATTTGTCCACTCTGACTATGCAGAGTATCTGAGACTGCAGGGTATTTAACCTGCAGAGGACAAACGATCATTTTTTTGTTCAATTCAAAGAAAAGGCTGTTTGTCTCATCTGTCAAGAGACGGTGGCAATATTCAAAGAATACAATCTGTGCTGACACAATGAATTCTGTCACAAAGATAAGTATGATAGCTTGCAAGGGCAAACGCAATCAGACAAACTCTCAAAGCTAAAAACTGGACTGTTAGCTCAGCAGAATGCATTTGTACGCCAAACTCAGCAATCCTCTGTTCGAGGGAGCTTTCGAGTTGCTCATCTGGTAGCGAGCCGCGGTAAACCTTTAACTGATGGAGAGTTTGTCAAGAAATGTTTGAATGCTATCCCGGAGGAGGCGTGTCCCGAGAAGAAAGATGTCTTTAATGACTTGAGTCTGTCGGCGACTATAATCACAAGACGCATTGAAGAAATTGGGGGAAATGTACATATGCCCAGCTGCAGTAGAAGACGAAAAGATTTGCCTTTTTTTCATTAGCACTGGATGAGAGCATGGATGTGCAGGACACAGCAAAACTGCTAATTTATATTTGTGGAGTTACCGCAAACTTTGAGAGGTGCGAGGATCTGGCAGCCCCCCAAAGTCTCAAAGGGACTACGACAGCTGAACCTGGACTGGTCAAAGCTTGTTACATCACAACTGACGGAGCTCATGGTATGGTGGGCGCGTCTCGCGGTCTAATAGGGCTCGTGAACCCGGAGATAGAAGAACGGGGTCTTACCGCTCTGCTACAAGTTCACTGCCTAATTTACCGGCAAACACTGTGCTGCAAGGTGTTGAAGTGGGACCTAGCGCTGCTTTTGGAACAAGTGAAAAAGAACAACTTCATCCATCTTCCTGCTACCCCAAACCTCTCTGCAGAGAACCCAGCGGTCCTGTTCCCAGCTGAAACATGTGTGGAAGCGTTGAAAATGCTGAGTTCGATGTGCGATTTCTGTGAAGTATGTGTTAATGCAAAAGATATCCGCCTTTTCCGGAACCCCTTTGTTTCCACCATTGATGAAGCCGAGTCTTCTTATCAGTTTGAGTTGGCCGAATTACAGAACTATGATGTGCTGATAGATGCATTAAAGCACAACATTCTCATTGACTTCTGTGCCGCCCTCCCAAAAGACACGTACCCTAACATTAAAAAACATGCAATGAAGATGTCAACACTTTTTGGCAGCATGTGTATCTGTGAAGGAATTTAGGCGCTTAGGCAGGAACATTAACCATGATATTTCATCCTGGAAGCAAATAAGGATCTATTTTAGGTAATAATTTGAGGTTAGCTGTTACCTGTTTTTATGTTGCTTTTTACTGTAAAAATGTTTTGAGGAATTTAAGTAAAAGGGTTGCCCCTTTTTCCATTTGCAATATGTTACATGAAGGGTGCTTTAATACAGGCATATGCACTGATTACAAGACAATATCATTTTAATGATGAAATAGGGATCATAAATATAATCTTTGAGTTGATGACATGAAAAAGTCTGATTAATTATGTGAGACAGTGCATGTCTATCTGTACTGGTTTAGTAATTGAGGATTAAATACAAGCATATACTTTGAACATAGACACTGCAGATGTAGTAATTTCTATTTTGACATAGAGACATGCCCATTAATTTTACTGCATCCATGGGGGTTTTATATAATAACAGATATATAACGTAACATTGGTTAAAGCCTGATATACATAAAAGGAAACAAGTAAAAGAGAAAGGCCAATATGAAGAGCCCTTTTAGTGTTTCCATTCTATTTCAGTCTCAATTCTACTCTACAAATGCTGTACCATTAACATTGCCTCAACAATTAGTCTTCTCAGCAGCTACACAGATACACTCTGAGTGACACCCGAGGGCCTTGTGTGACCTAAACAGCATAATTAGACAACCCCTAAACAAAGCACACACTCTGTAATTACTCTGTTGTATTACTTAGCACAAGGGACTAAACAAAAGCCATTTTCTTTGGATCAGTCTGGAGCACATGCACATAACACTTCCATGTATCTCATTCCTCTGTGACTTTATGCATCTCAACATCTCAAATGATTTTACCAAAGATTTACCACTGGTTGGTGTCTGGCTCATGAATATGTGATGATTGTGTATATACATGTACTCCAAACTGCAGGTCTCTGGGCTTGACACACAAAACCCCGAAATGAATGATCTTCTCTATTAAGTAGCTTTGACCAGAAAGCACATTGCTATTATTAATTTCCTATTTACCAGTCAATGGAATAATGAATCTCTAAGCTCATTAACATGAATTTTACCATCATCATCACCAGTTTTACCATCTTTTAGCATAGGTACGGTCTTAGGCAGCGTTCACTTCCTGCTTTTTATTTCTTTTAGCCAACTGAAATCCTTTTGGACAGCTCCAAGCTAATTATGTTTGCCTTTTAAAATAGTAATAGATGGATATGAACATGTGAAAGGGTCTCATAGACTTTAAAAAATGTATCAGTGCTAAATGACAAGCCGCATCACCTCCAGTTGCTGCTGGCCAGATCAGACACTGAATAAATATCATGCATATTAGTTCTGAAAGAGAAGTACAAAAGGGTTCCAAATAGGGGTTTATATATTTCCCTTAGATTTTAACATGTTAATGAAACAACATGCATGGATGAATAATAACATGTATTTAGGTTACTGATGAATACTTAAAACAGTTACATGTACAAATGAGATAAGGATGAGAAATACAACTGAAAAAAGTAGTATAATATCAAATAGATAACTATTGCAGATAATGATTACTATAGATGTCTCGAAACCTTACTTATTTCTACCAATGATCCCCAAAAGCCAGCCATTATCATTGAAAGAGACATTCTAACCTGTAGGGTCCTAAACGGTGGCCCCATGAAACCCTTTGGGCCTCATACTAATCGGGAATTCCTGTTGTTTTAAAACCTTCAAAAGGTAATCAAACAAATCACTGGCCTCCACACACACACATACACGCACACAAACACACACACACAAACGTGTCTCTTTCCTTCTTCTCTGTATCTTATTGCCTTCTTTTCTCTGGAGTGGGACATGAGTGATTTCTCCAGACAGAGTGACAGCATAAGCAGAGGGCCAAGCTTGTGTTGATACAATTCTTGACAGAACTGCCCAGATCTTCAGAAATCAACCCGCTGCAATCTGACCTCCTCAACACATCCCCCAGCACATACCAACCCTCCCCTTCTTTCGTCCCCTGTGGCCCCAGGTCAGTGCAGCAATCATTTAAAGTCCTTCAGCAGTAAATTAAAACTCTGTGCCTAGCCAAGTGATCAGAACTAACCTTAGGTCTTTATCAGTGACTGTCTATCTCTGACAAAGGAAAAAGAGTGCAAATAAAACTCACATTTGTCAGTCCCTGGTTAAACCAATGCATTGTAAACATTTGAAATATATCATTAAAAGATAAAAAACTAAAAAATTGTGAGGGGAAATCCATCATCTGTGTTTTTGATTATTGTGAATTATTCTGGCTTTTCTTCTTCTTCTTCCTCTTCTTCTTCTTCTTTCAGCTTTTCCCATCCACAGCGAATGTCAGGGTCTGACACGGCTGGATCAAATTGGCAATCTGCGCCAGCTGCCGCTAATTACCCGGCCCCATAAAGAGCAGCGGCACGCTCTGCTCGGGGCCGGGGAATTCGCAAGGGATTGAGAAGGCTTGAGAGTGCTTGAAGGAAGGAGCGACAGGAGGTCCCAGGGCTGGAGGATTGTGGGGGCCCTTCCTGTAACTCTGCCTGGGACCCTTCCTGAGGCCCTGCCCTGCCTGAGATCCTGCCTGTGACTCTGCAATGACAATGCCTGTGAGATCCATCTTGAGATCCTGACCCTTCCGGTAACCCTGCCTGTGACCCTACCCTGCCCGTGATCCTGCCTCTGAGATCCTGCCCGTGACCCTGCAATGACAATGCCTGTGAGACCCTTCCTGAGCTCCTGCCCTGACCCTTCTGGTGACCCTGCCTGTTACCCAACCCTTCCCGGGGCCCTGCCTGCAACTCTGCCTGAGAGACCCTGCCTACCGAAATAAAAGCCCTCCAACCCTGATTTGAGCCTTGGATGTGTGGTTCCCATTCTGAGTCCGCCCCCAGCGGCCCGTGACAGCGAATCAGCTTTCTCCATCTAACCCGGTTCTCTGTATCCTCCTCTCTCACTCCGACTACCTTCATATCCTCTCTCAGTACGTCCATATATCTTCTCTTGGGTCTTCTTTGAGACCTCTTGCCTGGCAGCTCCAATTCCAGCATCCATCTACCAATACATTCTCTATCCCTCCTTTGTACATGACCAAACCATCTCAGTCTGGCTTCTCTGACCTTCTCTCCAAAACATCGAACATGTTCTGTTCCTCTGAGACTCATTCCTGATGTTATCCATCCTGGTCACTCCCAAAGAGAACCTCAACATTGTCATCTCAGCAACCTCTAATTCTGCCTGCTGTCTTTTCATCATTGTAACTGTTTCTAGGCCATACAGCATTGCTGGTCTCACCACTGTCTGGTACACCTTTCCTTTCATTCTGGCTGATAGTCCTCTATCAAATAGTACCCGTGACACTTTTCTCTTCCCATTCCAACCTGCTTAAAACCTGTCTGCCCAATAACACGTGCTGTTGTTGTCCAATCATCTGGAAGCTCTCCCTGACCACTCAGAACCTTTCTCAACTCCTCCCTGAAAACTATATAACACACCTACCTTTTCAGCTTCCACCCCTTTGTCCTCTGCTCTGCCTTTGTCCTCTTGATTTTCCTTGTCACCACAGTCATCCTACAAACCAGCATCCTATGCTGTCTGGCTACACTCTCACCTACAACTACTTTGCAGTCACTGATCTCTTTTAGGTTACCTCGTTTATACAAGATATAGTCTGTCTGTTTGCTCCTACCTCCGCTCTTATAAGTTACCCTATGTTCCTTTTTTTTCTGGAAAAAGGTGTTCACTACAGCCATTTCCATCATTTTTGCAAAATCTACCACCATCTGTCCCTCTGCATTCCTATCCTGTTTACCAAATCAGCCCAACACTTCTTCATCCCCTCTATTGCCTTCACCAACATGTCCATTGAAGTCTGCACCAATTACCACTCATTTCTGGGGATATTGTGCATCACTTCATCTAACTCTTGCCAGCATTTTTCTTTCTCTTGAAATTCACATCCCACCTGCGGGGCATAGCCACTAACAACATTGAGCATCACACCTTCAATTTCCAGTTTCAGACTCATAAGTCTAGTTGACATTTTTTCCACCTCCAGATCATTCCTAAAAAACTCCTTATTTAAGATAACTCCTATTCAAAATCCCTACTCTCAGTCCCAGGGTCTTTCCTTTCCTCCTCTCTCTCTGCTTCCGAACACGCTCTCCTCCTCTTCTTCTTCTTCAACCCACAGTATTCAGCATTTCCACTCCTACCCTGTAGGTCATCGGTACCAATTGTGGTCGCTGTTAACCCGGTCCTCGATCAATTTGGTATAATCTGGATATTATGGTTGCTTTGCTTGTTTTGTTCGGGCAAAAGTTTTACGCTGGATGCCCTTCCTGAAACAACCCCTGCATTTATACGGGCTTAGGACTGGCTCAGGGAGACACTTCTCCGTGCCCCCCCAAGGCTGACTCGGGGAGACACCGGCCAGTGCCGCCCCGAGACTGCATTGTAAACTAATGTGGCTTTTGGGGCTCCAGTATTCTATACAACTTCAGTAATTTTATTTCACAGGATTTGGATTGCCTTTCCTGTCACTGCAACCTAACAATATATGTCTATACAGTGGTCCTGAATGTTTGTAAAAGATTTCAAATTTTCCATATTTTTTTTCCATACATGTCACATAAATTGTCATTCTCAAACATGTCCTTAAGGTAGATAAAGGAAACCAAGTTGAACAAATTAGATAATAAATGTTTTTTTTTTGTTCATATGTTCATTGGTAAAGTTGCTCAAAACTTCATCGGCTCCAGCTCTCAGTAATGTGGTTAGCAGCCAAATGCAAATCTTGTTCACAAGCAAGGGAATAAAGAAGCGGGAGATTGACAGGTGGATCGTTGCGGCATCAGATGCAGACTCTGCATCTATTGTCATGGTGAAGAAGGTTAATTTGCCGGTTGATACCAGTTCCTACCCTCACCTATGGGCACAAGCCTTGGTACTGGCAGAAAGAGCAATGCCACTGATCCATCATACCAAAATGAGTTTTCTCCTGAGGATGTCTGGAATCTCCCTCAGAGATTGGACAAGGAGTTAGGCCATTCCGGAGGGACTAAGAATTGATTCACTGCTCCTCTTCATTGAGAGGAGTCAAATGAGGCGGCTCAGGCATCCGGTCAGGATACCTCCTGTACACCTCCCTGGTGAGGTGTTCATCAGTCCTACCACCGCCCCACCAGCACACTATAGCAAAGAAGAGTGCACTGGTAACAATACACTGGTAGATGGTCTTGAGGAGCCTGCTACAGACGCTAAACAACCTCAATCTCCTCAGGAAGAACATTCTGCTCTGACACTTCCTGTAAAGTGCATCAGTGTTGTGTGACCAGTCTAGCCTGTTGTTGATGTGGACCCAAAGGTATTTGTAGGAGTCCACTATCTCCACCTCTTCACCCTGGATGGTGATTGGTGCCAGTCTCCCCTGATTCTTCCGGAATCCGAAGTCCACAACCACGTGCTTGGTCTTGGAGATGTTGAGTAGGAGGTGGTTCTGGTTGCGCCACTCAATAGAATTCATGATCAGACCTCTGCACTCCTCGTTGTCATCATTAATGCATCCAATAATGGTAGAGTCATCAGGGACCTTCTGTAGGTGGCAGAAACTGGAGTTGTACCGGAAGTCGGAAGTGAAGAGGGTAAAGAGGAATGGAGACAGGATAGTACATTGGGGCACTCCTGTGCTGCATGCCACAGCCTTGGAAATACAGCCATCCACCCTACATACTGCGGCCATGCTGTGAGATAGTCCAGGATCCAGGCAGTGATGTCAGGGTGAAGTTGCGCACTCAGCAGCTTGTCCTTGAGGAGAGTGGGTTGGACGCTGTTGAAGGCACTGGAGAAGTCAAAGAAGGCGACTGTCACAGTGCTTCCTGGACCCTCAAGGTGGGATAGGGCCCTATGAGTGAGGAAGATGATTGCATCCTCCACACCCGTATGCTGCCTGTAGACAAACTGCAGAGGGTCCAGGGAAGCGGATAGCCGTTCTTTCAGGTGCTGGATTACAAGCATTTCGAACAACTTCATGACATGTGATGTTAGTACCACCAGCCTGTAGTCATTAAGAGTACTTGGATGCCCCTTCTTGGGTAGTGGGACAATGCAGGTCTTCCAGAGGTCAGGCACCTTCAGCAACCTCAGAGAGAGCTGAGGAGGGGCTGAAAGACCCCAGCAAGCTGCCCAGCACACACCTTGAAGATCCTGGGGGCTGTCTGTGGAGGCTTCAGGAGGGCAGCGGAGGGGGAATTGGATGGTGTGGTGGAGGGGGTGTTTGTCCATGGTTGAGTTTGTGTCCAGGGTTGAGCAGATGGGGAGGCAGGGTGAGGGAGGGCTGTGTGTGTTTGTACTCGGGGGTTGTGGTGGAGGAGGGGTGGTGTCTGTGGCAGTTGCAGAAGGTGGGCAGGAGGATGGGGGGAGGGGGGGAGCAGAGCAAACAGCAGAGGTGTGAGGGGGTGTGAGGAGGGGGAAGGGAGCCCGAAGCTCATTGTGGTGTCAAACCTATTGAAGAAAAGGTTTTTCTCCACAGAAAAATTAGGGCCATCCTTGGCTCCACGCATGGTTTTCCCACAGCTTGTCATCTTGTTCATTCCCTCCAAACCTCTCTGGTATTATTCTTTTTATAGTTGAGTTTTGCCATGTTCAGTTTCCTCCTCAACTCTTTCTGGATGGCCCTGAGGGTCTGGTGGTCATTCGCCATGAAAGCTCTGTTCTTGTTAAGAAGGCTTTTGATGTCCTAATCGATCCATCTCTTGTTATTGAAGCAAAAGACCTTTTTTGATGGGACTATGTTGACGTCAGAGAATTTGATGTAGTCTATTATGCAATGGTGGAGGACCTCAATGTCGTCACTTAAGTTGTTTTCGAAAATTCTCCAGTTGATGACATCGAAGCACTCCTACAATGCCTACTCTGTGGCTTTGGACCAGATCTACACAGACCTGGTGCCAGCCACCTGCCGCTTTACAACCGCCGTGTAGGCAGTGTCCAGGAGTACCAGGTTATGGTCAGAGTTTCCCGGTTGGGGAAAGGGGAAGAGTTGTATGCATTGTTCACGTTGGCATACAGGAGGTGCAGGGTTTTATTCCCTCTTGTTGCACAGTCTACATATTGAGTGAAGATGGTGAGAACGGGAGTGAAGGTGACCTGGGTGATGTCCCCGGTGATCAGAATGAATGCTGTTGTGCATGTGACAACTGCATTGCTGTGCAACAGAGACAGAGAGCATCCACTGTAAGTAGCTCCACTTTTTGTCATCGGCTGTCTACTGTAGATTTATAAACTACTGTGCTGACCAATCAGATGACTTGTTGTCAGCTTCCTCAATGAGCCCAGTCTTTCATTATTACATGCTACGTCTGCAGTAGCAGGTTTTTGACATCTTCACCGGAGAACATTCAGCATCTCCTGAATGTGGTGTAACTATGAGTTGTCAGCACTCATTTCCCATGGACCTTTTGTGTGCTGGTGCAAGAAAACTGTTGGTACAGCGTTCGGCTTTCGTGTCCATTTAAACTATCAGCATCAGGAAGCTCTTTCAGCATCTTAACTCAGCTAAATGCATCAAATCAATCCAGAGAGAAGCTCCGCATTCTTAGGAAGTTGTTTATGGCCACAAGGAATTTCCCACTCCTTTCTTCTCGTCTTGTCCTTTGGAGGGCTGTGTAGACATCAATTCTTTGTAACACTTGCATAAAGCTAAAGTTACCATCGGCAACATCTATACGTCATCTATCCAGTGCCCCTGGGTTAAAATGTGTTATAATAGCTATTTTTCAATGAATAATTCTTCGCGTTTTTTAACAACACATTATGGTGTGAGACAAAATGCAGCTTCAGGGTGGCACAGGCCAGTGTCTCCCTGAGCCAGCCTCAGGGGGGGCACTGGCTAGTGTCTCCCTGAGTTGGTCTCAAGCCCAGATAAATAAAGAAGATTGCGTCAGGAAGGACATCCAGCGTAAAAGTTTTGCCAAAACCAAACATGTGAATCAAATCTAATAATCTCATACCAGATCGGTCGAGGCCCGGGATAAAAACGACTGCCACCGGTACCGATGACCTAAGGGTACCAATGGAAACCGGGCTACTGTAGGTCAAAGAAGGAAAGGAAGAAGGTGCGTTCAGAAGCAGAGAGAGAAGACGAAAGGAAAGAGTCTGGGACTGAGAGTAGGGACTTAGTAGGGAATATTAAGAGTATGACAGGAAAAGGTAGAGAGTTGGTCAGGAAGAAAGTGGATATACTGTGTGTCCAGAAGACAGTAAGGCTAGAAGCTTAGGAGCAGGCTATAAGTTGTACTATCATGGTACTTACAAGAGAGAAATGGAGTAGGAGTTGTCTTGAAGGAGAAGTTTGTTAGGAATGTTCTGGAGGTGAAAAGAATGTCAGATAGACTTATGAGCCTGAGACTGAAAATTGAAGGTGTGATGCTCAGTGTCGTTCGTGGCTATGCCCTGCAGGTGGGATGTGAGTTTGAGGAGAAAGAGAAGTTCTGGAATGAGTTAGATGAAGTGATGCAGAATAGTAGTTGTAGGTGAGAGTGTAGCCAGATAGCTTAGGCTTGTGGTTTGTAGAAGGACTCTGGTGACAAGGATCAAGAGGACAAAGGCAGTGCATAGAACAAATTGGTGGAAGCTGAAAATGGGGGAGTGTTGTTTGGTTTTCAGGGGGGAGTTGAGAGTGGTTCTGGGTGGTCAGGGAGATCTTCCAGAGGATTGCACAATTACAGCTAATGTTATCGAGACAGGTAGGAGAGTACTTAGTGTGTCATCGAGAAAGAAATTAGATAAGGAGACTTTGTAGTGGAATGAGGACGTCTAGGAGTGTATACAGAGAAAGCGGTTAGCAAAGAGGAAATGGGATACTGAGGGGAATGAGGACAGCCAGGAGTACAGGGAGGTACAGCATTAAGTAAATATAGAGGTAGCAAAACATAGGGTGTATGATGACTTTTATGCCCAATTGAACAGCAAGGAGGGAGAGAATGATCTATACAGGTTGGTGAAACAGAGAGGTAAAGATGGATAGGATGTACAACAGGTCCTGGTGATTAAGGATAGAGACGGGAATGCATTAACAGATGCTAGAAGAGTGATGGGAAGATGGAAAGAGAATTTTGAAGGGCTGATAAATGAGGAAAGACGCAAGCATACAAGAGGTGACAATTGTAGACCCCAAAGTAGGAGAGATTAATAAAAGTGGAGTGAGGAAGGGATAGCAGAGGATGAAGAGTGGAAAGACAGTTGGCCCTGATGATACCTGTGGAGGAGTGGAAGTGTCTAGGAGAGGCAACGGAAAAGTTTCTGACTAGATTATTCAACAGGATCTGAGAGAGTGAGAAGATACCACGGGAATGGAGAAGTTTGATGGTGCCCATTTTTAAGAATAAGGGGGATGTGCAGAATTGCGGCAACTATCGAGGGATAAGTTGATGAGCCATGCAATGAAGTTTTGGGAAAGAGTAGTGGAAACTAAATGAAGCAGAAGTTAGCATCTGTGAACAGCAATTTAGCTCAATGTCCAGAGGACAGAGTACTACAGATACATTTTTTGCTTTGAGAATGCTAATAGAGTAGTATAGCAAAGGTCAGGGGAAGCTGCATTGCGCTTTTGTAGACCTAGAAAAGGCATATAACAGGGTTCCATGAGAGGAACTCTGGTACTGTTTGAGGAAGGCTGGAGTGACATCGAAGTATGTCAGACTGGTGCAGGACATGTATGCTAACTGTGAGACAGTGGTGTGGTGTGCAGTAGGGGTAACAGAGAAGTTCAAGGTGGAGGTGGGACTCCATCAGGGATTAGCTCTGAGCCCTGAGCTCTGAGGATGCAGTGAAAAGGGTTGGATGGAGAAGGTTGATTCGCTGTTGCGACCCCTGAAGGGAAAAGCCGAAGGAGAAGAAGAATAATGCTGTTGTGAGACAAACTCCTTCTTCTTCTACTTTCATCTTTTCCCTTCAGGGGTTGTGACAGCGAATCAACCTTCTCCATCCAACCCTTTTCACTGCATCCTCCTCACTCACACCAACTACCTTCATATCCACTCCCACTGCATCCATACATCCTCTCTTTGGTCTTCCTCTAGACCTCCTACCTGGCAGCTCCAATTCCAGCATCCATCTACCAATATATATTCACTATCGCTCCTCTGAATATGACCAAACCATCTCAGTCTAGCTTCTCTGACCCTCTGTCCAAAACATCTCCACAACAGCTGTCCCTCCGATAGACTCATTGCCAATATTATCCATCCTCATCACTCACAAAGAGAACCTGAACATCTTCTCATCTGCGACCTCTAGTTCTGCCTCCTGTCTTTTTATCATTGATGCTGTTTCTAGGCCATACAACATCGCTGGTCTCACCACTGTCTTGTACACCTCATATTAGACTCATTCCTAATATTATCCATCCTCATCACTCACAAAGAGAGAACCTGAACATCTTCATCTCTGCGATCTCTAGCTCTGCCTCCTGTCTTTTCATCATAAGTGTTCCTAGGCCATCAACATCGCTGGTCTCACCACTGTCTTGTACACCTTTCCTGTCATTCTGGCTGATCGTCTTCTATCGCATAGTACCCTTGACACTTTTTCTACCCATTTCAACCTGCTTGCACTCGTTTTCTCACCTCTTATCCACACTCTCCGTTGCTCTGGACTGCTGACCCCAAGTACCTGAAATATTCCAATTTCCTGATCTCCACTGCCTGGAGCCTCATCGTTCCACTCAGTTTCATCTCACCCACTCACATATACTCTGTCTCGCTGCGACGAACCTTCATTCCTCTCCTTTCCAGAGCATACCTCCACATCTCATGATTCTCCTCAACCTTTTACCTGCTCTCACTACAGATCACAATGTCATCCGCAAACATCATGGTCCATGGAGATTCCTGTCTAACCTCATCTGTCAGCTTGTCCATTACCACTGCAAACAAGAAAGAGCTCAGACAAAATGAAAAGAATGATATACAAGAAAGTGGTGAGACCAGGGATGCTGTCTCGAGAAGTAGTGGTATTCAGGAAAAGGAAGGAAGCATTGACGAAGATGTTGGGTTCTATTTGGGAGTGACGAGGCCGGATAGAAGCAGGAATGAGTCCATAAGAGGGGCAGCACAAGTTAGATGTTTTGTACATAAGGTCAGAGAAGCCAGACTGAGAGGGTTTGGACATGTACAGGGGAGTGATAATGATTATCTTGGTAGATAGATACTGGAATTGGAACTGCCAAGCGGAGAGGCTGAGAGGTAGACCAAAGAGAAGATTTATGGATGTTGTGAAAGAGGATATGAAGTTAGTTTGTGTGAGAGAAGATTTGAAGAGAACCGGGTTAGATAGGGGAGGATGATTTACTGTGGTAACCGCTGAAGGGAGTAGCTGAAAACAAGAGGAAGAAGAGAATCTAGTTGGCTTCCAAATGAAAAGGGGAAAGTGAAAAAAGGTGTGACAGACTTAAAGTTATACAGTTATAAAACAATATTAAAAATTATAATCTCCAACATTCTCATCATCTTTACCTGTGTTGAATAGGCTTTTGCCTTCAAGCTATTTTGTGAAGTAGATGTAACTTGTTGTTATGTCTCCAGATCTAAAATCTAAAAGTAGACCTTGATTTAATCATTTGTTTGAATCAAGGAATTTTAACTCTTTCCTCAATAATATAGAAGCTTCGTGAATAACTTCCACATTCTTCCTATAATAGTGACTGGCTCGCAGAGCTATCTGCAGGCTATCTGTCAGCTGGGACAAAGATGGTGAGCTGGAACTACTTGAAGACAAACTTTTTTACCCATCACTGCCACCACCCTTAATGATTACATTATGTTGCCATTCATGTGCTTTTGGGGCAGAATTTGAATTTCCCTATTCCAAAGAGTTGCGTGTATGGACTTTATATGGGACCGCAACAAAATGTTTTTGGTCTCATCATTCCCCCACATATACTGCAGTGACTGAACTTTTGTCAGATCTACAAGAATGAAATAAAAAGATGAATAAATACAATTATTTTGCTGCAACTTAAATATTAGTTGAACTGAAATCCCTCTCTATTTTAGCATGGAATAACTCATTAAATGTGTTTTAGCATGACTAATCTTTCAAATCACTCTAACAGTGTAAAAATATTCTGTATTGTGTAAAGTGTAAAGTATTCTGCATGACTAAAGCATGTAATTTGTAATATTATTGAATGCTTTTGCAGCAAAAAAAAAAAAAAAATCATCAAAGAACACATGCAGGAAACAGGCGTACATGTGTACATTAATGTCTCTCTGTCTCGCCAAACTGTATTTGTCATTCTCTCCCTCTTCTCTGTCCCACCTAGCATACAAGTCAGACCTCTTCATTCGCCTCAAGGTCCCACTTCTTAGCTAACATCTTACTCTTCGTGCACTTCTGCATTTCCTCATTCCACCACCAAGTTTCTAATTGTACTTCCTATCAAGATGACACAAAGTCTTCTACTGTTTGTCTCCCTAATCACATTTACTGAAGTTGTCCACTTATCTGGAAGCCCCCCCCCCCCCCCCATCATTGGCCTGTCTCAGTTTATCCTTGAAAATCTTACACTATTCCCATTTAAGGTTCCACCACTCCATTCCCTGCTCCACTAAAATCCACCTACACATCACCTTTCTATTTTGCCTGGTTGCACTCTCACCTACCACTGTACTACTCTGCATTATTTCTTTAACTCACTCCATAATTTCTCATTTTACTCTAACTCATATTCTCCCTTTGTGGAATAACCATTAACAATATTGAATATCACACTTTCAATTTCAGCTGCCCCCATAGCACTTTTGTGAAAGTGTACCACACCACAGATGCAAGCAATGTTATAAAATTATCAAAAGCATCTTTGAGGCACCAAGACATCACATGTTCTACATCAATGGAGTTTGGAGTGAAGATTTGAGAGAAGGGAAGCCAACATTCTTGCACGAGATGAGATACCATGGCTCAGATTGCCCCCTCCCCCACCCCCTTCACTCCAGACCAGTTCAACTCGCTGCCTTCATCACTCTGGGATTCTCGTACAAATAAATCATCAACATTTGAGCAAAGACTGTTTCATATACAAAATTATGTTTCTTTGCCTCCCTGGCCCCATTCAGTCTTAAAGACCCAATGCTAAAAGTATACATGTAAAGTGAGTCGTTATGAACTATACTAAAAATAACCAATAAGAAACAGAGAAAGTGCTGAGGGAGTTCGTCTGAGGGCACCAACTAGTCAGATAACACCTGGCTAGCAGAACAAAAAACATGAGAAACCTCAAAAATGACAGAAGTAAACCACTAGCACAACTGTGTGATATCACCCATCAAGAAAAAATATTAGAAAACAAAAACATTCAGGATTAAGGGGAAGAAATCATACTTCCCATTGAACCCATCAGGGACATAATTTTGATGTTGTCTCCTGTAAAATTAATTTTAACACCTCTGCTTTAAATCAAAGGACTAATGAGCTGTATTATCAACCTGTTTATCTAAATGATCTACATATTAAGATGGCAAATAAAATGCATGGAAAGAAATTGGTCCATGTGCTGCCAATCCATTTTAATGATCAAAACAGCCCACCAGCTTGAGATTTTTGGCACTTTTCTGTTGTCCATCCAAGTCCATTCTGTCAAACAATTGTAAGCTCTTGACCAAATGATGTCAGCTTATTGTTGTAGTTAGTCTTCTCTCTGTCATGTAAAGACCACTTAGTCCAAAAGGCCATTTTATGCTAATTGAGTAATGATATTGACGAATAAACAATGATGGTCAAGTACTCCCATGACGTGCATAAGTATGTTCACAGTCAAATACCATTTGTGAAAAATTAGAACAAACTCCTCCATATTTAAATCCTGTTAAAGACATCTCAACTGGATCAAGAAAGGGTGTATTATCCAGCTTTTTATAAAACACTTTGTCTTCACCCTCTAAAGTGAAAGCTGTCAAATCTTTAAGTGTAGTTCTCCCACTTTAATTTTTTAATACTCCTGAAAGAGCTTTGGAATCGAGCTGATTACAGGACATCAGACATTTTATACACATTGCTTATCTGCATATAGCATGTCTCCAGGGTTTGACTCAGGGCATCCAAATAATTCAACCCTTTTCTGTGGTCATGTAACCTGTCACTACAGTCATTTTGGGCAATTTCATAGCATGAATGGCATGTTTGACCATTTCTCTGAATGTCTCTGGCATCTCTATGTCAACAGCATTCATATTCTTACTCAAATCCTCTGAGTCACTGGCTTACAGGACTTTAGGGGGTGTAAGGGGTTTTGAGTGCCATTTTTGTTGAAATATAAGGGAAAAAACAGCACCAAAGAACTGTCCAAAAAATAATCAGAATAACAAAATAAGTATAGTATTAGGGAATTTCAGGTTCATGTGTCTTCTCCAAGACAAGTGGCTTCCCATATACCGTATTTTGCTTTGAACTGTGACAAATGGAGCTGGAAATACATTGTTTTCAACGAAGGCGGCTACCGGTACGTACAGTATCGTATTGTGAATGCGCTAACTTGTTTTGGGAGTGAACTGAGTTGTCAGAAAGTTGGTGTGTATTCTATTAATAAAGTTTGACTGACTTATCTGACTGTTTTGTCGACATTCCCTTTAGTGCAGCTCCATGTATTGGATGCATAATGCAACCCCAGCCACTGCTGTAGCTTCTAATATATGCACCTTATAATGCGGTGTGCCCTATATATGATTTTTTTTTTTTTTAAATAGGCCTTTCATTGAAGGTGCGCTTTATAATCCAGTGCGCCTTATTGTGCGGAAAATACTGTACAAGTTATTTAAATGGGTAATTTTGATTTTCATTCTAGTGGTGCTAAACATCATATATTTGAGCTGGTGTTCAATCACATGTTGAGGCAATTTTATGGTCACCCATCGACCAGTGAAGGGGCCAAATAATGACCAACAGTAATGAACAGATTTTGAAGAATAAATAAATAAATGAAATATGGTAGCCTGTACCTCATCAAATTCTTAATTATTTAATGTTGTGTGTCCCATACAAACCATTCAGATTTTCGATGTCTCTTCCTGACAAGCACTGATTCATTCAATATACTGGGCTCAAAACTTTCTTTTAAATCCAATGAACAACATAGACTACAGTCAAGCAATTAATGACAACGCACTGTCAAAGTCCTGTTTTCTGTCAAATGTGCTGCATTTTAATACAGAAAAATGCGCAGTAGAATTGATTCGTCAGTGCTGCCAAATCGATAAAAAGATATCCAATGGTGCGGTGAGTAAATAATTCCTTCACAATGCAGCAACACCTGAGCATATCAGTATCAATTTAGGGAAATGACTGTCCAATGTACAATTGTATTTGGCTGTATGAACAATTTTAATGTCCAATAATATATACGATTAAAATAAACTCCAAGGGTTGGTTTGTGTGTTTGTTGTTGGTTGGTCGGTTGTTCTTTTGGTTATTTAATGTTCGCATTTATTTATTTGTTTATCTATTAATTTATTTATGAGCAGGCAGGTGGCACATAGGCTAGCACTCCCACCTCACAGCAAGAAGGTCCCTGTATCTGACAAAGGAGTCTGGCAATTAAATTAGATATTTATGTTTTAAGCATCATGTGTGTTTTCAGTTTGGAGAACATGATGTGGCACACATTGCAATCATACACACCCACAGTATGTCACTACATATTATTGTTGCTTTTTGTGGGTGCTGTATTCAGAAAATGACAAGCAGGCAGGAGCCACAACATAATGAGAGAGCAGGGTCCTCTGCTTACACACACACACACTTGTAAGTGCACACAAGTGAACACAGAGGGCAGTTGGCCTCACTTCGTCCCAAAACCTCTCAATTACCCAGCAGGCTTTTAGTGCCACTCTGTACCACTACAGAAAATTACACACAGCCCTGTCTCACTTAGAGACCTGAGACTGTATGCGAGCGTGTTTGTGGGTGTGGGTGCTTGACAGTGGCCAAATAGGTTAGGAATCATATATTTGTGTGTCTTTCTGTGTGCCTATGTGTGTGCCTCTGAGCAAAGTTGCTGTGAAATGGTAACTTCAGTCCAACAGAAATAGATAAAAAAAGCTGAAATTGTTTGACTGTAAGTGCCATTATTATGATACATATTTAAAAGTGTGTCATAAGACACACACAGGTGCAGAACCAAAAAAACAAAGAAAAACCGACACATATGAGCATGAGCATACACCAGGGTAGGTTACTGTGTGAATCTTCTTCTTCTCCTTCTTCCCGCTTTTCCCTTCAGCAAATCAACTTTCTCCATCTAACCCTATTCCCTTTCACTCTCACATCAACTACCTTCATATCTTCTCTCACTACGTCCATAAATCTTCTCTTTGGTCTTCCTTTCGACCTCCTGCCTTACAGCTCAAAGTGCAGCATCCGTCTACTAATATATTCACAGTACGTCCTCTGCACATGACTAAACAATCTCAGACTGGCTTCTCGGACCTTCTCTCCAAAACATCTAACATAAGCTGATCCTCTGATAGACTCATTCCTGATCCTATCCATCCTTGTCACTCCCAAAGAGAAAGTAAACATCTTCATCTCTGCAACCTTTAGCTCTGCCTCCTGTCTTTTGGGTATTATAAATGTTTATAGCCATACAGCATCGCTGGTCTTACCACTGTCTTGTACACCTTTCCTTTCATTCTGGCTAATAGTCAACTATCGCATAGTACCACTGACGCTTTACTCTGCTCATTCGAACCTGCTTGAAACTATCTCTTTGCCTCTTTTCCACATTCTCCATTGCTCTGGACTGTTTACACCAAGTACCTGAAATCTTCCAACTTCCTGATATCCACACCCTGACGCCTCACCATTCTACCCAGGTTCCTCTTATTCACACACATATATTCTGTCTTGCCTAGCTTTCATTCCTCTCCTTTCCAGAGCATGCCTCCACCTCTCTAGATTTTCCTCTACCTGTTTTCTGCTCCCACTACAGATCACAATGTCATCTGCAAACATTATGGTCCATGGAGATTCCTGTCTAGCCTCATCTGTCAGTCTGTCCATCACCACTGCGAACAAGAAGGGGCTCAAAACTGATCCCTGATGGAGTCCCACTTTCACCTCGAACTTCTCTGTTACCCCTACAGCACACTGCACCACTGTCTCACAGCTAGGATACATGTCCTGCACCAGTTTATCATACTTCATTGCCACTCCAGACTTCCCTCATACAATACCAGAGTTCCTCTCTTTGCACCCTGTCATATCCTTTCCTAGGTCTACAAAAAAAAAAAAAATGCAACTCCCTCTTGCCTTCTCCATACTTCTCTATTAGCATTCTCAAAGCAAATATCGCATCTGTAGTACTCTTTCTGGGCATGAAGACATACTGCTGTACACAAATGCTGACTTCTGCAGCATTTGTGTTTCCTCTACTCTTTCTCATAACTTCATTGCATGGCTCATCAACTTGATCCCTCTAAAGTTGCCGCAATTCTGCACACCCCCCTTATTCTTAAAAATAGGCAACATCACTCTTTGTCTCCATTCTTCGGGCACCTTCTAACTCTCCGAAATCCTATTGAATAGTCTAGTCAGAAACTCTACCTCTTGCTCTCCTAGACACTTCCACACCTCCACGGATATATCATCAGGACCAACTGCCCTTCCAATCTTTATCCTCTTCACTGCCTTCCTCACTTCACCTTTACTAATCTCTGCTACTTTGTAGTCTACAAGTCACCTCTTCAACCCTTGCCTATCTTTCATTTTCGACATTCATCAGCTCTTCAAAGTACTCTTCCCATCTTTCCATTACTCTTTCAGCACCTGTCAGTACCTGTCAATACATTTCCATCTTTATCCTTAATCACCCAGACCTGTTGTACATCCCTTCCATCATTATCTCTCAGTTTTGCCAACATATAGAGCGTTATCTCCCTCCTTAGTGTCCATCCAAGCAACATGTGCATTGAAGTCTGCACCACCATTACTACTCCTCATCTCTTGGGATACTCTGCATCACTTCATCTAACTCATTCCAGAACTTCTCCTTCTCTTCAAACTCACATCCCACTTGCAGGGCAGATTAACTAAGAACATTGAGCATCACACCTTCAATTTCCAATTTCAGACTCATAAGTCTATCTGACATTCTTTTCATCTCCAGAAATTTCCTAACAAACCCCTCGATAAACCCCATGATAACTCTTACTCCATTTCTCTTCTCATCAGTCCCATGATAATACAACTTAAAGCCTACTTGTAAGCTTCTAGCCTTACTATATTTCCACCTGGTGTCCTGGACACACAGTATATCAACTTTCCTTTTCTGCATCATATCGACCAACTCCAACTTTTCCTGTCATTGTCCCAATATTCAAAGTCCCTACTCTCAGTCCCAGACTCTTGCCTTTCCACTTCTGTCTCTTCTTCCAAGCACACCTTTCTCCTCTTCTTCTTTGACCTACACGATTCCTGTTTGCATTGGTACCCTGTAGGTCATCGGTACCAATGGCAGTCGTTAACACGGGCCCCGACTCATCTGGTATGATCTGGTTATTATGGTCAATTCGCTTGTTTGGTTTTGGCAAAAGTTTTACGATGGATGCCCTTCCTGCCGCAACCCTCTGCATTTATTCGGGCTTGGGACCGGCTCAGGGAGATACTGCTCTGTGTCTCCCTGAGGCTGGCTCGGGAGACACCGGCCAGTGGTGCCCTGTGGCTGCATTAGGTTATTGTTTGCATCTCTCAGATAAATGTAGGTCTCTGGCCCACTGAGAGTGCAGCCTTTTATTAAATGAGCTGTAAAAGAGTGGTTAGCAGAGAGAAGACATTGATGTAAATGGCAACTGATGGCTTTTTAATTGTATCGCAGTCAAAAGAGGGGTAGTAAAACAAATGTCACAACATCCTTGACCGTCGTTAGATACTTACAAGCAGTGTAATGAGTTCAAGAGTGGAAATTAGAGTCCTAAATTATATGAAGTAGTCCGTTGTAGAGATAATAATGACATTGTTAATTATATTAACAACAACGCATATAGCATATGACAGGGTACCAAGAGAGGACCTTTGGTATTGTATGAGGGAAGTCTGGAGTGGCAGAGAAGTATGTTAAACTGGTGCAGGACATGTATGCTAGCTGTGAGACAGTGGTACATGTGCTTTAGGGGTAACAGGGAAGTTCATGATGGATTTGGGACTCCATTTGAGTTCAGCTCTGAGCACTTTCTCTTTTGCAGTGGTAATGGACAGGCTGACAGATGAGGCTAGAAAGGAATCTCCATGGACCATGATGTTTGCAGAGGACATTGTGAACTTTAGTGAGAGTAGAGAACAGGTTGAGGAAAATCTAGAGAGGTTGCGGTATGCTCTGGAAAGGGGAGGAATGAAGGTTTGCCACACAGCAATACAGGGTATATGTATGTGAATAAGAGGAACCCAGGTAGAATGGTGAGGCAACAGGTAGAGGAGATCAAGAAGATGGACAATTTCCAATACTTGTGGTCAACAGTCCAGAACAATGGAGAGTGTGGAAAAGAAGTGAAGAGACGGGTTCAAGCAGGTTGGAATGGGTGGAGAAAAGTGTCAGGGGTACTATGAGATTGTTACACTTGGCTCCCAGGAGGACAGACACAGGTACGTAGGATTGCAGGTAGTTTAATGGGTTTTCAGTCCAGGATGTTCTACACAAGTGGCGTTGAAGACAATAAACTTCTCATCCTAACGAGATCAGACAATGACTGAAACTTTGGGTCCGCCTTTATACTCAGGCATGATTATTGGGATTGTTCCCTGGTGCGGCGTGGGGGGGAGGTCAGTGGGATAATCAATACAGAGATGGGACCAGGGTCTATTTGGGATTGGTAGGGGTTCCAGTTTCCCTGCTGGTTGGTGACGAAGGGTTTTCGCCATGGCACAATCGGGGCATTGTCTGACAAATCATCTGACGTCTCGACATTCCTGGCCACCAATATTTGTCTTGAAGTATGTTCTGTGTCGCACTCATTCCTGGATGCCCAGTACCTGTCGTTGAGTGCGCAGAGGTTCCCGGATTTCCTCATTCAGGCTCCACCGGATGGGGTTCACAAGCACACTGTCTGGCAGAATTTTCTCTGGTTCCTCCGGGGCGTTTTCAGGGGTGTGAGTACACGAAAGAGCGTCGGCCCACCCATTGAGAGTGCCTGGGCGATATCGGATGTGGAACTGAAATTGGGTGAAGAAGAGGGCCAATCTAGCTTGGTAGGGGTTTAACCTCTTTGCTTGGCGTAGGTACTGCAAGTTCTTGTGGTCAGTTAGCACCGTGAACAGGTATTTCGCTCCCTCAAGCCAGTGGCGCCACTCTTCCAAAGCCAGCTTGATGGACAGAAGCTCTCTATTGCCAATATCGTAATTGCTCTCTGCTGAACTCATCCTTTTCGAAAAGAAGGCACAGGGTTGAAGACGGGCCGGCTTACCATGTGGTTGGGACAGGACTGCTCCCACCCTGGTAGTCGAAGCGTTGCCCCTACTGTGAAGGGCAGATCGAGGTCAGGATGGCACAGCAGAGGGGCGGTCGTGAAGGCCTTCTTGAGGTCCGTGAAGGCTTGTGCAGTGGCTGGGTTCCATAGAAGGTGTTTTGGTTTGCCCCGCAACAGGGAGGTGAGTGGCGTAGCTAGTCGGCTGAAGTTATCAATGAACCGTCGGTAGAAATTAGCAAACCCCAGAAACCTCTGGAGTTGCGGCCATGAGTGGATGGCACTGACCTTGTCTACGTCCATACTCACTCCTTGAGGATGGAGGTTGTAGCTGAGGAACTGGACTGTGGTCTGAGTTGGGGAAAACATCTCTCCTTGCAGATCTCACCCCAGCGCAGGATTTCCCCAGTGACCCAGGAAACCGCAGGCTCATGCGCTATCAACCAAGGTCTGCCTAACACCAGATCTATCTGGGATTCCTCCAGGACATGAAATGTCCTCAACATGCAGGACCCCTATTCTAAGCTGCAGGGAAGAGGTCTGCGAGTTGACTTGGCTGGGAGAGAGAGGTTTTCCCATCACCGATCGTACGATGAGGGCGGGGGAACTCCGGCTCCCTGCCGAGCCGGAGTCGAGGAGAGCTCGTACCTGGTGGGTCGAGTCAGATACGCAAAGCTGGGCTGAGATAGTCAATGGCCTTAAATGGACTCCGGGAGAAGTCACTGCACCCACCAGGGGTCTTGGAGGTCTGCGTCTCTCGGTGGCGGATAATCGGGGGGGATCCACTTCCATGGCCTCTTCTGCTTGCTCCAGAGGGTTTAGGGATGGCCCTGTGGCAGTGGTAGATCTTCCTGGGCCAGAGAAACAGGCCTCCCTCCGATGCGATACCCTGATTGCCGGTTGGATTAACTTTTCCAGCCCCATAAGCCGCCAAGAGGAGTCGCAAGGAGGGGTTCAAGCCTTGTCAAAACACTGTCAGAAGTGCTGGCTCGTTCCATCCACTGGCGGCCGCTAGCATCCGGAACTGCAAGGCCTACTCGTTGACGGGCTGCTTTCCCTGGTGGAGGTGGTAAAGTCGGGCCTGAAGTGAGGAATCCCCATCAGGAAGGCTGAAGACCTCTTTGAAATGGTCCACGAAGTTCTACGCCGTGGCTGTCACCGTGCCCGGGGAATTCTAGATAGCCTCAGCCCACTGGAGTGCCTTGCCCGACAGGAGGGAGATGATGTAGGCAATTTTCAACCTCTCTGTGGGGAACTGAGCGGGCTACATCTCAAACCCCAGAGAGCATTGGAGGAGGAATCCCCTACAGCTCTCCGGGGAGCCGGAGTAAGTAGCCAGGCTGGTCAGCAGTGCAGCATGGATGACTTGTGGAGGCTGAGGTGTTGGAGTGCTTGTGGGCTCCATACCAGGTCTGATCTTCTGTTACACTTGGCTCCCAGGAGGACAGACACATGTACGTAGGATTGCAGGTAGTTTAATGGGTTTTCAGTCCAGGATGTTCTACACAAGTGGCGTTGAAGACAATACAAACTTCTCATCCTAACAAGATCAGACAATGACTGAAACGTTGGGTCCGCCTTTATACTCAGGCCTGATTATCGGGATTGTTCCCTGGTGCGGCGTGGTCACCAGGCGCGGGGGATAATTGCTGTGCCGCTTGCCGGGGACCTGATGAGTCATGACAGCGATAGAGGACTATCAGCCAGAATGACAGGAGAGGTGTACAAGACAGTGGTGAGACCAGCGATGTTGATGGCCTAGGAACACTTATGATGAAAAGACAGGAGGCAGAGCTAGAGATCGCAGAGATGAGGATGCTAAGGTTCTCTTTGGGAGTTACCAGGATAGATAGGATCAGGAAGGAGTCAGAGGAATGAGAGGAACAGCACGTTAGATGTTTTGGAGAGAAGGTCAGAGAAGCCAAAATGAGATGGTTCTGTCATGTATAGAGGAGGGATAGTAAATATATTGGTAGACAGATGCCAGTTAGGAGGTCTTGAGGAAGACCAAAGAGAAGATTTATGAACGTGGTGAGAGAGGATATGAAGGTAGTTGGTGTGAGAGAGGAGGATGCAGAGAATAGGGCTAGATGGAAAAAGTTGATTTGCTGTGGCAACCCCTGAAGCGAGAAGCAGAGGAGAAGAAGAAAATCCAAGCTGTTAGAATTTAACATTGGACTAAACATGGATTATCCTCTGCTGCCACCTTGGTGTGGTGGAAGGGTTTGGGTGTCCCAGTGATCCTGGGAACTATGTTTTCGGGGGCCTAATGCCACTGGAAGGGTTACCAAAGCCAAACCGGTTCCAGTTGAGGGACCAGACAAAGTGTGGCTCAGAAGACCCCCATTTACCCTCCTGTTGTCCTTGGGTCAAAATGACCCGCCCCTGTGTTTGACACAGGGTGTATACAGAAAATAAGGACAACAGGAGGGTTAAGGAGAAAATCATTGGATCCAGTTTTCCCTTGCTCAGATGCGGGTCACAGGGGCCCCCCCGCCACCTGGTGGTGAGCTGGTTCCAATGGTGGGGGAGGATGCCGGTTAGACCTGGCAGACCCAAATGTAACTCCCACCTCCGGCTGAACTACAATCACGTCTCTAGGGAGGCGGGAGAAATTGAGTCTGAATGGGCCTTGTTCCGTGCTTTAATTGTCGAAGCGGCAGAGCAGAGCTGTGCTTGTAAGGCGGTCAGTGCCTGTCGGGCAGCAACTCTCGAACCCGCTAGTGGACTCTGGCGGTGAGGGAACTGAAGAAGGAGTCCTATCGGGTCTTTATGGCCTGTAGGACTCCAGAGGCAGCTGACAGCTGACAGCAGGCCATGTGGCATACAGCTTTGCAGATGGCGACGCAAAAACTCAGGCTTGGGAGGAGTTTAGGAAGACCATGCAGAGCAACTTCCGGTGGGCTCGAGGAGATTCTGGTCCACCATCTGGCGGCTCAGGAGGGGGAAGCGGGAAGCTGCTGACTTCAACTCGAGACGTTGTGGATCGGTGGCAGGAATACTTCCGAGACCTCCTCAACCTAGTTGAAATACCTTCCAAAGAGGAAGCTGAAGCAGGTAAAAAGCTCTTCTGTAGCGGGAGACTGAAGGTGGATGAGCTCAGTGCTGTGTTTCACAAGGCTCTGAATGCTGTAGGGATGCTGCATGCCATCCTTGTCACACGCCTCTGCCGCAGTGCTTGGATGTCGGGTACAGTGCCGCTGGACTGGCAGACCAGGGTGGTGATTTTAAAAAGGGGAAATCGGAGGGTGTCTTCCAACTACTGGGGGTCCACACACCTCAGCCTCCCTGGTAAGGTCTATTCAGTGGTGCTGGGGAAGAGAGTTCACCGGCTTGTTGAACATTGGATCCAGGAGGAGCAGTGTGATTTTCGTCCTGGTTGTGGAACCGTGGACCAGCTCTATACTGTCGACAGGGTCCTTGAGGGGACATGGGAGTTTTCCCAACTGGTCTACATATGTTTTGTGGCTCTGGAGAAGGCATTCAAACGTGTACCACGCGCAATGCTGTGGGAGGGCACAGCAGAGTGTGAAGCGGCCGGTATGAGGATCCGTATCTCCAAATTTGAGACCATGGTACTCAACCAGAAATGGTTGGACTGCCCACTTCTGGTTGGGGAAGAATTTCTGCCCCAAGTGGAAGAGTTCATGTATCTCGGGGTCTTGTTCATAAGTAAGGGGAGGATGGAGCGGGAGATGAACAGGCGCATTGGTGCAACCTCTGCATGCGAACTCTGTACCAGTCTGTCATGGTGAAGAAGGAGCTGAGCCAAAAGCTGAAGTTCTTCATTTACGGGTCAATCTATGTTCCCACCATCACCTATGGTCATGAGCTGTGGGTAGTGGCTGAAAGAATGACATCAAACTGTGCCACCATGGGATGAGAACACTATCATTGGAAAACAAAAGGACATTTTGTCAATGCTGATTTTTCATTGCATTTTCTCAAGAGTTAAGTTAATTTGGATTAACTTCATAACAATACATCACTAGATGAAGAAATAGATAAATAATGAAAAAAACATTATTGAGTAGATTTCTTTCATGCTAATTAAACTGCCAGGGAGACAAAAAAATCGTTCTCCAAAACTTGAGAACAGATCTGTTATTACAGTGTATTTATTATTGACGGACTTCAAAATTGGTAGTAGGGGCACAATGGCTGCAGGAAGGGCTGCACATCCATCCGATTACATGGCCTTCATGGATGATATGACGACATCAACCACACAATATGCTAGCAGGTTGTTGGACAGGTTTAATAGTAATCTGCAGTGAGCTTGGATAAAATGAAACCAAGTATATCTAGCAGTATTTCAATCAGTAAAGGGAATGGTGAGATGGTGCCGAGGTTGCTAGAGTAACCAGTGAAGAGTCTGGCGAGATGGTTTGACTCAATTCTTAGTGATAAGAGACAATTTGAGAAGTTTAGGTGGGAAATTATCCAGGCATTTCAGGCATAGATAGGTCAGGACTCCAAAGACAGTTAAAGCTGTGGTGTTTGCAGTTTGGATTGTTGCCTTGGTTCATGTGGTCATGGACAGTGCATGAGGTTCCCCTTCCAAAGGTAGAAAAGCTTGATGGATGATTAATTCATTTAGTAGGTAATCTAGTGATGGCCCAGAGTCTCACGTTGCCCGAGAAGCTAAGCAGCACAGCCTTGTATGGTAATATATATTGGAGTTCCCATTTTCTAGCCTGACAGAGGAGTTCAAGTGTGCTAATGTTACAGTGGAAATGACTGTCACTCAGTCAAAGGATCTAGTGGTTTGGAGTGTAATGCCCATAGTTACAAAACGGAAGAGGTGGAAGCATCAAGTCAGAGCATCAAGCACAGGCAGCCCTTAGACTTGAAGACATTATATGTGTTGATTGTAGGAAATCCAGTGTAGAACAAGGCATCAGTTATAAAAAAGAGGAAGATGGCAGTTGAGTAAGTACATAGGCAAGAGGAGGCAGTTGGACATATTAAGGCAGTGTTGCAGGGAAAACAAGGACAGTGGGTGAACTGGGAGACAAGAGATGAGAGAGTTGAAGTGGAGAGACTTGTGGAGAATGGAAGCTAATAGAATTAGGTTTATCATAGGGGCTATTTATGATGTGCTAACATCTCGTCAGAACCTGAATCAATGGTTAAACAAGGATGGTGCCTGCCCGTTGTGTTCTGGTGTATGCACACTTCAGATTATATTATCAGTGTGTAAGGTTAGTCCTTACCAATAGTATTACACTGACCATCAAAACCGCTGTTGAAATTTTTCAAGGCAGCAGTTGAGAAAAAAAAAGGTCTAGACAAATTCTGTAGTATCTGGTAAGGTTGAAAAAAAATTTAAATTTGTCCGGGAGTTAGAAAAGGTCAGACCATTTAGGTTCAAGAACAACTCAGGGCAGCTTAGTGCTGGCTGGGCTTGGGAGTTTATGGTGGACCTGAATGAACAGCTGGTTATCCCAGCATATATATCTACCATCTAGCTACAGCAAGATATGATACTGTGGTCTGGGGCAGAGAGGATAGTTTCTTTTAATTGAACTGGTGGCCCCCAGGAGGATCTAGTTGAGGAAGCTTATGAGCGTAAGAGATCTGGGTCTGCTGAGATGGCAGCAGATGTACAACAGCACGGTTGTGGGCTATAAAAGGGGTCTGTTATGGTTTTGTCACATAGTCTGTCACTACCCTATTTGTGAGTTGGGCATTTGCAATCAGAGCCTGAAACGTAAGTCAGAAACATGTCAGGTAGCAGAATGGGGATGTGAATGGCAAAGCATGGTATTTTGTGCGGTCCCTAAGGTAGGATTGTTTGGTTGTTGATCGGCTATGTAACATGGATGGGGGTGTTCCAAGGATGCTGGATTTCTCTGTCAAGCCTTCTTTCAATGTCATGGGCCCAACTTAACTAAATATCGATAAAGGAAGGTGCCCACTTAAAAACCCCAATGACATGCTTCACATACATAACTCTTGTCATGTGATTTTCATTGTGTTGCCATTTTCTGAGTTTTATGCGTTATTGGGTAGCTTCAGGCTGCTCACTGATGTTATTATTGGATGTTTGTTTCCCTCCCCCATCTATGTTTTTTTCAAGAGGCATGCGTTAAGGGTGATTTTCACCCAACTTTAGTGATAGAGAGAAAGATATTTTACGGATGGAATTTACCCAACGTTAGTGTTTGTGTGTTTAAATCAGGCATTCTTTGCACTTCAAGGGAAACAACATTCTCTGCCCCATTTCATCCACAGCTGTCATCCTGTCACAAGCTTGGTTACTCTGGCATAGTAACAAGTGAGTGACATGTGGCTAATATTAATTTACATCTTAAATCGTTAGCTCAGCAGATTTTTCTACTCGAGCTAAGCTTTTAGCAAGCTAGCTACAAGTGAAGTTGTACCACACAGAGGGAGGAAGAAAAAGAAATGTCCAGAAAATCAGTAAAATCCCTTACTGAGAAGGAAATACTAGAGCTTCTCTACAGGGAAAGCAGTGATGTATATGATCATATGGAAGCAGAAGGGATGTATGACAGTGATGGTGATAAAGACTACAAACCAGGACCAACTGATGAGGATGAGGATGACAGTGATGGCATTGAGTCTAGCACTTCAAACAAAAGAGAGATCCCACATGTGATGAAAGATAAAGAAAATCGCACACCAGGCTCCAGTGCTTTTCTTTTCACCAAAGGTGTCCTTCCATGACGGAAAAAAAAGAAGCTTGTCATCCATGCACATACAACCAAATATTGGACCCGCTCACATGCCTGAAGTGATCGAATTTTACAACCAAACGAAGGGAAGTGTTGACACTTTCAACCAGATGTGTGCTCAATACGGCTGTGGAAGAAAAACCAAGAGGTGGCCACTGTGTGTGCTATATGGCATGATGAACGCTGGTGTGATAAACTCATGGATCATTCACAAGGAGAATGCCATGAAGAGAGGTGGCACACAAATGAAGAGGAGGCAGTATATGCAGGCTTTGGCAATGGCATTCATCAAGCCATGGGCACAGCAGAGACTCCCAACTTCAACTCTGTCACGTCAGCTCAAAATCCTCATCTGCAGCATGTGCAACATCCCTACACCTGGCACCCCTGCAGGTGAGGTTGGACCAGTGGCAGCAGAAAGCGGAGGTCCCTTAGTTAGGTGTACTGACTCTTCCACAGGCTCGGACAGGAAGACACGACACAGGTGCACAACACAGTTGTCATGTCTGCCATCGACCAGTGTCTCCTCGCCATTACTACCCTGCCTGTTCCAACTGCATGTAGAGCATAAGGTAAGTTAAGGGTTGTCCCAGAATTTGCATGTAATCCTTAATTAGTATGTCTATGAATAAACATCACTTAATGGTAATTTCCAAGGAAATTCATAGTCAAAAAAATTTGGTTATTTTTCCCCTCTCAAAAAATTTCCATTTTTTGTCTCTCTCTCCCACAGTTGTCAATGATGCAAGAAGACTGTGCCTTCACCAGACAAGGCTCACATGTCCTAGGAATGGGTGAACCGAAGAACAAGTTCCCAGCTAATTTTTTTTTTTTTTTTTGGTCTAAAATTTATTGTTCAGGATCACCTGTTTTTTCAATAATTTTGCTGCCTTTTTAAAGGGTCCGCCATGGTACCTTTTTTAAAATTCATGTGATATTGCATATTTTGAAATTAAAGAAGGGTACTGCAATTTGGCATATAGTGTTGTACTTTTACATAAATTGATGAAAACTGTATTTTATCCAGGATATTGTACTGGGTAAAATATACCCATATATGGTTTTACTTATTTTAACATTAGTGTTCTAGGGCTAGGTAGGTAGTTGGTGAGAGTGTATGTTGTTTGTTAGGTGGCTAGCTTGCTGGTAGCTTGCCTGTTATTTGTGGTAGCTTGCCTGTTATTTGTTGTAGTGCTTGTAAACTTCTTTACAATCTGAGTTAATGAATAGGGTTTTTTATCTGAGCATGTGCTGTACGTTTATAGCATACGTTATAAGGGCTCTGACAATTAACCATGATCTTCCTCCTGCCATGCAGTGGGAGATAGCAAGAGAGAGAATCAGGGTGAAAGGGGAGGAATCAAAGCAGGGATCCTGGATTGGTGGGGCATTGCACACAACTTAGTTGCAATAAACTTTGAAGCCATTTTGCCTGAGACTGAGCTTTTTTTTTCCTAAATAGGCCTAAATATGCCATTGAGTAGGTTTGTTAAAACTACTTGGAATTGACTTTAGTTTCAGTAACATGACTTCTTGGTTAGGTGTCCTTTGAGTAAGCCTCTCCTGGCACCTCCCCATTGAAGCAAGCAGTTTCATGGTGGCTCTTTTTGGTAACTCACTGTTGCTGGCCCATTCCAGGCCAGCTGCCAATGAGGGGAAGGGGTTTTGGCATTGTTGTCTCACCCACCTCTCCACTGGGCAGTCATATTTATCACACTTCGCTACTTCCACCATGCCGTTGTTCTACCTGCTTCTCCATTCGTTTATCACATGCCTAAGGCATGGATGTGCTGACTCTATCTGGCCAGTCAACCCAGTTACCATCACAGAATCCCAGTGTGCTATGACTGGATTCAACAACAATGATCAGGCTGCTGAATCACCATTGTAAGCCCACAATCAAATTCATTTTCTGACAACATTATAGCAAGTCTTGGGATTTACTCATTAGCGATGAGGGGGCTGTTCCAATGCTTTGTCAGCCTTTCACTTCAAATGCACTGAAAACTGTACAATAATCAAAAACATTCAATTAGCCGTCACTCATGGCTTCAGTTCTGGTTTCCCAGTCACATCCCATAGGAACTCCTCTTGGAGGCCAAAATACTCATAATGTCCATCAACTTAAAAGGACTTAAAAGTAAAAAAATCTTAATTAAACTTTAATATTTTAATTAGTAGTGTTACTTTAGGAAGTGGTAGATCTATCAGCCAATCATAAAACTGATAGCGATTTTGTTCCAGAAGTTACAAGGAAAAAAAAAAAAGAAAACACCATGATATAGAAAGTCATGCTGTTGAGTTGATTGCGTCAGTGAACAAAGAAGGGAACAGATTTCCAACAGGGAACAGATACTGTAAGTATTTGTGATGTTTATTTCATCTTTTGAAATGATTTATTTAATGTTATGTCAATGTTGATAGAGTTAATTTGAATATTTTCCTGCTAATTAATGACTGTATTGCTGGAGAAACGATGAACTGTGGAGCTCATGCATCCCGCGCAGGGATATGAATGCTTGATGGTAAGCCACCCACAATAATAGCCTCGACTCCATCGGATGTGACGTTGGCAGGAGAACCTCCTTGCTCTTCTGTTCTCCTTGCTTTTGGGGAAAGTGGATTTTGAATTGCAAAGCACATAGTAAAGTTTTTCAAACTGTCTACCAAGAATGGATCTCAACATGGTCGTAAGAAGAGATAGCCTTGCTTTCACTTGCTAACTTGAATTTACTGACTAAAGGACTGATTGAGTAGCAAGATTTTGATAACTATAGAACTGTATATTAACTCTATGTTTCATTTTATGTGGCATATCTTGAATATGTTGAGCTGTGAATTTGATTGTTATAGCAATTGAGGGTGTTCATTTCTTATTGAGTTCATTGAGATGCTTAATGTAACTCGTGTTACTATAGTTGAAATTAAATAGAGCTACTATTACAGAGAATACGATTAGATGGAGAAGATTGATTCACTGTGGCGATCTCTGAAGGGAAAAGCTGAAAGGAGAAGAGGAAGAAATTTAACCACTATAACCACAAAGAAGTGTAGAGAATTTTGCGGAGATTTTTAGGCATTCTTTTTAAGATTTAGCCTGATCTCTGTAGCTTTTATAAATGACGACTATGAAAACTATAGAAGATTAGCTGAGGTTTTACTTTACTGATCCACATAGGGGAAATATAGGTGTTGCAGAAGAATCGGGCAGATTCAAAGGTAACAAACAGGACATGTAACAAAAGACATTGAACAATTGCATTAATAATAAATATAAATAGAGACATTAAAAAGGACAGAGAGAACAACAGTAAAAGCATAGAAATGGATAAACTGCGACGTGAGGACAGAAGTGAAGTGATATGAGTAAGTGACAGTTGCTGTCCTGCTGTGTGCTGTCCTGACTGCTGTTGTACAGTCTTGATAGCTGTGGCCATAAAGGAGTGTCTGAAGCATTCAGTTTAGAACCAACAGATATATGCATATGTGGATCTGCATGTTCAAAAGTGTGTGTATGTTTTTTTTTTTTTTTGGTGTTTTTTTGCAACCCCTCGCACCTGGCCTGCATTATCCACAGGATGTGTCTTTGCTTTGCATTTGTGAAAGCACTTGCACACACTCCGAAATGCATGTACACACATACTTTACACCTGATTGAGCCCAGGGCACAATCTGATCATCCTCTGGGCACAGTTGAAGAGAGGAAGCTCACCAAGGGCTAACGAGGGAGGATCAAAGAGCACATTACCATTCCTCCCCTCTTCCTCTTACGGTCTCTCATTCTCCATTTCTCTTTCTGCCGTTCACATGCAATAAAAGGCTCGCCAGCTGCCTGCGTTGTGCTTGTTAAGCAGTGACAATAGGACATGCCCTGAGCCAAAGGAAATGAATTATTTACCCCTCTCGCACTTGTAATCTTGGAAAAAAAAAAATTCTTGTTTTACCATTGAACTCACAGCCCTTGTATCGCGCACATGCCTTTTTTCTCAGCCTTAGATGTTAAATACTCAGAAGAATTCTGCTCTCAGCTGTCCGTGATGATATCTATCCCTGGTTTGCCTCAACAGCATGCACAGACACACACACAGACACACACACACACATACAAATGAGTGTAGCTTGCATACTAGAGAAGATGCAGTATTCACATGTGTAATATAAACATCGTGCACACACTGATATACATAAGCAAAGTCTTGAATCTCAGTGGAGCTCAGGATGGTCACATGAGGGCAAGTGATACAAAGCAATAATATGAAGGTTGAAGTTTAGGTGTTGAGCATGAGGAAAAAGTTGTTCCTGACAAGCATGTGCTGCTAATTAATCTGATTATGAAGAGACAACTAAATCCACCATGAGAATTCATACCTCATGACATGTGGCAGTGAGGCAAGACCCACTTGCTAATGCTGCACTCACCAGGAGAGATGACAGGAGCTGACATATACTGATATGAATGTGTTGATGCACTAAGTGTGTGTACTTGAAGTACAATATGCCCTTGGTTAAGTAATCTCCATTTTTTGTGTACCCACACACATCCTTTCCTCTCTTTCCCTCTCCCTCACCAAATCATTTTTATTCATTGTAATTCATCCTGGTGCTTTGACAAACTCCTCACCCCTACTTCTTTTTTACCCATCTCCATCTGTCCCTCCCTTTTTTTTTTGCTTCTTTTGTCCTAAAACTAAGCCCTGCCTCAGTTCTTAGGACAGATGATGTCTATCTTTGAAACAAGAGGGTGTAATGGTCACCTTGGTTATAATAATGATCAGGAAGCAGCAAAAGTCCAGGGGTCAGAATGCAGACTGTCAGCAAGGTTTCATCTCAAAGAGTTCAAGAGGGAACTTGCAAAGATTATAACAGGACTCTATTTCATTTTCTTCTTCTTTTGTCTTCAATTCCCCAGTTAGATCAGCGCTCAAAGACTTGGGGTCCACATGATTTGCTTTGGGCTACAGTGGGGCCTGTGTGGGCCACAGACAATCCATCCTTACTAGTGGGGGACATGAAAGGGCCTTCATTAGCTGCGCCAAAAGACTCATATATTTCTCACAGGGCATAAAAGGCCATTGTATAAATGCCCTCTGTTCCCTTTCAAGCATAAAATGTGTCGAACAGCACAAAAGGATTTCAGTTGTTATAGAGAGCAAGGATCATTACTGAACAAGAAGACAGAGCAAAGTAGAGGGCCAATAATACAAAATCATGATTAGAAGCACATAGTGAAAGAAATGGGGTAAGAGTGTTGATTAGTATTCAAAAGTGAGGCTTGACGTAAGGCAGAACTGCATAAAGGGAGGAAAGTGGCTCTTTGGAGATGAGGGCGACATAGTCCCAACAAGATATTTCTGGGCATCAGAAATATCTGGGCACACAATTTTTTTTAGTCCTGTGTGTTGACAACTTAAGTAAGAAGAGCATCTGTTTTAAAAGCTCCTGCCTTGAGTCCTTGGACAGATAATGACTGCACCACTAGTCTTTTATCAATCACACTGGCCTTTCACTGTATTGTGCCAGCCTCTTTTAAAAAAGAGTGTTTACAATAGTGTTGGATTCCTGGATTTCAATAGTTCTGTGGCACCCCTTTTTTGAACCCAACGGCAAGGCATGTGACCCCACATATGACAGGCAAGGACCTCAATTACTGGTAGGTTACTACAGTTAAAGGTGTCTCCATTTCATGATGCCCAAACTGGCACTATTCAGATAGCAAATCATTCTCCTTGCATGGAAGTTCCCCTCATGAAATATAATTGGAATTCAGCAAAGGTGAATTTTAAGAAAGTAGGAGAAAATGGTTATTTAGATATCGGTACTGAGACCCTGTACATAAGAGGCTGATTGAGACTGACCCTCCTCTATACCTGTGTGCTGTATGACAGACAATGCTGTATCTCCTCCAAAAGATCTTTTTATGTAGCGAAATGCAGAAAGCAATGAACTTATGATCTGCAATATAATAGCTCATATGTTTTTTTCACCTCTCAAAGTAATAGCAACTGAATCCACAGCCATGACAAAAAGTTGTGATTTAGGCAAAAAATAATATAAAACTGTTCAAACATAGATGATCACGGAGGGATAATGGAAAGGAAGAAGATAAGTAAAGATGAAAAATGGCATTGTGTGACCATGTAATCATCAGTAGGGAATTACCATTTTCTCTCTCTCTCACACACCCACACCCACACACACACACACACACACCCACACACACACACACACACACACAAACACATCAAGATCAAGAGTATATGCTTCTATGAGACTTTTGGACATCTGACTTTCAAACAAGAGAATCTTTTTTTTTTTTTTTGTCCTGTCGGCCAAAAGCATAAAAACAGAAAAATATTGAGTGAAAACATTTCTCAACTGACAAGTTCCTTAAAGTTAAATTTTGCAAATTGTGTTGTGCTTGAATGAGCCATTCTTCAATTCACAATCATTTCCTCCTACTGTTTTCCCATTCTCAAAATCTTCGCTAACATCCTTACCTGGACCTATTTACAAATTAATGAGCTGATAAGACAACACAAACAACACTTTGATGAGGAGGTTGTTATGTAATGACATAAAGTTCCAATATTTGTAGTTTGTACCAGAACGGATCAACTTGTTTGCATGGATTAAATGACTCTTTACATTATCAAGCTAAATGTCAATGATTTGTGATTTTCACAGAAAAACTCCCTATACACCACCAACAGGAGGAGGGATTATCAGAGGACCATCAAGCATTTCAGGAGACAAGTTTGAGATAGAAAGCCACAAGTGACTTGCATTCAACACACTACAGCATTAGTCCAATAGCAAGATTACATGCTTCTTACGGAAGGCCATGCTCTTCAGGAGGCACAGGGGAATCTGTGAAAGACAAGCACAATACAGAATATAGTAGAAGAGCAGTGAACAGTTATTCCATTGTGTATTCTGTGTTTGTGTGCACATATGTGTGTGTGTGTGTGTGTGTGTGTGTGTTTGTGTGTGTGTGTGTGTGTGTGTGTGTGTGTGTGTATGTGTGTGTTACAGAGGGAAAGACAGACAGTGAGAGAAAAAGTAAAGTAGAGCACAGAATGGTTCTGACAGCTGACAAGGACACACAGGCCCACAAAAATAGATCACTCCAGATTTGAAATATTTCATTTTTCATCCAAAAGGATAAAAAGGTAAAAAAGGCAAGAGTGGACAATAATCAAATACAAAGAATCATTATCACACTGATAAAGTAACAAGACTCCTCCTATTGAGCTCCCTGATCCATCCATTAGAAAAATGTAATACATGATTATGGGACTCTGAACATGTCCTGTGCTTATATGAAGTATCTATTCACAAATTTCATATTTCAGTGTCTTTTGTCAAAGCCCTTTTTCCTCATAAATAATGGCTGCCATCAAAAGCGATTGTGATCTGAACAATTATAAGGACATGTGATGGAAAGGCATGCTGTATTATGTGTTTTGCAGCAACCTTGACCAAAAGGCTTCATCTAGAAATACTACTTTTCATTTTCAATTACATTAAATTTATTGATTGCAGTATCCTTTGTATCATTTGAACACACAGTACATACCTCACATGCCATATATAGAATCATCTGGTATACTAAATGAGATTTGTCCTGACATCCATACAAGTTATGCCACTAATGAGCACAAATTAGTGTTGTTTGATCTTATATCTCCTGTACATATTGAGGGTTTGTTTTAATTGAGTCAAAGCATACTCGAGTATACTCAATGTGTAGGGAGGCACAGGTGATAGAGATAATTTCTCTCTCCCTGTTAGCAAGGTAATACTACTGTTGCCTGGCTAAAACAAATCATTGCAATTCTATGGAAATACTGTTGATGAGTCTGTGAGTCAAGAGTATGGCAGCTTATCAGAAGTTTTGTGGGAGCCAACTTCCGTAGAGTAGGAACTGCCACCACCTGTTGGAATGGAACATATGATCCGCTGAACTTGACATAAGAGACAACAGTGAATGCAGGCAACCTAAGGAGTCTGGCATCTCTGTGAGACCTCACAGGCACAAACAAAGCCTTTGAATCCTTTTTATTGATTTTCACCAAAGCTTCAAATTAATTTTTTTCTTGTAAAATTAGAAAGCAAAAACCCAATCCATGTGCTATGAGCCATAATCAGCCAGAATAAGCCCAGTTATAATTAGTCAATAGCAACTGTATTGTTAATACTGCCATATGTTGCACACATACAAAGGATTGAAATTGCCTCGCGTTGCTCAAAGACCTTTGATGGAATCAATGTTTTAGATATTATGCTACCTGGTCATAAGTTGTAAGTTAACTGAAATAACAGTTGATATGACATAAATACAACAGTTCCTCTCTTTGTTGGCACTGCAGCCACTCATTGTTGCTTCTTTCTTTTGAATTTGTCTTCCTTTTTTACTCGCTCTCTGTGGCTCCATCTGTCTCTCCTAATGTTTGAATTTTTATCACATTTCCCGAGTTCTCCTTTCCTCCCATCCTACTCTTGTTCCCACTCTTACGCCCTCCATTCTCTCGCCTGTTTCTGCACCCAAGGCCATGTGGCCCAGGCAAAGTAGTTGGGTGACAAAAGCTGGACCCTTTGGTGCCACGAGTTTCTTATCTCACTAACAACGTCCCGCTTATGCTCTGTGTGAGTATGCAGGCATTAGTGTGCATGTATGTGCGTGTGTGTGTGTACATGTGCCAGGCCCTGTTCTCGAGGGCAAAACGAGGTGTTAGAGGCTGATGCACTTGATACACTGTGAGAAGAGGAGGAGGAGGAAGTGAGGGAATTAAGTGAAGGAAGAGATGGTGGATGCAAGATGGAGACCAGGGCTAGATTGCTTGCTCTGAGGACGCCTCCTACTGGACCTAATTTGGTCATCAAAGGGCTGCATTTTTAATATTTCTGGTATTTTCAAAAAACAGCAAAGAACAAGCATTGACCCAATGGAGCTGATTTAATTAATTTTCAATTAAATCAGTTTGCTTTGCTGAAAAAATACAGACAAAAATTAAACCTGACCAAAATCCTTTATTGCTTGTATTTATTTTGTTTGCTCCTGTTTTAGATTGAAGAGTAAGGCCTTAAAGAGAATTTGACATCTAGGGGATAAAGAAATATTGTATTGAGTTATCTTGTAATGTAGTTATTCTGATTCTTATATTCTTAGAGCAATAATGATGATTATTATGCAATGACAGCTACGGTTTATTTTATTTCCTCATTATTTACATTTGATCAAACCAGTTTTCTTTTTTCCCACATATTGGGCTTGACTTTTCCAGAATCAAGTGACATAAAAGATGTATGAAAATAGCCACATTGTTACATTTGCATATATTTTTTTTCTGGCTATGATGTCTTAATCATGTTTCTAAGATAATTAATTACAAAAGAAAGTGGTCAAATATTTAAGCAAGACTGTGTAGTTTCCTGGTTTAATATGAATGCCATGTCTATCTATTCATGCCAAAATGATTTAATTCACATTAAATACATTTCACCCTTAATTCTCCTATGACATGCCGCGGTAGCAATTGTGGAAACTGCGGTAGGAATCACTCTCTGTCGAAAATATATATATGGTCTTTTGATTTATTATCCATCCCAGCAATAATTGTTTTACCAATTTCCGGCTATAATGTGGGTTCTTAGCGTTTGGCACGTTTTGGAGATTTGAGGTCAGAACTTTAAGAATTGTTTGTGCAGGGGACAAAAACTTTGATTCAGTGTGTGCTGCCCTATTGACAAACTTCAAACCCTGAAACCCATGCTAAACGTTGTCAGGTGCATATAATAAAAGAAACATGTCAGGCAACCCATTTGAGATGATTAGAACACTGGTCTTGCTAAGAAATGGAGGGTTTTTCATGGTCAATGTAAATCCATTGTACTCCAAAACGCATATGTGGTCAAAGAGCAGTGAGCCTCTTTTCTTTGGATGAAAGGGACAAAGAGTAGATCAGAGTAAATATGAAAATATAAAGGCAGAGGTCTCTGGCTGCCTCTGCCTCTCTGTAGCCCATGGCTGTCAGACAGAGCAGAATGGCTTGACTTTTGGATTAGAGCCCTTTTGTGTGCGGCACAGACGCCGAGCAGACATTGCACAGCCGTTGCGTGGACGTGGAGGCCTCGGGTCGCCGTTACAATGTTATTAAAAACAGTGTGATAGCATGTGGGCTGTTCCCTCTCCTTTCCTGTTTTTTTCTCTTTTCTCTCCTCGAGCAGAATGTATCACTCCTCTCTTGCCCTCATTTCTGCCATGTTTTTTTCTGCTGTTTACCATTGAGGAGACATTCACTCAGACCTGCACACTTGCACTGCCCCTTGCTCATCTATACATTTTATTCTCTTTCTCTCATATACCTCCCACATATTTCTGTCCTTGCCTTGCCAACAAACAACAAAAACACTCTTCCCTCAAAATTTTGAAGACCTTTGCTCAGAGAAAAAAAGATTGTCTTCTTCAGCAGACAGTCATCCACAACCCGACCATTCCCAGTTGGGAGAAGTGTTTTTCAAAGATGCTCGAGATTCTTGAAGACTGACGATTCTTGTGTTCAAGTAAGCGTTTTTTAAAAGAAAAAAAAAGTGTTAGTAAAATGGCAATCATCTAAAATCAAAACAGATTTATCTTCCTGTACATTTGTCTACTATTTGAAGTGAAGTGTGTTTAATAATCACTTGTATTTTGGACCTTTGGAAAATGTAAGTTTATTCATATTCTTTATCCAATGTTGAATTTTTAAGCTTTGCGCTTTCATATATGCATAGATAGAATTAAAATGAATTTTGACCAAATCACCCATCTTTCTGTTACCAGTGATGTGCACCTCAATCAAGTAGTTGCCCTGAAATTAGACACTCTTTCCTAGGAAATAACTGCAACAGCTAATCAACTATCTTTATATATGATCACACAGAGGAAGAACTCTAATTTCACTCCCATTTTTATCTCATTCCCCCGTATACTTTTCGGAGGGAGGATTTTTACACGTTTGTACTACATACAGACAAGGCACTTTTTGTAGCACACTGTTTTGCTATTCAGAAAATTAAGCAGAAATACTGCTCAGTCTGCCTTTTGCTCGAAGCACACTAAACAGAGCAACTGAAGACCATTAAACTTCTAATGTACCTTACTCACGGCTTCAACACTAACTTAACATAGGACAATACCATTAAGACAGACAACCACATTAAATCCTCTACACTATTTAGCAAGTAGTATTTTTAAAGATTAATTTTATTGTCAAACTACAGTGCTCTTAGTCAATCCAAAGTCCTAAACCTTCAAACTTGAACATTTAAGTAAATAAGTTTCGGCTGTCTTAAGAGATTATCTATGAACACCATTATTAGACAACTATTAGTATGCAGAATTATACAACTAAATGAAGCAGATTTTTCCCGTCTCACTTGTTTATTTTCACCTTTTAAAGTGAGGTAATAATTTACAAAAAATTTTCTGAAAAAAACCTTTAAGTGACCAACATGGCCACCCTTCTTTTTGATAGTCACACGCCTTCTATTCACGGAGTGAGTTTCTTGTTCTGGTCAAAAAAACATTTTGTGCAGCCGCAACCACAGCCATCCAGATACTGCTCAGAGAGGTGTGCAATTTACCTTCACCGTAAATTTTCCGCTCAAGGGCCCAAAAGTTTTCAATAGGGTTTAAGTCAGGTGAAGGAGGCCATGTCAGTTTTTCATCTTTAAGGCCTTTAGTGACCAGCCACGCAGTGGAGTACTTTGATACATGTGATGAGTGTTGTCTTGCAGATATCCATCTTGAAAGATGGAGACTTTCCTTTACCACTGCTTGAAGAAAAAATATTTGAAAAATTTGCAGTTGGTCTGATAGTTGATTTTGAGTCAATTTTCAACCGATACCAGTACCCCACCTCCACCTTGCTGGTATCAGAGTCAAAGTGGAGCTGTTTGTCCATTACTGATCCAACTATGGGCCCATCAATTTGGTCCGTCAGGAGTCATCCTCATCTCAGTCCACAAAATCTTTGAAAAATCTGTCTTCAGATATATCTTGGACCATGCTTGACATTTCAACATATGAATCTTGTTAAGAGTTGGTCAAGTTTCAGCTGTTCTTAACTTGGCCATGTCTCTGATTACTGAACACCTCATACTTCTTTACACTCCAGGTAGGTTGCAGTTGTGGAATGTGGCAGCACTGGAGGATAATGGATTCCTGGTAGCTTCATGTTTGATTCTTCTCTAATCTTTTCCGGTTAATTTGTGTCTTTTCTTCAATATGTTTCTTGTGACCCTGTTGACTATTTGCAACAAAATGTTGATGGCTCTGTGATCACACCCAAATATCATAGATATTTTCAAGAGTGCTGCATCCCTCTAAAAGACTTTTTACAATTTTTGCCCTTTCAGACTCAGTTAAAACACTTTTTTGGCCCATTTTTCCTGAGGGGAAGAATATGCCTGATTATTATGCACTCCTTAATATGTGTTGATCTCCTTAGGCCACACCCTCCCTAGTTACACAGATACACATCACCTGATATGCATTAATTCCAGTAAGTATTCATGTTTATACCGTTGGGAGTTGGAAAGTATTGATAAATTGATCATATGATAAAAATAATCCCTTGTCTAATAATTGTGCACACAGTGTGGTTAGAATGCTTGTGTAATCCATAACCCATAATCCCACAGTCCTTAGCCATTTGCATATCTGGCCTCATGGCCTAGCACAAAATGTGCATACAGGGGACAGGATATCCCACATTACAATAACATATCAGACAAGGACTCAGTCTGACATAGAGACTCAAATTCACGCCAATTGAACAAAAAACTCATGCAGATTATGTTATGCACGTGGGTACTTATGGGTATTGATATGAACCTTGGAGATCAAACAATTTGTGGGCTACATTATTAGAGCTTAATATGTTTTGTCCAAAATATTTCACTCTGTTGTCTTTTTGAAATGACTACTGGGTGTAACCAAATCCAGCTCACTGGTAATTTTTTCAAATTTTCTAACAGTTATCATCAAAATTGCTGCAATAGAATTCAGAGAATTGAAGAATTCCAAATGGAACAAATTCTGGGAAAAGAGCATTATCTCATACTGAGCCACTTAAAACATGGCTATTTTCAAAAATATTTTTTTCTCCCATTTCTCTTTACTTTTCTTTTGATGAGGTTGGTTGATGAGTCACATGCATTTTGCATTTTATGTTTGTCCTTGTTATGAAAGCCAAGATAGCCTGGGTTAGATGATGCATGATGAGCAAGGAACAGTAACCCTGATCTTTCAATGGAGCTCATTAAAGGAGATTCCCAACTCACCTTAGCAATTCCAACCAGTCCTGTAATTCACTTAATTTTCCTCTTCCTGAAGTGCCTTTGGTCTCACTTAACCTCAAATTGTCTGTAAGTTCATTTTCCAGTCTTTCTCTTTGTCTCTCTCAGGCCCCCAGTCTCCATCCACTTGCCCCCCCCCCCACACACACACAAGGACTGTATCAGATGTAAACAATGCCAGCCACTAATTAAATAGATGAGCAATATTAACATAACCTGAAAGCCTAAGCCAATAATAGCCCCCACCCCCCTCCTATCCAAACACACCTCCCTTTAGTACCCCTCTCTCTTCCCTCCATAATTTTTTGGAATTTTTTGTTGTTGTTTTTGTTGTGATCCAAGCGGGGGCCAATTGTGGGTAGAGTAATTACTATTAGGATGGAAAAGCCTAGCATGTCTTTGATATGATAATGATGCTTCATGTACACCATATACACCCTCCAGCCCCAAGTCCTAACCAGTGTGCACACGTATGCGCACACACACACACACACACACACACACATACACACACACACACGCACACATCAATACAATACATTTTGTATCTCATCCAAGATATTTAAGTTCTGAGGAACTCTTGATCACCTCTAAAGAATATTAACCACCATCAATATCAAACAGAGCAATTAATCAATATCTCATTTCTATACTATTGCAGTCATTGATGATGATAAGGATCATTCTCGGACAGTATAACACTGGCATTGGTGCAAACATATAGGGCTGAGAGAGGGGGGAAAAACAATGAAGAAAAACAAAGACAAAATAGACACAAATGTGAAAATCAAAGGTGAAAGGGGGAGGAAAAAAGGTTGATGCCTGCTAAAATACTGAAATATTTAATAGCACTTGTCAGGCACCATCAAGTCATCTTTAGTGTCTAACTGGTCAACTAAATACCACTTTCCCATTTTTCTTCTCCCACTCCCTTTTCTTGCCATTACAAAGACACTGAGTCCCTTTCTTCGCATCTCCAATTATCTGTCCTCTGACTCCAACTCAATAACTCTCCATTGCTGGATTTTAATCATCCCTGATCCTCGATGTCCAGGCACTGGCCTTCAGCCCATGGATGGAACAGGAACAAACTGACTTCCCAAAACCCTGCTGTCTCCCTCTCATCCTGACTACACACACCATTTCTCAAATGCCTCCATCAGTCCAAATCCCATTGCCATCCCCCTTGACGCAGCTCTGCACTGGCTGGCTGCCTGAAATTGCAATGGCCCTGGATTTGGTGAATAAGAGACCATGACAAGTCTCATGGGGAAAACAATTCACAATGTCAGATGCAAAATGTGTCCTGTACATTCTATGTCTTGCCACTGTGGGGGTGAAGTCCAAATCCATTGGCTCAGCAACATGAAGCCGGTGCCAAGGAAAGACTTGGAATCTGCACAAAAAAAGGCCCAATTAAACTTCAAAAAGACTACTGTGTATGCAGCATGTAGTCAGACATGAACTTCAGCCGTAGCCTAAACACAGCCTAATGATTTCCTTGGATAAACAGTCACTTATTCTAAAGACACTGTAGGCTGCAGGTGCCTAAGATTCTGTGTTGGTGGGGCTGTATACACGCTAAATGTGGCATTGTCCTTCTACTTTCGTTGTTACTAGACGGGGTCCTTGTCTTAATTTCGCCTCACCTGTGCATGTACAATGTTGAACACACATATCCAAAATTAGGAATTTGGAACATAGAGAATATGGATCAGTGAAAGTTTTTGGTTTTGGTAAATAAGAGATTAAATAAACTTCTTCTTTTTCTTCTTCTTCTATTTCTTTTTCTTCTTCCTCTCCTTTTGGCTTTTCCAGTAAATCAACCTTCGCGATCTAAATTATTCTCTGTATCCTCTTCTGTCACACCAATTACGATTATATCCTCTCTCACTACGTCCATAAATATTCTCCTTGGTCTTCCTCGAGACCTCCTGCCTGGCAGCTCCAATTCCAGCATCTGTCCACCAATATATTCACCATCCCTCCTTTGTGCATGACTGAATCATCTCAGTCTGGCTTCTCTGACCTTCTCTCCAAAACATGTAACATGAGCCGTCCCTCTGATAGACTCATTACTAACCCTATCCATCCTGGTCACTCCACAAGAGAACCCTAGTATTTTCATCCCTGCAACCTCTAGTTCTGCCTCCTTTTCCTTGTCATTGTAACTGTTTCTAGGCCATACAGCATCATTTTGGGTGATAGTCTTCTATCACATAGTACCCTTGACACTTTTCTCCACCCATTCCAAGCTGCTTGGACCATCTCTTCACCTCTTTTCCACACTCTCCGTTGCTCTGGACTATTGACCTTAAGTACCTGAAATCCTCCAGCTTCTTGATCTCTACTCCTTGTAGCCTCACCGTTCCACCTGAGTTCCTCTCATTCACACACATATATTCTGTCTTGCTGCAACTAACTTTCATTCCTCTCCTTTCCAGCGCATGCCCCAACCTCTCTAGATTTTTCTCTACCTGTTGTCTGCTCTCACTACAGATCACAATGTCATCTGCAACATCATGGTCCATGGAGATTCCTGTCTAACCTCACCTGTCAGCCTGTCCATCCCCACTGCAAACAAGAAGGGTCTCGGAACTGGTCCCTGATGGAGTACCACCTCCACCTTGAACTTTTTTTCTACACCAACAGCACACCGTATCACTGTCTCACAGTTAGCATACATCCCCTGCACCAGTCTAACATTTCTTCCCTGCCATTCAAGATTTCCTCATACAATACCAGAGCTCCTCTCTTGGCACCCTGTCATGCTTTTTTCTTCTTCTCCTTCTTTTTCTTTCGGCTTTTCCCGTCAGGGGTCACCACAGAGAATCAACTTTCTCCATCTAACCCTATTCTCTGTATCTTCCTCTCTCACACCAACTACCTTCATATCCTCTCTCACTACGTCCATAAACCCTCTCTTTGGTCTTCCTCAAGATCTCTTGCCTCCAATTCTAGCATCTGTCTATCAATATATTCTCTATCCCTCCTCTGTACATGACCCAACCATCTCAGTCTGGCTTCTCTGACCTTCTCTCCAAAACATCTAACATGTGCCGTCCCTCTGATAGACTCATTCCTGATCCTATCCATCCTGGTCACTCCCAAAGAGAACCTCAACATCTCCATCTCTGCAACCTCTAGTTCTGCCTGCTGTCTTTTGGTCATTGTAACAGTTTCTAGTCCATACATCATCACTGGTCTCACCACTGTCTTACACACCTTTCTTTTTATTCTGGCTGAAAGTCTTCTATCACATAGAACCCCTGACACTTTTCTCCACCCATTCCAACCTGCTTGGACCCATCTCTTCACTTCTTTTCCACACTCTCCGTTGCTCTGGACTGCCGACCCCAAGTACCTGAAATCCTCCAGCTTCTTGATCTCCACTCCCTGTAGCCTCACCGTTCCACCTGAGTTCCTCTCATTCACACACATATATTCTGTCTTGCTGCGACTAACTTTCATTCCTCTCCTTTCCAGAGCATACCTCCACCTATCTAGATTTTCCTCTACCTGTTTTCTACTCTCACTACAGATCACAATGTCATCCGCAAACATCATGGTCCATGGGGATTCCTGTCCAACCTCATCTGTCAGCCTATCCATCACCACTGCGAACAAGAGGGGGCCCGGAGCTGATCCCTGATGGGGTCCCACTTCCACCCTGAACTTCTCTGTTACCCCTACAGCACACCGTACCAGTGTCTCACAGCTAGCATACATGTCCTGCACCAGTCTAACATACTTCTCTGCCACTCCAGACTTCCTCATACAATACTAGAGCTCCTCTCTTGGCACCCTGTCATATGCTTTTTCTAGGTCTACAAAAACACAATGCAGCTCCCTCTGGCCTTCTCTGTACTTTTCTATTAGCATTCTCAACGGAAATACTGCATCTGTAGTACTCTGCCTAGGCATGAAGCCATACTGCTGTTCACAAATACTGACTCCTGCTCTCAGTCTAGTTTCAACTACTCTTCCCCATAACTTCATTGTATGGCTCATCAACTTTATCCCTCTATAGTTGAAGCAATTCTGCACATCCCCTTTTTCTTAAAAATGGGCACCATCACACATTGTCTCCATTCAGGCATCTTCTCAGTCTCTAAGACCCTGTTGAATAAACTAGTCAGAAACTCTACCGCTGCCTCTCCTAGACACCTCCACAGGTATATCATCAGGACCCACAGCCTTTCCACTCTCCATCCTCTTCGCTGCCTTCTTCAGTTCACATTTACTGATCTCTGCTACTTTGTGGTCTGCAATAGTCACCTCTTCTACCCTGGCCTCTCTTTCATTTTCCACATTCATCAACTTTTCAAAGTACTCTTTCCATCTTCCCATCACTCTTCTAGTATCTGTCAATACATTTCCCTCTCTATCGCTAATCACCCAGACCTGTTGTCCATCCTTTCCATTGTTATTTCTGTTTCGCCAACCTGTATAAATAACTCCTCCCTGAAAACTATGCAACACTCCTCTCTTTTCAGCTTCCACCACTTTGTCTTCTGCTCTGTCTTTGCCCTCTTGATCTCCCTTGTCGTCAGTCATTCTACAAACCAGCATGCTATGCTCTCTTGCTACATTCTCACCTACAACTACTTTGCAGTCACTAATCTCTTTCAGGTTACCTCTCAGGACTATTCAAGATGTAGTTTACCTGGGTTCTCCTTCCTCCACTCCTATAAGTTACCCTATGTGCTTGTCTTTTCTGGAAAAAAGTGTTTACTTCAGCCATTTCCAAACCTTTTTTCAAAAACCTACCACCATCTGTTCGTCTGCGTTCCTATCCTGTATACCAAATATACCCATCCCTTCCTCATCCCCTCTATTGCCTCCACCAACATACCCATTGAAGTCTCTCCCTCATCTCTGGGGATATTCTGCATCACTTCATCTAACTCATTCCAGAACTTCTCCTTCTCCTCAAACTCTAGTCCCACCTGCAGGGCGTAGCCACTAACAACATTGAACATCACACCTTCAATTTCCAGTTTCAGACACTTAAGTCTATCTCACAGTCTTTTCACCTCCCATTCCTAACAAACTCTTCCTTCAAGGAAACTCCTACTCCATTTCTCTGCCTGTCAGTAGCATAATAGTACAACTTAAAACCTGCTCCTAAACATCTAGCCTTACTGCCTTTCCACATGTGGACACACAGTATATCCACTTTCCTTCTCTGCAACATGCCAACCAATTCTTTACCTTTTCCAGTCATTGACCCAATATTCAAACTCCCTACCCTCAGTCCCAGACTCTTACCTTTCCTCCTTTCTCTCTCTGCTTCCGAACATGCCTTCCTCCTCTCCTTCTTTGACCTAATATAGGCCAGTTTCCATTGGTTCCCTGTATGTCATCGGTACCAATGGCAGTTGTTGTGTACCCGGGCCTTGACCGATCCGGTATGATCTAGCTATTTTGTTTGATTCAGATAGATTAAATAAATTAATAAATATATTTTTGTGTGACGCAGCCTCAGGATATCCCAAGCCTTCAGGAAGGGCATCCAGCCCAAAACTTGCACCAAAACTAAATATCCGAATTAAACGGAATATGACTTCCATACTAGCAGCTCAGATAACAACAACCAGCATTGCTGCTGATCATCAATAATGCACCGGAGGAAATTGGGCTACTATGAGTCAAAGAATGAGAGGAGGACGGCATGTTTGAAAGCAGAGATAAGAGGAAAGTCAAGAGTACGAGACTGTGATTAGGGACTTTGTACATTGGGATGAAGACAAGAAAAAGCTAGTTAGTTGACATAAAGCAGAGAAGTAAGTTGGATATACTGTGTGTCCTGGAAACCAGTTGGAAAAGTATTAAGGATCGAAGCTTAGGAGCAGTTTTTAACTTGTTCTATCATGGTGTTAATTGAGAGAGAAATGGAGTGGGAGTTATCTTCAAGGAACAATTTGTTAGGAATGTCCTGGAAGTGAAAAGAGTGTCAATAGACAGATGAGTCTGAAGGTGTGATGCTCAATATTGTTAGTGCCTTTGCCCCACAAATGAGTAAGAAGAGAAGGACAGAGCAGATTACAGAGGTGGAAGCTGAAAAGGGAGGAGTGTTGTGTGTATTTCAGTGAGGTGTTCAGAAAGGCCTGGGATGGTCATGGAGAGCTTCCAGATAACTGTACAACTACAGCAAATGTGACCAGGGAGACAGGTAGGAGAGTACTCAGTGTGTCGTTTGGAAGGAAAGTAGATAGGGAGACTTTTTGGAATGAGGAAGTGCAAGTGTATATACAGAGAGAGAGATTTGCAAAGAAGTGAGATACTGAGGGTACTGAATGGGCGTAGACAGGAGTTAAGGGAGATGCAGTACAAGCTGAAGGTAGAGGCTGCAAATGCCAAACAGAAGGCATATGATGACTTGTATGCAAGGCTGGACAGTAAGGAGGGATAGAATGATTCATACAGGTTGGCAAAACAGAGAGATAGAGATGGGAAGGACATCCTGCAAGTTCAGGTGATGAAGGATGGAGAGAAATATATTTACAGGTGCCAGAAGAATGATGGGAAGATGCGGAGAGTACTTTGAAGAGCTGACAAGGGAAAAAGAGTAAAGAGTAGAAGAGCTGACTATTGTGGACTGTGAAGAAGTAGAGATTAGTGAAGTGAAGAGGGCATTGAAGAGGATGAAGAGTGGAAATGCAGCTGGTCCTAATTACTTATCTGTAGGGAAATGGTAGTGCTTAGGAGAAGTGGCAGTCAAGAATCTTGGAGGATGAGAGGATGCCTGAGGAATGGGGAATCATGGGATGGTGCCTTTTTTTAACATTAAAGTGGATGTGCAGAATTATGGTAACTAAACTGCGTTCACAATTATTAGGCAAGTTATATTTTTGAGGATTCATTTTGTTATTGCACAACAACAGTGCTCCTGGTCAATCCAGAAGTTTTTGAAGCTTTCTTAAGAGAATATCTATGTACACCATTATTGGGCTAAACTATTAGCATGCAGAATCCTAATGAAACTAAATGAAAAACAATCCCATCTCACTTCTTTATTTCCAACTGTTGAACTGAGATTAATAAACAATCTCAAAATTTACAAATAAATATTTCTGAAATAAAAAAGCGACCGTCATAATCAAAATCATTTGTGCAGCTGCAACCATAGCCTCCCAGACACTGTTCAGAGAGCTGTATCGTGTAAATTTCCTGCTAAAGAAGGGCCCAAAAGTAACTCAAGCAAAGAATAGGGCCATGTCATTCATTTTCAAGCTTTAATGCCTTTACTGGCCAGCCAAGCAGTGTAGTACTTTAATGAATGTGATGGAGAGTTATCTTGCATAAAAATCAAAGTCTTCTTGAAAGATGCAGACTTTTTCCTGTACTACTGCTTGAAGAAAGTGTCTTCTAAAAATTGGCAGTAAGTCTGAGAGTTCATTTTGAGTCCATTTGCAACCCAAAAAGGTCCCACTATCTCATCTGTAATAATACCTGCCCAGACCAGTACCCCACCTCACCCCACCCGATCCAACCAGGGGCCCATCAATCTGGTCCGTCAAGAGTCATGCCTATCTCAGTCCATGAAACCTTTGAAAAATCTGTCTTCAGATGTTTCTTGGCCCATTCTTGACATCTCTACTTATGTCTCTTATTCAAAGGAGGTCGGGTTTCAGCTGTTCTCACCTCGGTCATGTCTCTGAGAACTGAACACCTCTCGACACTCCAGGTAGGTTGCAGTTGTGGAATATGGCAGCACTGGAGGATAATGTGTTCCTGGTAGCTTCATGTGTGATTCTCCTTAATTTCTTTTCTTCTTTGGCGGTTAATTTGTCTTTTCTTCTCTGCACGTTTCTTGCGACCCTGTTGACTATTTGCAACAAACCATTTGATTGCTCTGTGATCATGCCCCAATGGCTTAGATATTTCAAGAGTGCTCCATCATCTGAAAGACCGTTTACAATTTTTGACTTCAGAGTCACTTAAATCTATTTTTTGGCCCATTTTTTCCTGAGGAGAAGAATCTGCCTAATAATTATGCAAACCTTGATATAGGGTGTTGATCTCCTTGGCCCACATCCTACTTCGCTACACAAATACACATTTCCAGATATATATTAATTCCAATAAGCATTCAAGTGTATACAGCTGGGAGTTGGAAATTATGGATAAGATAATCACTTGCCTAATAATTGTGCACACAGTGTATAGAGGAATGAAGTTGATGAGCCATACAATGTGGTCATGAGAATGTGTAATGGAAACTAGACTGAGAGCAGTCTACATATTATACATACCTACATACCTGTTATACATATTTTGCTTTCTTGTTAGATTGTCGATCCTTGTCATCTCCATCGTTTTTATCAGAAAACAACAATTTTACCTGAATTATAACTTCATAAAACTGACTTATTTTGCACATAGGCTTCGTTCCTTTCTTCATTCATTCTATCAGATGACATTGTGATCTGTAGTGAGAGCAGACAACAGGTAGAGGAAAATCTAGAGAGGTGGAGGTATGCCCTGGAAAGGAGAGGAATGAAAGTTAGTCGCAGCAAGACAGAATATATGTGTGTGAATGAGAGGAACTCAGGTGGAACGGTGAGTGTTAAAATTCGCGCAAGATTCAGCGCGGGAACGCATCACGTGATGGCAAAAGTACACCCAACTTTGTATTTTTCCACTAACACCCCCAATGCACTAGCGACAACGTATCCCGAAGGTCCAGTCTAAGACACAGCCTGGTAACTAGCTGCCCTCTTCTAAAAATTATGAAAAACAACTCCATATTAGGAAGTAACCTTGACCATCAAGATAGTGGTATAAATCACTGCCACTCCCTGAGATCCGGGCCGAAACCTCCTCATCTGCACATCCGACTGGACGCGCCTCAGCGGACGTCAAGAGAGGGCGAACGATCCCCTCGGGGTGACATTCATTTCGGCCCAAGAATTCTCGTAAGTGTATTTCTTGACCTCTAATAAACCACTCATTGCTTAAACAGCTCCTGACAGCTCTGATGTTTTTCTTGGATCACATCTGAACACACCGGGACAACAAAGTCCGGTCCCGTGGCCGCAAAAACGGACATGAGGCTACAGGGAGTGGAGATCAAGAAGCTGGAGGATTTCAGGTACTTGGGGTCAACAGTCCAGAGCAACGGAGAATGTGGAAAAGAGGTGAAGAGACGGATCCAAGCAGGTTGGAATGGGTGGAGAAAAGTGTCAGGGATACTATGTGATAGAAGACTTTCAGCCAGAATAAAAGGAAAGGTGTACAAGACAGTGGTGAGACCAGCGATGATGTATGGACTAGAAACTGTTACAATGACCAAAAGACAGCAGGCAGAACTAGAGGTTGCAGGGATGAAGATGTTGAGGTTCTCTTTGGGAGTGACCAGGATGGATAGGATCAGGAATGAGTCTATCAGAGGAACAGCACATGTGAGACGTTTTGGAGAGAAGGTCAGAGAAGCCAGACTGAAATGGTTCGGTCATGTACAGAGGAGGGATAGAGAAATATTGGTAGACGGATGCTGGAATTGGAGCTGCCAGGCAAGAGGTCTTGAGGAAGACCAAAGAGAAGATTTATGGACGTAGTGAGAGAGGGTATGAAGGTAGTTGGTGTGAGAGAGGAAGATACAGAGAATAGGGTTAGATGGAGAAAGTTGACTCGCTGTGGCGACCCCTGACGGGAAAAGCTGAAAGAAGAAGAAGAATTCCTCTCTTACGATCTACCTCCAACCAGATCCCTTTCAATCGATTGTTTGCTTTATTTTGATTTTAAATTGTTTGGGTACGCAGATCTAAGTCCCTACACAATAAGGAGTCTGCATCCATCTGTAATTTAATAATTCCAACAATTTCATACTTACACACACACACACAGGCAAACACACGCATACACGCATCGAAATATATATAGACAATCTTTTCTGTTAAAAATTGATGATTATAGCTTTGTAATCATTTAAGCATCTACATGTTTCGGATTAAAAAAAAATTAATGGCAATTTTTGGAAGTTTACTATTTGTGACAAAATTCAACCTTGATCAAGCATGAACTAAAACATTTATCCTTCATATTGATGGCAAATTTGTGAATAAAATATAAATTATAAAGTTGTGGCCACACTGACCTTTGAAAACTTATTTTCTGAGAATTTGCATCCTTGATTTTAAGAAGTTGTGAACTCTATATCATAATCGATTCCCTCAAAATGTTGCTGGACATAAGCTCCAACAGGCCTCATTTTTAGATTGTTATGCAGGCTTATAATCATAAATTCCATTAATGTACATTCTTGTCTGTCACTAATGGGGAAGGAGTCCCTTCTGGAGGCCCCAATCCAAGTCTTTCATATTATCCATGTTGACCTAAAGGTTTCAAACACAAAATCCAGACTAAAAGCAGGGTTGAGGGGCTGAGATGGCCCTACCATTTTCAGTTTAAAAATAAAACAATTAATTTTGGATTATAAATGTGAACATATGATAAATCTATAATAAATCAAAAGGGTTTTTTGATTTAGCTCACACCTACATAAGCAATTTGATGAAAATCAATCACATTTTTGACATACATAGGGAACAGAACTTAGTCCAAGTCGAAAATTAGGGTTTTAAATATTATTACAGTACATGGAGATCTAGATTTTGTATCATTCGACAGCCCTTATGAAAATGTTATCACTTTGGGGGAGATTGGAAAAATCTGCGGTAACTAAAATTGTCACGGGTCGGGGGGCGGACTCGAGCAGGGAACCCCACCAAGGCTAGAATATGTTCGGATGTTTTATTTTTAACCATGGGATGCGGGGACTTCACAGTGTCGTGGTCCGATGTCACACCGGCCAGCTGGGTCTGGTCGTAACGGGGTTCTTGCAGGGTCAGGGTCCGGTGGTCCACCAGGGGGTCTCACAAGGTCAGGGTCCGAAGGTCCAGCGGGGGGCCTGGTCCACAAGGGGGTCTTGCAGGGTCAGGGTCCGATGTTACACCAGCCGGCTGGGTCCGGTCGTAACGGGTTCTCGCAGGGTCGGGGTCCGGTGGTCCACCGGGGGTCTCACAAGGTCAGGGTCCGAAGGTCCAGGGGGGGCCTGGTCCCCAAGGGGGTCTGGCAGGGTCAGGGTCCGATGTTACACCGGCTGGCTGGGTCCGGTCGTAACGGGGTTCTCGCAGGGTCGGGGTCCGGTGGTCCACCAGGGGGTCTCACAAGGTCAGGGTTGTTGGGCAAAGGGGAAGTCCAGGCACCACAGCTAGGTCCGGTCGTGACAGGGGTAGTTGGGCAAAGGGGGAGTCCAGGCACCACAGCTAGGTCCGGTCATGGCAGGGGTCGTGGGGATCCACAATCCCCCGGCACCAGGCAGAGCGGTGCCGCTGCCTTTTATAGGGATCTTGATTAGCGGCTGCTGCTGCAGCTGGCGCCGATTCTTAATCGGACCCAGCCGTGTCTCTTCTCGGCAGCCTAGAGGAGATCGTGACAAAAATTATCATAACAATAAACAGTTTGTTGAAATTAAGCCAAGTAGAGTCTCTGCACGCCTAAGTAATTGTTTCAAACTTGGTTTATTACATAACATGCCAATTTGCAGGTGTAAAAAACTGTAGAATTCCCTGAAGAAATTCCAGCCAACTGGAAATTGGAGTAAAGAGTTTAATTGTAGAATGGAGAACACTTGGAGATATAAATTCTTTTCTCAGCACTCCAGAGAGTGTTTCCTTTGTTCCTGTCTGTGGTAGAGATAACAATTCCTCCCACCTCTACTAACTACCTGCCTGCCTGCCTGCCACCCAGGTTTTGTTGTGTTTTGTTGTTGCTAATAGGCTTAATTGGCCATAACCCAGACACCTAGAGAAAATGGGGCGGGGGGGCTAATAAAAGTACCTGCTCTCTCTCTCTCCTCTCCTCTAGTTCACTTTTTTCCTTCTCTTCGGGGAAAGAATTCCACTGAGAAAAAGAAAATTAAGAAGCTCAGAAAATCTGAGGCCCTCAGCGCTTTCCATAAACACATACATAGATACAATACACACTGAAAAGATCAAGGTGGAACATCAGAAAAGTAATAAGAAAATGAAAAGGCGTATGTGTCTGTACAGTTTCATTGCAAATGAAGAACAAAGCCAGATAATGTTAATGGATGATGAATTTTAAAGGGAAGGACTGGGTAGGACTCTGATACAAAAAGAACTTAAATAATCCCTGGGTAAGGATATAAAATGAATGTGCTTGATGTTTAATTAATGGAGCTGTTTTGTGATGCTTATATATGTCACAGTGGTGTCCTGATGTCTCCATGATTCCATATCATATGACAACTGGAAACCATTGATGTTGAAGATTTATTTGTTCCGCTCCACACACGGTATTCTACTATTTGATCTTTGTGCAGGCACTTAATTTTCAACAATAACACAGCTCTGGTGTGTCTTTTTGTCATACACATTTCTGTCATCAGTATGCAATCATACTTTTCTACTGCCCAGAAACAAAACAAAACTATACAAATAGTGTTACATATGATGTTCTTTTCTACACTCAGATGTAAGTAAATCTGTGATTTCATTTTCTTTAAACAAAGAGCACAAAAAAGGCACACAGTACACTTTCAGTGTGTAACCTCAAGCACCAGGTAGAAAAGCTATTGATTGTTGTACAATAATAAATAAATTCTAAGATAAAGGCAACAAAACTGCCCTGCTCTGCTCTCTGGGAGCATGTTTGGTTATGGGTGTATGTGTGTTTCCCCATGTGTGTACATAACAGTGTGTGTAAACCAATTTCTATGTATCAATGAGTATATATCTGTGGTTGTGGCAATGGGATCTGAGCACAATCTGCTGCCCCTCTGCCTGGGCTCTTGGTGATAGATGATTTGTGTCCAAGGTTGTATTGCCTACACTTGATATATTCAGGGGGCTCAACATGATGAAGACAGCTTTCACAATGATACTGTAGGGTATAGTTTTTTTCTGCCCATTCTGCCTAAAATTCATTCTCATTACATTCGACTGTAATGTAATGTAATGTAAATTCGAAATTTTACTGCAAAAGATATGTTGCCCAGACAAATTTCGCCTTGTGGCTTGCAAGCTGATTTTATGTTGGAACAATTTGAAGACTGGTGTAACTAAAACGCAGAAGACCCCGCCAACTTATTTATAGTTCCCGTATGGCCCCCGTATGGGCCAACATGTTTGGGGGCAGCATGGTGCAGGAGGTAGAGCAATCATCTTTGGAACCAAATATTCCTGGTTCAATTCCCAGCTCCTCCTAGTGTGTCGAAGTGTTGTTGAGCAAAACACTGAACCCTCTAACAGCTCCCCTGGCGCTGGTTGACAGCAGCCTACTGCTCATGGTTCATCCATAATGGGTTAATTGCAGAGAGCGAATTTCCCCACGGGAATTAATAAAGGATAAATTATTATCAAATTGTACTCGCCATTTATTTTCTTCACTACTTCGTGTGGGTCTGGTTCTCTTTCTTCCCGAAAAAATTGACAATTTTCTCATATCGCATTTTAAATTATTTCAAAATCCTCATTGTAAAATATTAATGAATGCTTTGTAACACATTTCAGTATTTAGTATCTGTCATGAAGTACAAAGACTAATATGTATATGAAAAGCATCACATACAACACTCATTCAAAGTTAACTAGAGCACATTTAAATCACTATATGGATAAAATAGATGAATGTTTCACTTGTACTCCATTATTGCGCTAGCTATAGGCAACAACTAAACAAATGTATGCAATTGATTTTTTTCTTCAGTTAGAAATGTTTAACCACAATTTAATAAAATATGAAATTACAACCATACTTCATAATATATTTTTGATAATATAAAATACTGGCTGGTCATTTTCGTAATTTTCCTAATTAGCTGGAGACCCGGACCTAGGCTGTGGCTGGTGAGTGGGCGCAGCCAGTTCCCTAAAGCCTGATAAGGCCCCGAAATTCCACCTCCAAAAGGGAGCATCCTGGAGGGCCAATGGACCCTGATACCTTCGTCGCCAACAGGGCAGAAGGCTTGGCCAAGTGCGATTGGTAGAACTCTCACAGCAGGTCCAAATCCAGGATATCTTGCCTCCGGACACATGACTGATCTTCCGGGCCATTTCCCTTCCAATCAACAAGGTATTCCAGGTGCCCCCTTGCAGCGTTGGGAGTCCACCATACAACAGATGACAAAAAGCTAGTCAGCTTCCTGCAGTGGTGGTGGGTCACGATCCAGACCAGGCTCTGGGGAGAGGCAGTTTAAAGGAGAGGGACATGAAACAAGAAGTGTATTTGGTAGAAATGAGGATGGTCTAACTTGAAAGTGACTGGTTTGATCTGCTCAATGATCTTGAAGAGACAGATGAAACGGAGAGACAACTTCCTGCAGTGCAGGTGCAGATTGATGGCCTTTGCTGGCCCACAGTGTAGGGAGATGGTTCACTTCGCCAATGGTTAGCGTGGACTGCGGGCCTTCAGGTGGTTACCTGGTCCGAGACACACTTGGTGTTTCTGAACCATTGGTACACTGATGGAATCTCTGATTCTTCATCTAACCAGGGGCAAAGAGGAGATTGGTAGCCCAATATGCACTGGGCAGTATTCTGCCCATTCATGTTGACTTGCATGGCAGAAAGTTCATAGGAAGTGGCTGATTACCTGGACCCTGCGCTCTGTTTGGCTGAGGATGATACCCAGATGTCTGACTTACATTTGGGAGCTGGAAGGCCCTCCAGAACCAGGAAACAAACTGGGGTCCTCTGTCAGACACAATGTTTTCAGGCAGACAAGGGTTCAGGGAGACATGATGAAAGAGGACTCGGGCAGTCTCAGCTGCTGTGAGAAGTCCCGGAAGGAGAATCAACTTGCGGGCCTACAAGAAACAGTCCATCTGACCTGGTTAAGTCGGTGACAAAGTCCACTCCCAAGTGGGACCAGGGTCATGTGGGACAACAAGGGGCATAGGTTTACGTGCTAGAAGATGTTGTGGCTTCTTTGCCATAGTGCAGTCCTTACAGGATGGCACGAACCATTGGGTGTGATGGATTATTCCCAGCAATCTCAGCTGGTATTGATGATGCAGAGTGTCTTGGGTGCCCCGTCACAGGAGTGGCATGAGCATTCTTTTTCACTGGACCTCAAGAAGGTACAAGACCTTGTAATGTTTTCTGGCGACTGGTTCCCAGTACTAGCTTGCTCCAGTTTGTTCTTTTGGGCCCACTGGATTGGACTGACTACCACATGCAGAGCGAGTATGGTATTGGGACAGGCAGAGTTTCCAGGGTACCATGCATGTTTGATAGGGCATCAGCCTTGTTGTTCCTGACCCCTTGGTGGTACAGAATAGTGTAATTGAACTGAGCAAAGAGCAACGCCCAATGGGCTTGGCTGGGCGTTGCGACTCTTGGTGGACCCAAGATTTTCAAAATTCACAGGATCTGTGAGAACACAAAAAGGGTGAGTAGCTCGTTCAAGCCAGTGGGGCCATTCCTGAGGCCAGTTTAATGCCCAACAACACGTGTATGGTGGAGAGCGGGTCTGTTGTAGGGATCCTGTGTTAATGCCACTCTACCCAAATGGTGAAACTTCTACAACAGTCTAGACAGGTCTGGGCAATTTCAGCATGGGGGCGGTAGTGAAGGACTATTTGGGGAGGCCAAGCACAGAATCAGCTTCTGAGATGCAAACTAGGGTCTTGGGCTTATTTTGGAGGAGGGAAGTCAATACAATGACGATCAAAATGTAATTCTGAATAAACCAACGTCAAAAGTTTGAAAATCCAAGAAAAACACCAGAGTTCTTTTACGCTACCAGGCTTAGACCAGTTAACTGCCTCCTCAGTCTTGTGGCCATTCATCATGACTCCTTGAGCACCTGTCCAGTAACCCAAATATTCAACTTTGGTGAGATCTAATTGGCACTTCTGCCTTATTCTGGAGAAATATGGAAATTTACTTGGCACACATGATGATGGTGTTTTGAGATAATTTCAGAGTAAATCAAGATATTGTCAAAATAGACAATTATGGATTTATTCAACACAGAACCAAAGACCTCATTCACAAAGTTCTGGAACATAGCAGGGCTATTTGCCAGTCCATGAATCAAAGCCAGGTATTCACTGTGGCCTATTGGGGCTATGAAGGAGGTTTTCCACTCATCACTTTCTGTCGCAGGGACAATGTAGGGGCAACTAAGAGACATCATGGTAGGCAGAGTACTCTGAGAAAATCTTTGTGGAGCACAGTTCCTGCGGACCCTCAATTGAGGAGGGTGGCTAGTAGGGGTATCAGGGGCATCTAATGATGTTGTATTTGGCATTAGTGCTCTGTCTGTTGTTTCTTCTAAACAACAGGGAAGGAGAAACAGCCATTTATTTGGAAATGTTAGTTACATTGTTTGAACCACAAATACTCTGAGCTCCTCATGAAAAGAGCGAAAAGGTATGGATGGTATAAATGTAAAAGTAAAGATATGAAAATTCTCATAAAATTAACCCCCTTCACAGACAAAAAATGCACACACACACAAAAACTTTATCCTGCTGTGCAAGGTTCCAGCAGCAGTAAGCACATCTTAGTTGAATGACCCCTCTTGTATATACAGTTAAACCTTTGTTACCAAGCATTTAAGACAGACATGTGTTGCATTCATACAATGGCATGGAATGAAGTGTGTATATTTGTGTTCATTCATGTGTGAGTGTATATTGGAGAGCTATTTATCTCTTACACAAATGGAATACAAATGTTGTACTGCATCACAGCTTTCTCTGTTTATGCCATTAGCCTCGCTCTCCCCATGTCTGTAAACACACAAAACATGGTAAAACAGGCGGCCAGATAAGATTTTTGTGCTACACCCTAGATTAGTTATTTTCAAAAAGAAAATATGCATGGCTATTCAAACAGTCAAAAATATTCTGGCCTATAGAGGTATGTTTAATTGTGAGAATTTGAGGGAAAGCATTGGGATATTGGCCAGAGATAGATTTACCTCTTATGTCTCATGTGTGCATCCAGGAATATGATCAGTTGTTAAAAGAAACAGTGCTATGTCTGATTATTTTATACATTGGACAAGAATGACAAACATTTTACATAATTACACATTTTTCACAAATGTGACTTAGATCCTGTTGTTTATGTTTTGGATGGCACAAGTTCTAAACGTCTTTTAACAGTGAGAATCAATATAAGATCAGATTATTAGAGAAAGGAGGCAGTTCAGGCCAAACACCACACTATTCTGTTTTTAGAGATGGGCACAGAGATTGCACAGAAATCTGAATTTGACTGTTGAGAGGGAGCTTCTTATATACCTTTACCTCTTACCTTCAATCATCTGTTTTAAGAGAGGTGGTGATTTGTCCAACAACAGTTCTGTCATGAAAGGCGATAAAAAGGATCTAAGTCGAAGGTGACAAACATATGACTAACATAACCTGAAGTGGTTCTTTGAAATAAAAAGAGTAAAAGGCTTTTTAGACAGGTAATCTTGGGGAAGGACTCAAATCAATGAAAAAGAAAAAAAAGCTGTTCAGGGTCATTGTAACTGGTCTTTAAATACTATAATCAAAAACATAATTTACTTAAGTCATTAAAAACGACTAAAAAAACAGGGGCTGTTCAAACTTCAAAGTAAAAAAAAATGTAAAGTAACCCTAACCCTAACCCAATCTAAATGGTATATAAACATAATTTGTTCCTTTCTGTACAATGATGCAATGTTTTTTTCCTCAAAGAACAAGATAACAGTTTTGTTGTAGATGGGGCGAATGGTTCAGTGAAAGTTTGCCTTTCAAGTTGTCTCATAACAACTCTCTTAACCTGAAATGCTGACCCAGTATCATAGCACTAACGAAAAGATGACAGTGACCTAGCTCTGGGTCTTGTGGCCTGGTTAGCAGAGCCAAACCAGTGCCCCAGTTTTATTCAGCCCAACTTATTGGAAGTTACATCAAACCCAGTGGCTCTGTTTTGAGGCTCTTTGTTTGGCCTTGGACTGGACATAAAATGAAATAAAATGGGTGGATACTAGGTGTGTATAGGAGTCCAGTTGATATGTTTCACTCACAGTTAATCACTGTGCAGCAGACAGTGATAAACACCCACCAAAAAGTGAGGAAAAAAATAAAAGTGAAAGTGAATATCTATCGGTCAATATTAAAATAGCAACAATGATAATGTAATATCCTAAATTATTGAGAGACAATTCAGAAAGTAAAGGTTGGTTTTAATTTGATAGTGGTGGTTTGCTAGTTAACCCGTTGTGATACAAGCTGATAAAGTTAATTGCATTGGATAATCATATGCTATTGATCAAACCCTTGTGGAGTCAATATTAGGGAAAAAGAAGCTTCTTTTAATGTGACAAGATTAATATAATTTCTAGTTTCTGTGCATCTGTGTTTGACAAAACACAGACAAAACTCACATCTCATTACTGTAAGATCCAGTCAATCAGGAATTGGACATATTAGTAAGATTTATAAAATTAAATCCATGAATTTTATGTTAAAAAGCAATTTAAATGCTTACACCATTTGATAACCATATCCATGTTTCCATGCTTAATTAATCTGCTTTTGATTTTTGGATTCTCACAAGAGGTCCTTTAGTCTGAGTTGCTCCCCCTTTTTTTTTTTTTTTTTTTTTTTTTTTTTATTGTTTATACAATTTTCTACTATTTATTATTGTTATGTTTTACTCTGGCACAACAATTTCCTTCAGCATAAATAAAGTTGTTCTTATTCTTATTCTTATTCTTATTCTTATTCTTATTCTTATTCTTATTCTTATTCTTATTCTTATTCTTATTCTTATTCTTATTCTTATTCTTATTCTTATTCTTATTCTTATTCTTATTCTTATTCTTATTCTTATTCTTATTCTTATTCTTATTCTTATTCTTATTCTTGGACATTTATGTACATTTGGTCAGTTACAAGGACATTTTTATGGTTAAGGTTGTTCCATAGCAATGGAAGCATGGACATTAAAGTGTTGCTGAGGAAATCTGTCTTCATGCTGAGGTCACATCAACTTGATTGTTCAACAATCACACATGAAACCCACACATTACAGTACCATAAATTATTTAGGGGTGAGATAGAAGTGCGATCACACAGCTGATCTGCAGTAACTCATTCCAGGATTTCTTCATGAAAAGCAAACAGAATATACTCAGGGGAATCTAACACAAAAAGATACAGAAATAGTCTTCCTACACAATGAAAACCTATCAGAAAGAAGTGTTTTTAATGAACATACTGTCAAGGTTAATTTGCTGGACCCATGATGGAGATCCATCCATCAATCCATCTACCCCCGCTTACCCGGAGTTGGATCCTTGGGGCAGCAGCCAAATCAGTGTGGATCAGACCTCCTTCTCCCCCACCACGTGGTCCAGCTCCTCTGGGGGGACCCCAAAGTGTTCCAAGGACATGCTGGAGGGGCTATGTGGTCTTCCATGTGGTCTCCTCCCAGATGGACAGACCTCCCCCGGGAGCCGTCCAGGAGGCATCCTGACCAGATGCCCGAGCCACCTCATCTGATTCCTCTCTATGCGGAGGAGCTCCATCCTTCCCTCACTCATAAACAAGACCCCAAGATACTTGAACTCCTCCACTTGGGGCAGGACCTCTTCTGCGACCAGGAGTGGGCATTCCATCCATTTCTGGTTGAGCACCATAGCATTGGATTTGGAGGTGGTGATCCTCATCCCGGCCGCTTCACACTTCGGCTGAAGCTAGAGATCATGGCATGATGAAGCCAACTGAACTATATCATCTGCAAAAAACAGTGACTCAATCCGCCAAACCGGATACCCTCGATGCCCTGGCTGTGCTTAGAAATTCTGTCCATAAAACTTATGAACAGAATCGGTTCAATGGGCAGCCCTGGCAGAGTCCAACTCTCACTGGAAATGGGTCTGACTTACAACGGTAATACGGACCAAGCGCCGACACCAATCATACAGGGACTGAACAGCACATATAATGGGGTTCGGTACCCCATACTGCCGGAGCACCCCCACAAAATTGTCCACGGGACACGGTCCTATTCCTTCTCCAGATCCACAAAACACATGTTAACTGGTTGGGCAAACTCCCATGCTCCTGAAGGACCCTGCCGAGGATATAGAAGTGGTCCACTGTGGTCCATGGCTTGGACGAAAACCACACTGCTCCACCTGGATCTGAGGTTCAACGACCAAGCTGACCCTCTTCTCCTGCACCGCTGAATAGACCATAACGGGGAGGGTGAGGAGTATGATCCCCCTGGAGCACACCCTCCAATCCCACTTTTTGAAAAGTGGGATCACCACCCCAGTCTGCCAGACCAACGGCACCCCGACAACCACGTAATGCGGCAGAGGCGTGTCAGCCAGGACAGCCCTACTGCATCCAGAGCCTTGAGAAACCCAAGGCGGACTTCATCCACCCCTGGGGCCCTGCTACTGAAGAGCTTTTTGACTGCTTCAGCAACTTCAGCCCCAGAAATAGCTGTGTCCACTCCAGAGTCCCCTGGCTCTGCTTTCTCTTGGAGGAGATCTTGGAGGAATTTCTGCCACTGATCTGCAACGTCTCAAATTGAGGTCAGCAGCGCCCCGCTGCCACTGTACACAGTGTTGATGGAGCACTGCTACCCCTTCGTGAGCCACTGGATGGTGGACCAGAATCTTCTTGATGCCCACTAGAAGTTGTTCTCCACGGTTTCTCCGAACTTCTTCCATTCCCGAGCTTTTTCCTCAGCAATCACTTAGGATGCATGTTACTTGGCCTGCCTGTACCTGCCAGCTCCCGCCGGAGCCCCACAGGTTCTTCAATTTGACAGTATCCCTCACCTCTGGAGTCCACCAGTGGGTTTGAGGGCTGCCATGCCAACGCCTTACGGCTACAGCTCCTGTCTGCCACCTCAACAATGGAAGCATGAAACATGACCCATTCTGACCCAATGTCCCCCGACGCCCCTGGAAATTAAATCCCCATAGATCATATAGAGTCATTACACATAGTATGACATTTTTCTGGCCTATTATTCCTGATATTTTGAGGATTTTGGCTTAAAGAAAAACAAACGTCATGTCCCAGAATACTATGATGACTTTTCCATTATTAAACAAAAGATATTTAACTTTTTCATGATATCCTAATGTTTTAAAGTGTACTTTTATAACAAACAGTTAATTAGTTGGCTGTAATTTATTTGAAAGCTGCCAGGGTAAGTATCAAATTATTAAACTTCCAAAAAAATACTACCAGAGAGACACCTAAGAAGCTTTTCTATTTGAGAAAGTGGCGACAGTGTAGTTGACAGGAGCAGATACAGAAAAAAAAATCTCTCTGTTAAAGGAAATAGAAAGCAAAGACATGACAAGCAGACTAAAATATACAGAAAAACGTACAAGACATAAAAAGAAATATTTAGAAGTGAAGACTAAACCGCAGAGATCAGTGTCAAGAGAAACATGAAAGACCATCATAACTAAATGTCATTTTTTGAGTCTTAGCATGTTGCAGCAGGCGTAAGGAGTACAGATGCATAATGTTTCTGTGTGTCCTAATTTTTTATCCCAAACAGATTGATTGCAACATCTGAACATTGTCCCTTATCTCAAGCACACATAACCTGGAACTTGAACGTCTTCTTCCCTAAACAGTCGAGAACTATCTACAGTGTCCCAACCAGAAGCTACATTTTACACAGATATTAATACGTATTGTTTTTAGTTTTTCATTTCTCACAGTATTCAACACCCAAACCAACTTCTTTATAGTCTGTTTATATTACCTGTCCAAATCCCTACACTAAATTAGTTTTAAAGTTAATTGGTCTTTGTTTTCCTGTGTTTGATGTGGCACTTTCTTTGCTCTTTTATTCGTTTTAAAGATCATGGAGTTTTTGTTTTTTTTTGTAAAAAATATTGTCAATTGAAATGCAGGACACTGCAGCTCACCTACTCCTGAAGGACAACATTCATTCCTTTGAAGACTGCAATATCTGCATTCTGGCCGGAGACTTTAAGACAAAAGTCAAAGAGGCCATCTTTGTCAATGCGGGAAAAAAAACATCTCTGAAGAGAAGAGAAGACCATAGACCTTTCACTGGGCCGTAATGCCAGCCCTCAGATCCACTTCTGAAACTAGACCCAGGGGGCCTACTGAGCCTCAATCCAAGTAATCTAACATGTTTCCTTTGTTTCACTCTATACAAACTTTAGCTGCACAAATACCAGGGGTAGTTTGTTCATAGGGGTGATCTTGGGGATGCTCCACCACTGCATGTAAAAGGGGTGTTTTTCAAAATCATATTCTATCGCATTTACATCAGTTCGGAACATTGTAACTCCCCCTGAGTGTAATGTCCAGTCAGCCCGGAGTGCTGCTCCGTGGGAAAACGCCCCTTTTTGAATGATTCTCAGGACTTCACAGTTCAATAAAGAAGAAATATGTAACAGGCAGATACCTTCAGTTATCCCTTACATGCACACAGTACAAAGAGTTAGGGTTAGGGCTGCTGATGATAATGATGAGAAACAAATGACAGCTCTTTTCATATGAAGGGCAATTTGTGGTTACCATCGAAATCAGCAAATCTTTTTGTCTAGTCTATGGTGGTTTTCTGCCACCATTATCAACAAAACTTCTTCTGCCCTCACATCAGTGATCATAAAACAAACAAAGATAAAATACTCACACAAATATGTCTTCATTTATTACATGTTTTCTAAATTTTAACATTTTCCCTGGCTAAATGCCCTATAATGTTGATAATTTTATGCATAAGAAATGGAAAAATTGTGGCCCATACATATGTATTAGCAGTCAATAATTTTGGTGGGCGAGAGGAGACAGTAGGTGCATGCAAAGTGGGGTGTTCTAGCTGCTAGTGGAGCCTCTAAGCAGACCTGGTGGTTTTACTTTTTCAGCTGGTATCCCGTCACTGCATCTGCTTGATTGCCACTCATATTGTGTACATTAATGACAAACAAACAACTCAGGGATATGATCAAAAAACAGTAAAGCACATAACCCACTCAATGGTTGAATGTAAAGAATATTTTCATTGTGGGTCCATGGCTTCGGTGGGGGTTGTTATGGCGAATACCAAATATTTTATTTATTTAATTTTATAGTCATTGGTGTTGCTTAGAGACTTAACTCCGACTCGTCCATTTCCAAGCACTAATACATGTTACTCGGGGTATTAATGAAAAGTTCTTTCTGCCACAAAAGTTGGTTTGGCACTGAATCCTCAAAAAGCTTAATGCCTGTGCCCAGTTTTAGTTTGATTATTTTGATTGTTTTGTCATCGGGATGTAAGAAATTTTAGCTTAACAGATCATTGAATTCACCATAAATCAGGCATGGACATGTTCAGGCTCATACCTGCGAGGCAGTGACTCTTTTTGCCTCCAATTTACAATTATGAGAACTCGAAGAAGTATCTTATTTGATCACCAGCATGCGTGTTGACTACTATCCCATTTCTCATCAGCATTCCCCTCTTTCACCTACACCCACACACCCAAAAAACATCCACAGGAGTACATGTGTTCTAAAAGACTAACACTCATCTTAAACAAATAAAACAAGAGCGTTTTACAACAGAATTTCAGCCCCTTGAAGGGTCACCCAGGGCAAACATGTGCCAGGTGAGGGACCAGACAAAATTCAGAAGACCCTCAAGAAGAAAAACATTGGATCCAGACTTCCCTTGCCGAGACGCAGTTCATCGAGGACCCCCAAAGAGCCAGGCCCAGGGGCAGGACTCAATGGCAAGCGCCCAGTGGCAGGGCCTGCACCGATGGGGCTCAGCCGCGCACAGCCCGAAGGATTGAAATGGGTCCTCCTCTGGGCTCATCTACCACAGGAAGGGTCAAGGAGGTTGGGTGCAGTGCGAGCCGGGTGATGGCCAGAGTGGGTGACCTTGGCAGTCTGATCCTCGGCTGCAGAGGCTGGCTCTTGAGACATGGAATGTCTCCTCTCTGGTGGGGAAGGAGCCCAAGCTGGTGTGCAAGGCTGAGAGAGGCCAACTAGATATAGTCAGACTCACCTCAATGCACAGCTTGGGGTCTGGAACCAGGGCTCTCAAGGGGAGCTGGACTCTTATTTACTCTGGAGTTGCCCCCGGTTAGAGGCGCCAGGCAGGTGTGGCATATTGACTCTGCGCCTGTATTTTGGGGTTCAACTCAGTGGACAACAGGGTAGCCTCCCTCCGCCTTCAGGTGGGGGGGACAGATTCTGACCTGTTTGTGGCTATGCACTCAACAACAGTTCAGTTTACCCAGCCTTCTTGGGATCCCTCGAGGGGCTGCTAGAGAGCGCTCCTACTGGGGGCTCATTCTACTGGGAGAATTCACATGGGCAATGACAGTGTGACTTGGAAGGGCGTGACTAGGAGGAATGCCCCCCCTGTTCTAAGCCAGAGTGGGATTTTCTTAATGGACTTCTGTGCTCATTACAAATTTTCCATGACAAACACCATGTTCAGGCATAAAGATGTCCATGTGTTCACTTGACACCAACACATCTTAGGCTACAGTTCTTTGATCGACCTTGTGGTCGTGTCGTCGTACTTTCTGCCGCATGTCCTGGACATTCCGGTGAAGAGAGGGGTGGAGATGTCAGCTGGTCACGACCTGGTGGTGAGCTGGCTCCGATGGTGGGGGATGACGGTCAGACCTGGCAAACCCAAACGTAATGTGAGGGTCTGCCAGAGTCCCCTGTCAGGAGGAGTTTTAGCTCCCATCACAAGCAGAGCTATAACCCCGTCCCCAGGGAGGCAGGGAACAATGAATCCAAATGGGGCGTGTTCAGTGCTTACATTGTCAAAGGTGGCAGATCGGAGAAACGGCTGTAATTGCATCCCTCAAACCCATTGGTGAACCCCAGTAGTGAGGGGCTGCTGTAAAACTGAAGGAGTCCTGTCAGCCTATCGGCCTTTCTGGCCTGTGGGGCTGCAGAGATTACCTTGTACTTGTCAGGTACCAGCAGGCCAAGTGGCATGCAGCCTCAGTGATTGCCGAGGCAAAAACTCAGCAACCACTGCCATAAATGGAGGAGTTCAAATATCTCGGGGTCTTGTTGACGAGTGAGGGGAGGATGGAGCGGGAGATCGACAGGTGGATTGGTGCGGTGTCTGCAGTGATGCAGATTTTGTTCTGTCTGTCGTGGCGAAGAGGGAGCTGAGCCCAAAGGTGACAGAAAGAATGAGATTTTGGATACAAGCAGCCGAAATGAGTTTTCTCCGCAGGGTGGCTGGACTCTCCCTTAGAGATAGGGTGAGAAGTTTGCGCATCTGGGAGGATCTCAGAGTAGAGCCACTGCCCCCAGAGAGGAGTCAGATGAAGTGGCTTGGGCATCTGGTCAGGATGCCTCCTTTACACCTTCCAAGGGGGGTATTTCAGGCATGTCTATCAGGGAGGAGACCCAGGGAAGACCCAGGATACGCTGCAGAGACTGTCTGCAGGCTGGCCTGGGACCACTTTGGGGTCCCCCCTGAGGAGCTTGAGCATGGGGGGGGTCTGGGCCTCACTGCTCCGGCTGCTATCCCTGCGACCCGAACCAAGATAAGCAGAGGAAGATGGGTGGACATTGGTGGTTTCACATTTAGTAGTATTGTCTCCCCGAGCCAGCTTCTAGGGGGCATGGGCAGTGTCTCCCTGAGTCGCAACCAAGCTCAAATAAATGCAGAAGGTTGCGTCAGGAAGGGCATCCAGGGCATAAAACTTTTGCATAAACCAAATGTGCGAATCAAAACTAAGAATCTCATTACGGATCAGTTGAGACCCAGGTCAGCAAAGATCACGATTGGTGCTGATAACCGAATGGGTATCAGTGGAAATTTGGCTACTGTAGCCCAAAGAACAGGAGGAAGGCGTGTTTCGGAAGCAGAGAGGAAAAGCAAGAGTCTGGGACTGTGAGTAGGGACTTTCAATATTGGGATGATGACAGGAAAAGGTAGACAGTTGAAGAGTATGATGCAGTATGATGCAGAGAAGGAGGGGGGATATACTGTGTCCAGGAGACCTGGTGGAAAGGTAGTAAGTCTATAAGTTGTTCAGTTGTACTATCTTGGTAATGACAGGAAGAGAAATGAAGTAGGAGTTATCTTGAAGTTTGTCAGGAATGAATTCTTGAGGTGAAAAGAATGTCTGACATACTTATGAGCCTGAAACTGGAAATTGAAGGTGTGAAACACAATGTTGGTAGTGGCTAAGAGTTAGAGGAGAGGGAGAAGTTCTGGAATGAGAATCTTAGGAAAACTGAAGCCACCTGACAAAGATTGAAAAGTGAAAAGTTAGACTAGCTTAGACCAAAGTGTGTTCCTACTTCTTCCTACTATTCAGTGTTGTCTGTGTTGCTGCCATATTCTTCTTCTTCATTTGGCTTTTCCCTTCAATGGTCACCACAGTGAATAAACTCTGTCCATCTAACCCTATTCTCTGTATCCTCTTCTCTCACACCAACTACCTTCATATCCTCTCTCACTACGTCCAAATCTTCTCCTTCCTCTTCCTCGAGACCTCTTGTCTGGCAGCTCCAATTCCAGCATCCACCTTCCAACATATTCTCTATCCCTCCTTTGTACATGACCCAACCATCTCAGTCTGGCTTTTCTGGTCTTCTCTCCAACACATCAAACATGTGCTGTTCCTCTGATAGACTCATTCCTGATCCTATCCATCCTGGTCACTCCCGAAGAGAACCTCAATACCTTCATCTCTGAAACCTCTAGTTCTGCCTCGTGTCTTTTCATTGTTGTAACTGTTTCTAGGCCATACAGCATCGCTGGTCTCACCACTGTCTTATACACCTTTCATTCTGGCCGATAGTCTTCTATCACATAGTACCCCTGACACTTTTCTCCACCCATTCCAACCTGCTTGGACCAATCTCTCCACCTCTTTTCCACACTGTCCGTTGATCTGGACTGTTGACCCCAAGTACCCGAATTCCTCCAGCTTCTTGATCTCCACTCCCTGTGGTCCCACCACTCCACCCGAGTTCCTCTCATTTACACACATGTATTCTGTCTTGCTGCGACTTTCATTCCTCTCCTTTCCAGAGCATACCTCCACCTCTCTAGATTTTCCTCTACCTGTTTTCTTCTCTTACAACAAATCACAATGTCATCTGCAAACATCATGGAGATTCCTGTCAAACCTCATCTGTCAGCCTGTCCATCACCACTGCGAACAAGAAGGGGCTCAGAGTTGATCCCCGATGGAGTCCCACCTCCACCTTAAAGTTCTCTGTTACCCCTACAGCACACCGTACCACTATCTCACAGCTAGCATACATGTCCTGCACCAGTTTAACATACTTCTCTGCCATTCCAGACTTCCTCATACAATACCAGAGCTCCTCTCTTGGCACCTTGTCATATGCTTTTTCAAGGTCCACAATAACACAATGCAGCTCCCTCTGTCCTTTACTGTACTTCTGTATTAGCATTCTCAATCCAAATACTGCATCTGTAGGACTCTTTCTAGGCATGAAGCCATACTGCTGTTGACAAATGCTGACTTGTGCTCTCAGTCTACTTTTCACTACTCTTTCCCATAACGTCATTGTATGCCTCATCAACTTTATCCCTCTATAGTTGCCGCAATTCTGCACATCCCCCTTATTCTTAAAATTAGGCACCATCACACTTTGTCTCCACTCTTCAGGCATCGTCTCACTCTTTAAGATCCTGTTGAATAATCGAGTCAGAAAATCTACCACTGCCTCTCCCAGACACTTCCAGACCTCCATAGGTATATCATCAGGACCAACTGCTTTTCCACTCTTCATCCTCTACAATACCTTCCTCTCTTCACTTTTACTAATTTGTGCTACTTTGTGGTCTACAATAGTCCCCTCTTTCACCCTTGCCTCCCTTTCATTTTCCTCTTTTATCAGCTCTTCAAAGTACTCTTTCCATCTTCCCATCACTCTTCTAGCATCTGTCAATACATTTCCCTCTCCGTCCTTAATCATCCAGACCTGTTGTACATCCTTTCCATCTTTATCTCGCTGTTTTGCCAACCTGTACAGATCATTCTCACCCTCCTTACCATCCAACCGAGCATACAAGTCATCGTACGCCCTTTGTTTTGCCTTTGCTACCTCTATCTTTACCTCTCTCCACATCTCCCTGAACTCCTGTCTGTTCTCTTCAGTCCTCTCAGTATCCCACTTCTTCTTTGCTGACCGCTGTCTCTGTATATACTCCTGCAGTTCCTCAATCCACCATCAAGTATCCTTATCTACTTTCCTTCCAGATGGCACACCAAGTATTCTTCTACCTGTCTGCCTTATAACACTAGCTGTTGTTGTCCAACATCTGGAAGCTCACCTTGACCACCCAGACCCTTTCTCAGATCCTCCCTGAAAACCATGCAACACTCCTCCCTTTTCAGCTTCCACCACTTTGTCCTCTGCTCTGCCTTTGTCCTCTTCATCTTCCTTGTCACCAGAGTCATCCTACAAACCACCATCCTATGCTGTCTGGCTACACTCTCCCCTACAACTACTTTGCAGTCACTAATCTCTTTGAGGTTACCTCGGCTATACAAGATGTAGTTTACCTGCATGCTCCTACCTCCGCTCTTATAAGTTACCCTATGTTCCATTTTTTTCTGGAAAAAGGTGTTCACGACAGCCTTTTCCATCCTTTTTGCAAAATCTACCACCATCTGTCCCACTGCATTCCTATCATGTATACCAAATCTGCCCATCACTTCTTCATCTCCTCTATTGCCTTCACCAACATGTCCATTGAAGTCTGCACCAATTTACCACTCTCTCATTTCTGGGAATATTCTGCATCACTCCTTTTAAGTCATTCCAGAACTTCTCCTCCTCTTCAGATTCACATCCAACCTGCGGGGCATAGCCACTAACAACATTGAGCATCACACCTTCAATTTCCAGTTTCAGACCCATAAGTCTATCTGACATTCTTTCCAGCTTCCAGAATGTTCCTAACAAACCGCTTCTTCAAGATAACTCCTACTCCTTTTCTCTTCTTGTTAGTACCATAATAGTACAACTTAAAGCCTGCTCGTAAGCTTCTAGCCTTACTACCTTTCCACCTGGTCTCCTGGACATACTGTATAACCACCTTCCGTCTCTGCATCATGTCGACCAACTCTCTACCTTTTCCTGTCATAGTCCCGATATTCAAAGTCCCTACTATCAGTCCCAGGTTCGTTCCTTTCCTCCTCTCTCTCTGCTTCTGAACACGCACTCCTCCTCTTCTTCTTGTTCTTGTTCTTCGACCCACAATAGCCCGATTTCCATTAGTACCCTGTAGGTCATTACATGTCATTACATTACAATGGCGGTCGTTGTTAACCCGGTCCATGACCGATCCGGTATGATATAGTTATGGTTGACTCGCATGTTTGGTTTTGGCAAAAGTTTTATGCCGGATGCCCTTCCGGACGCAACCCTCTGCATTTATCTGGGCTTGGGACAAGCACAGGGAGTCACTGCTCCACGCCCCCCCAAGGCAGGCTTGGAGAGGCACGGTGCCAGTGCCGCCCTGAGGCTGCATTATTCCAAATACAAACTCTAATTACAAAAAATATATCATTTCAAACCGACGGGTTTGAGGCAAATCATTTATTCTTTGCGGCATGGTTGGTGGCCCACAAACCAGTACCTTTCTGCTTCCCTTTGGTTCAGGACAGCCCTCCTTAAAGTTCAAACATACAGATCTATGACGATACGGCTTACATATACACATATATATGTGTGTTACACACACACACACACATATATATACATATATATATATACACACACACATTTATATATACACACACACACATATATATATATATATATACATTTATACATATATATGTGTGTGTGTATATATATATATATATATGTGAGCTGCAGTGCTGTTAAAAAAGCTGTAAAATGAGCCAAGAATACAGGATCTGGTTGCAGATAACAATCAGTGACTTTCATCACGGGTGGAACACATAATAGTATATTAATTGATTATATAAGGGGAATTTTCATTGTACTCAATTAATTACTGCTCCTTAATGCTCAGGGAAGAAGAGTTAGCCAAGTTTAGTTGGCCAAACAGTTGGCCAAGATGGGGTGAAGTTGAAGAACAGTGAATGAAGTTTAACCTCTGAATTACTGATATGACTGGTAAGGCAATGTCACAATGACAAAAGCTGAACTTTGTGTGCCAAAGAAATGAAATGTAGCCGCACCTGTGTCACAACTGAGCTAGGATGTGGACCCAAATATAAGGGCCATACAACAAAGTTCAAATAAACAATTTTCAATGGCAAGAGTGAAAAGGGGAAAATAACAAGGAAAATGTTTCACAAGTAGTAATGGATGTGCTGTGCCTGGGCTTGGGCGCTTGTGTCGAGAAATTCAGAAAGTCCCTTATGAATCCCGTATCAGGGCGAGTGATATCACTGATGACATTCGAAGCCTTGCTAGTTCACGAAGTGGTTTGAGTGTTGATATTACCATGTTTTCCAGACTATTGAGTGCACCCAAATATAAGCCGCACCACCTAAAAATAAACAAATAAAAATATGTGAACATATATAGGCCACACTTGTCTATAAGCTGCAGATATTTACACAGAAACATTATTTTTTACTTTTAAATATAAACATACCGTTAACGTCCACAAATACGTGCTTTTTTTTTCCAAACAGTGCCTATAACATGGCTGATGAAAAAGACTAATAGTAAATAACACAAAGATCGGGCCGGATCGGGCCAACAAATAGGTTTAATCCAGCTCGCAAAGCTAAAAGATTAACATAACAGGTTTCAGGGGTGAATTGAAGGAAAGCTATATGTATATGTATATGTATATGTATATGTATATGTATATGTATATGGATATGGATATGGATATGGATATGGATATGGATATGGATATGGATATGGATATGGATATGGATATGGATATGGATACATGGAAATGGGGAACAGGTGAGACAAGACAGTCAAATGACAGGAAGGGTAGATGCAAAATCCAACAGAAAACCATAAGAGGGACAGAAGTAAGCATTGTTTCCTGGTCATGACATTAGGTAACACAAGTTATCATTCAATAATTCTAGAGAAATATTTAGCAATTAACATGCAAATTCAGTCATGCAATGGCAAAATGAAGGACTTAAAAATGTTAAAAAAGAAGACCCTACAAATAAGCCAGATGGATATCCATCATCTGCCGCTTATCCTCCACTCAGGGTCACGGGGGACGCTGAAGTCTGTCCCAGCTGTCATCGGGCGAGAGGCAGGGTACACCCTGGACTGGTCGCTAGTCAATCCAGGTCCACATATATAGACAAACAACCATTCACTCACTCATTCGGGGCAATTTTCCGTTTTTTCCAAACTACCTGCTGCATGTTTTTGGGCAGGAAATTGGAGAACCTGGAGGAAACCCATACTGACACAGAGAGAACGCCACGCAGAAAGATCCCCCTGTCATAATCAAACCAGGGTCCGTCATGCTGTAAGGCTGAAGCACTGACTACTGTGCCACCGTGCCATCCCCAGATGAATATCTTTATAATAAATTATTGTGCACTTCATTGATAATTTAGGACCAAAACCATCAAATACTTATTTATTTATTTTACTTTAATTTTTTTTGTTGAGCAAGATTATTTGCAGCTGTGTGTGTGTGTGTGTGTGTGTGTGTGTGTGTGTGTGTGTGTGTGTGTGTGTGTGCGTGCGTGTGTGTGTGCAATGTTTTCTGTCTGCCGTGGTGAGAGCAGGCTGGCTTCCCTGTAGAGCACAATCACTCTGCATGGCTTAACACAATCACACAACGTAAACCTGACTCTCACAGCCCACTGAGACAGAGAAGCAGAGAGAGCAGGAAGCATGGAAGAATGTATTGGACATGTGAATGTGTGTGTCCTTGAAGGACAAAAGGCCGTCCCATCTGTTCCATTGTTACAGTCTTACTTACAGATCAGATGGATATGACATTTGAAATGAGTGGTCAAGCTTACATTAAGAATCCTGACATGGACCCTCTCTATTCAATGCTGTACTTTGTCATTTTGTGCTTCCATAAAGGTGTTCATACAGTTGTAGAAATCTCTTCATTCTGGGGAGAGAAAGTGAGCCTACATATAATAATCCATATTTTTTTAGGGGGCTGGGTAAAGTTAAGGTTATGTGCAATTGATTAAGTAATGATTAATTGCAATCCAAGCACATTTATTTCAGTGTAGTGTCAAATGGTAAAATCATTGTGTTAGTCTGAGATTACTTTGTTCAGATATCCCCTTGTTTCTTACCAAAACTTCAGTATAGTAAGGGATATATCATATTGATTTTTGTATATGATAAAAAAATCCTTAAAAGGGATGCATTTTCAGCTATGTATGTTAAGTTTATGCTTAATATTTTCTGTGATGTTGGAAAATAATGCATATCCATAATGTAAGCAGGATAGTCACCTTTAGTAGGTCAATTTAGTTTGGAAAAAATACCACAAATCCCTTTAGAAAACATAGATGGAACTTCAGGAAGAGGAATACATCTCCTGGGATGAACAGAGGTGTCACAGATGCTACTTGTAGAATTTTCCACAAACTTATGAACACTATAAAACTGATAAGGGACAGGAAGCAGGTTTATGTTTGTACCCCAGAAAATGATTTAAGGTAAGTTAACGGAGGAAAGTGCTCGAAGATCAATGGTGTATGAGTATGGTTCTGGGTTTTGATATAATTTCCATTATCAGTGCCAAATCAAATATTTAAAGTAAGTTTAAGGAGGAAAGTGCTTGGAGATCAATGGTTTATGAGTATGGTTCTAGGTTTTGATATAATTTTAATTATCAGTGCCAAATCAATCATTTGTAAATGATTTTGTTATCATCTTGCTATGTAATGTCATCATTGGAACCTATACCTTTGTGAGCTATTCCATTTTAAGTCAAGAGAGTTGCAGAGGCACTTATGTGTAGTGGCAGTGAAAGGATTAGTAAGCCATTAGCATAATCAGAGGAGGTAATCGGACTATTCTCTATCTGTGACAACAATCAGTCAAGTGAGACAAACATCTGCCTATTGAGTCTATCACTAATGCAATAATATGATGAATAACCCAGTCATTTGGTGCTCAATGTTATCGATAAGAGCGACTGAGGCAGTTGCAAGTGGCAAACCTCTACTTGTTATCTTATAAAGGACACAGATACAAAAATAATGGACATCAAAATGTCCCTGCCCATTTTTGACATGGGATAGTTACTTCAGTAAAAATAACCTTAAGCGGATAGAAGATTCTCACAAGTGATGTTATGGAAAATCATCTTGATGCTACAGGTCTGCTTAGATTACTAGAGCCAGTAAAATATTACTTAAATAAATTAAACATTAAATAAAACCTCACAAATTCTAAATCAGCCAATACACTTTGACAGTTTGCATTCAGGCATAGTGTTATATTTGTTTAACTGGAATTCATGAGTTTGTGTGTGTGTGTGTGTGTGTGTTGTGATGAGTCTAGTGCAGACTGCTAAGTGAGCCATTGCATGTAGGGATGCCTGCAATCTCCCTCCTTAACCCTCTGCCCCTGATGGGGCCCAGGAACCAGTTAGTAAGTTTTCTGTGGTCATTACATAGCAGTTATCGCTCACTAATTCACCCTGGGGCCACAAGGAGCTGCAGTGATCCCCAGAGGTATCTGTGCCACTTGGGTAAACCCAGGAAGGTATGATGGCTAAAGGAGTAAAACCTGAACACAAATACACAGACGGGAATAGGCAATAGGCCGACCCCAGAAGACTGGACTACCAGCAGTCACTTGCAGCTCGAACCAGAGTGAAGGTCGGCGTGAGTTTCACATGCCACTGATAGATAGTCTGCTAGAGCGAAGAACGGTGGAAGTGAGGACTGCACGCCCACTCCCTCACCTTAAACTCTTCCCTTGCACAAGCTCCTTGTTCCATCCACCTCCCTCCCCTACACCCTCAAAAAGCCCTGTGGCGATGTGGAATGGCAGCAGGCACAGGCCAAGGATGTGGCTGGCAGTGCCTGGCCAAACCATGCACACAGGCAGCAGTGGAGTGACGGTTGTTGTGTTGTGGGATGGGGCAGCGTATCACCTTGGCAGCTTTTACTGAATCTGAGCAGCTCCACACTGCTCACCCCTGGTGGGGAAGGACCTGGAAAAGGTGGTCCAAATATTGTCTGCACCCCCTAACTCTGGATGGCTAGCTACAGCCATCGCAGAATTCCCTGCTTAACAAAAACAAAAAAGAATATACATCTGCACATCGCCATCTGGACATGCAGGAACTATCCAACAGCTCTTTTAGCCCTTGACCTTGCACAATATAACATGGACGTTGCAGCACTCATGGAAACCAGGCTACATGGAGAGGATTCCTTTACAGAGGCGGGAGCAGGCGACACCTTCTTTTGGAAAGGGGTTGTGGAAGGCTTCCATCGCATCCACAGTGTGGGTTTAGCGGTGAAGACCCTACTGCTGCAGCATATCCCAGAGTCCCCTATAGGCATCAGCGAGTGGCCCATGCCATGGCGCAGTCCTCTCGCCAAAAAACGCTTTGCCACTCTCATCAGTGCCTATGCATCAACCCTGGATGCAGAAATTAGAGTAAAAGGGGATTTCTACAGAAACCTTGATGCAGTCATCCAGAAAATCCCGCCACAGACAAAGTCCTACTTATGGGCAAATTCAGCGCTGGGTGGGTACCGAAAATCTTATCTTGAATAAGGTCATTGGACAGGAGGGGTAGGAAAAATGAACAGCAATGGGCAACGGCTGCTGTCCCTCTTTGCAAAACACCAGCTGCTTGTCACAAACACCACCTTTCAGATGAAAAACGCCTCAAAACCATATGGCAACATCCAAAATCCAAACACTGGCATCTTTTGGACTATATCATTATCAGACAGAGACAGACAGGATGTGATGATTACCAGAGCCATGGATGGGGTGTAGTGCTGGACCAACCACTTTGTGGTCAGATCCAAATTGCACCTGATCATCCCACCCTGCTGCCCTAAGGTAACCCCCAAACATAAGGCAGAACATTGCAGTTCTTACCAATCCAGACACTGTTGACAACCTCTGTCACCACCTTACATGCAACCTTTCCCATATTCAGAAGGATGCTGATGCCAGTGCCTGGCCAGCTCTATCTGCAGTCATCCTCTGCGCAGCCTCAAAAGCCCTTGGCACCAATACCAAACAGCACCAGGACTGGTTTGACAAGAACTCTACCCATATCCATGTGGTTCTGCAAGAAAAGCAGCAGGCGCAGCTTAAAATCTAACTTCAATAGGCTAGAGCCAAAACACAACTAGCCCTAAGGGCCAGAGAACACTTGATGGCTGCAGAAACCAAAAGAAATTCTACACCTTTCTGATTGCAATGACAGACAGGGCTTCTATGATGCCATTAAAGCTTTATGTGATCCAAGTAATAAGATATCCATCCCTGTCCGACCTGCTGCTGACAGCCTACTCAAGGACTGCCAAGAGAACCTTGAGTGCTGGGCCAATCAATTTAAAAGTCTCCTCAATCACACCAAACCTGCAACCTGAATATTCTTGAAAAGCTGCCAGCTATGCCTCAGATGCAACATCTAGACACCCTGCCACACTTCTCAGAAACATGCAAGGCCATCAGGAGTTTAACAAACAACAAAGACTGGGATCTGATGGTATTCCAGCAAAGGTAATCAGACATGGAGGTTATCTTCTCGCATGCCGTGTACACCTCCTGATCACCCAAATCTGGCAACCTGAGAAAGTGCTCCAGGTGTGTGTGTGTCAGAGAAGTAGATGATGGAATAATTCCTCTTCTTCTTCTTCTTCTTCTTCTTCTTCTTCTTCTTCTTCTTCTTCTTCTTCTTCTTTCGGCTTTTCCCTTCAGGAGTTGCCACAGCGAATCAACTTTCTCCATCTAACCCTATACTTCGTATCCTCCTCTCTCACACCAACTACCTTCATATCCTCTCACTACGTCCATAAATCTTCTCTTTGGTCTTCCTCGAGACCTCTTGCCTGGCAGCTCCAATTCTAGCATCTGTCTACCAATGTATTCTCTATCCCTCCTCTGTACGTGACCCAACCATCTCAGTCTGGCTTCTCTGACCTTCTCTCCAAAACATCTAGCATGTGCTGTTCCTCTGATAGACTCATTCCTGATCCTATCCATCCTGGTCACTCCCAAACAGAACCTCAACATCTTCATCTCTGCAACCTCTAGTTCTACATGCTGTCTTTTGGTCATTGTAACAGTTTCTAGGCCACAGCATCGCTGGTCTCACCACTGTCTTGTACACCTTTCCTTTTATTCTGGCCGATAGTCTTCTATCACAAAGTACCCCCTGACCCTTTTCTCCACCCATTCCAACCTGCTTAGAGCCGTCTCTTCACGTCTTTTCAACAATCTTCATTGCTCCGGACTGTTGACCCTAAGTACCTGAAATCCTCCAGCTTCTTGATCTCCACACACTGAAGCCTCACCATTCCACTCGAGTTTCTCTCATTCACACACATATATTCTGTCTTGCTGCAACTACCTTTCAGTCTTCTCCTTTCCAGAACACACCTTCACCTCTCTAGATTTTCCTGGACCTGTTGTCTGCTCTCACTACAGATCACAATGTCATCCGCAAACATCATGGTCCATGGGGATTCCTGTCTAATCTCATCTGTCACCCTGCCCATCACCGTTGCGGACAAGAATGGGCTCAGAGCTGATCCCTGTTGGAGTCCCACTTCCACTTCCACCTTGAACTTCTCTGTTACCCCTACAGCACACCGTACCAGCGTCTTACAGCTAGCATACATGTCCTGCACCAGTCTAACATACTTCTCTGCCACTCCAGACTTCCTCATACAATACCAGAGCTCCTCTCTTGGCACCCTGTCATATGCTTTTTCTAGGTCTACAAAAACACAATGCAGCTCCCTCTGGCCTTCTCTGTACTTTTCTATTAGCATTCTCAAAGCAAATACTGCATATGTATTACTCTTCCTAGGCATGAAGCCATACTGCTGTTCACAAATACTGACTTTTGCTTTAAGTCTAGTTTCCACTACTCTTTCCCATAACTTCATTGTATGGTTCATCAACTTTATCCCTCTATAGCTGCCACAATTCTGCACATCCCCTTTATTCTTAAAAATAGGCACCATCACACTTTGTCTCCATTCTTCAGGCATCTTCTCACTCTTTAAGATCCTGTTGGACAATCTAGTCAGAAAATCTACCGCTGCCTCTCCTAGACACTTCCAGACCTCCACAGGTATATCATCACGACCAACTGCTTTTCCACTCTTCATCCTCTTCAATGCCTTCCTCACTTCACTTTTACTAATTTGTGCTACTTTGTGGTCTACAATAGTCCCCTCTTTCACCCTTGCCTCCCTTTCATTTTCCTCTTTTATCAGCTCTTCAAAGTACTCTTTCCATCTTCCCATCACTCTTCTAGCATCTGTCAATACATTTCCCTCTCCGTCCTTAATCATCCAGACCTGTTGTACATCCTTTCCATCTTTATCTCGCTGTTTTGCCAACCTGTACAGATCATTCTCACCCTCCTTACCATCCAACAGAGCATACAAGTCATCGTACGCCCTTTGTTTTGCCTTTGCTACCTCTATCTTTACCTCTCTCCACATCTCCCTGAACTCCTGTCTGTTCTCTTCAGTCCTCTTAGTATCCCACTCCTTCTTTGCTAACCAATTTCTCTGTATATACTCCTGCACTTCCTCAATCCATCACCAAGTCTTCTTATCTACTTTGCTTCCAGATGACAAGCCAAGTACTCTTGTACCTGTCTCCCTGATAACACTAGCTGTAGATGTCCAATCATCTGGAAGCTCACCCTGACCACCCAGACCCTTTCTCAACTCCTCTCTGAAAACCATGCAACACTCCTCCCTTTTCAGCTTCCACCACTTTGTCCTCTGCTCTGCCTTTGTCCTCTTCATCTTCCTTGTCACCAGAGTCATCCTACAAACCACCATCCTATGCTGTCTGGCTACACTCTCCCCTACAACTACTTTGCAGTCACTGATCTCTTTCAGGTTACCTCATCTATACAAGATGTAGTTTACCTGCGTGCTCCTACCTCCGCTCTTATAAGTTACCCTATGTTCCATTTTTTTCTGGAAAAAGGTGTTCACTACAGCCTTTTCCATCCTTTTTGCAAAATCTACCACCATCTGTCCCACTGCATTCCTATCCTGTATACCAAATCTGCCCATCACTTCTTCATCCCCTCTATTGCCTTCACCAACATGTCCATTGAAGTCTGCACCAATTTACCACTCTCTCATTTCTGGGAATATTCTGCATCACTCCTTTTAAGTCATTCCAGAACTTCTCCTCCTCTTCAGATTCACATCCAACCTGCGGGGCATAGCCACTAACAACATTGAGCATCACACCTTCAATTTCCAGTTTCAGACCCATAAGTCTATCTGACATTCTTTCCAGCTTCCAGAATGTTCCTAACAAACCGCTTCTTCAAGATAACTCCTACTCCTTTTCTCTTCTTGTTAGTACCATAATAGTACAACTTAAAGCCTGCTCGTAAGCTTCTAGCCTTACTACCTTTCCACCTGGTCTCCTGGACATACTGTATAACCACCTTCCGTCTCTGCATCATGTCGACCAACTCTCTACCTTTTCCTGTCATAGTCCCGATATTCAAAGTCCCTACTATCAGTCCCAGGTTCGTTCCTTTCCTCCTCTCTCTCTGCTTCTGAACACGCACTCCTCCTCTTCTTCTTGTTCTTGTTCTTCGACCCACAGTAGCCCAATTTCCATTAGTACTCTGTGGGTCATCAGTACCAATGGCAGTCGTTGTTAACCCAGTCCACGACCGATCTGGTATGATGTAGTTATGGTTGACTCGCATGTTTGGTTTTGGCAAAAGTTTTACGCCGGATGCCCTTCCTGACGCAACCCTCTGCATTTATCCGGGCTTGGGACCGGCACAGGGAGACACTGCTCCACGCCCCCCCAAGGCAAGCTTGGACAGAAACGGGCCAGTGCCGCCCTGAGGCCGCCCTGACACCCATCCGACATCAAAAACTATTGACCTTTCTCCCCACTACCCTTCTCTCAAAAACACTTGTCTTCAACCAACTCTCTCACTACCTTTAGCAAAACAACCTCCTGGACCCTCTTCAGTCAGGGTTCAAAGTAGGTCACTCAACACAGACGGCCCTCTTTGGGGTGTCACAATCACTGCAGGAAGCGAGAGCAGCCTCTCTTTCGTCTGTGCTTATACTTCTTGACCTGTCAGCCGCAATCGAAACAGTCACCACCAGATCCTTGTCTCCACCCTCAAGGGTCTGGTTGTCACAGGATCTGTACTCTCCCTATTGGCATCCTCCCTGACAGGTCGCTCCTACCAGGTGACATGGCGGGGGGCTGTGTCTGAACCATGCAGACTGTCTACCAGTGTTCCATAAGATTCGTTTTTAGGCCCTCTCCTCTTCTCCCTGTATACAACATCGTGTGGTTCTGTCGTTCGCTCACATAGCTTCTCTTACCACTCCTATGCTGATCCTGATACACAGCTGATCCTGTCCTTCCCCCCGTCAGCCACACAGGTGGAAGTCTGAATTACAGCTTGCCTGTCCGACATCTCAGATTGGATGTCAAGTAACCACCTGGAGCTCAACCTGGACAAGATTGAGCTGCTCTTTCTCCCAGGGAAAGGTTGTCCGCATAGAGACGTTGCCATCACCATCAACAACACCATGATAAGGCCAACCACAACAGTTGCCATTCTCAGCGAACGTCGCAGCAGTCGCACGTTCCTGCAGACTCTTCCTCTACACAAGATTCGCAGATTCCTCAGCGCAGATACTCATCCAGGCTCCAATCACCTCAGGTCTGGACTGCTTCAACTCCCACCTTGCCGATGCCCCAGCGTTAACCAGAAAGTGGCAGCCCGCCCAGTATTCAACCATCCCAAATTCTCCCACACAACTCCCCGTCTTATGTCCCTTCACTGGCTTCCGGTAGCCGCCGGCATCAAGTTCAAGACCCTGGTGCTTGCCTACTGGGAAGTGAATGGGACAGCCCCGTCTTATCTCCAGGATATGGCCAAGCCACATGTCCCTATCCGTCCCCTGCGATCTGCCACCTCTTGGCGACTATTCACCCCATCACTCAGAGCCCCTGGCTGCCGATCAAACCGGTCTAGTCTCTTCTTGGTCTTGGATTCTCAATGGTGGAACGAACTCTGGAAAAAGGTCAGAACTGCAGAACAGTGGGATCGCTGCCCATCTTCCGCTGTGAGCTGAAAACATACCTCTTCACCAAGAACTACCCCACTATTTGCACTTACGCCCCCCCTGGAAAAAAACAAACAAAGAAATTAATATGTATATGGTTTTGAGATGGCTATTTTGTAGAGTTGTCACTTCTGACTTCCGAATACTGGTACTTTGGATCTTCGGTGACTGAATTTCACTTTTTCTGAGTCACAAGTAACTGGGTGTGCCAGGCTGTGTCTTGGACTGGTCCTTGGGATACGCCATTGATAGTGTCATCACGTGATGAGTTCCCACATGTGAATCGTGCACGAATTTAACAGTTTTTGCAAGTGCACTTGGTAACACAGGAATGCTGAATTACGGTAGAGAATTTTGCAAGTCCCTCTCTTGACATGAGAATCCTCACGTCACAAGAGAATATAAGACTTAGTAAGTAAAACGAAAGACTTCATATCATACAAAAATATAAACTTAGTAAGTGGAACGAAAGACTACATGTTATACAAAAATGTAAACTTAGTGAGTGGAGCGAAAAACCTGCTGGCCTTGTTACATGTTTGTGTTTGATCAATGGTGCAGGAGAAATTCTCCACTCAGCTCCCTGGCCTGGGCAGCCATTACATGAGATCAGACATATTCAATGAGAAAAGCATAATGCATTTTGATCGTGGCTTGGGATTTGAACAGTCCCTCTCTTGGTGTGACTTTGTCACACCACGCTCTTTACAAAGTGTTTTTACGTGTGAAATGTGATTTCTATTCTGTTAGTTGTTTCTTCCGGCGATGTGTCTTCGTCGTCAAAGGGATCTTCTACTGTAAGGAGGGCTTGCCTGACAGCTTGGTTGTAAGGTGAGGCCTTTTTATTGCTTTTTCTATTACCCTAATCGAGAGAGATCTGAGACCGGGGATACAACTGCATCCGCAGATCACAAATATTGCTATGACCGTTAATAATGAGGTACCGATACCTACTAAGAGGCTTTCTCATTTACCAAAGGTGCTCTCCAACCATCTTTCTAGATGGTTATCCACTCCCGGGGATTCTTTTAACTTCACGGACAGTGCTCTTAGTCCTGCCAGGGCTCTAGACACTGATCCATCAGGCACAGTGTTGTTTGGTACAAACATGCAGCATTTCTCCGCAAATAAAGAGCTCACTCATCCTTTTTCGGCTCACATTATATCCTGAGCAATACGAACTTGATACACCATGAGAGAAGTTGCATTGAGTTGGGAGGCTTGCCCCGCTATTGCATTGTGTGATAGATTTACTTGTCGTTGCATATTGAAGTGAATGAAATTTATCCGGTCGACATTCTTGTTCATAGTTGCCCATAGGCAGATGAATGATTCCCAGCCTGCTGCTATTTGGTCTGCTAGTTTATATTCATTTGGAACCCCAGGGTTATGCCAATAGAATCTATATAGGTGGTGCGGGGGGCTACAGGAACGTAAGTTTCCGACCTTTTGGTTCTCAATAGCGAATTTGTGACAGTACCATTTGTTCATTTTTGTGGCTCCTGCCACGGGACCGGACTTTGTTGTCGCAGTGTGTTCAGATTATCATTCAGGGAAAAACGTCACAACGGCCAGGAACTAATCAAGCAAGAATGGTTTATTCAAAGTCGGGAAAATTTACTTACGAGATATCCCGGGCCAGAATGAATGTCACCCCATGAGGATCGTTTGACTTCTCTGGACACCCACTGAGACGCGTCCAGTCGAATGTGTAGATGAAGAAGTTCTGGCCCTGATCCAAAGGATCAGGCTCATTTTATACCTCTTGATCAAAGGGTCGGGGGAACTCCTTATCAGGACTTCCTCTGACCCCCCCAGTTTTACACTCTCTTGGAGTGTGAGCACCTGGGGTGCGGGGCCTCGTAAAACTGGGCCGCTGGATCAAGGCCGCTAGTCAGAGGAAATCTTGATGCACTTCCCCTGACCCCCCGGTTTTACACTCTCTTGGAATGTGAGCACCGGGGCTGTGTAAAACTGTGCCTTAAAGGAAGTCACGGCTTGGAAGAAGTCCTGACAAACCTCCTCCGACCCCCTGGCTCTGGTCGATTACCCGCGGGGGGTATCATTGGAAAAGCACAGGGTAGTGCATTCCTTGACATCATGTGATGGGGTCTCGCAGTTACATTTTAACAGTCTTTGTAATTGATAGTGAAATAATGGTGTGAGGTTGGAGATTCTACAATTTGAGATAGAGGATTTTGCAAGTCTATCTCTTGACGATTGTAGTCACTCAAGGACTACAATCAAAATTAACAGTGAATACAATGAATGCATGGAAACATAGTGCATTACAATTATGATACAAAATCCTAACACATCTTCCTGGAGTAAAGCCTCTTTCTGGTTTACTGTTATGGGGATAACATACTGGGTTTTAGGCGGGTTTTAGGGGGGTTTATAGGGGTCCAATAAACTGTTCCCCACCCGAGACATATGTGGTAACATCTAACTGAATGGGAGGAATGATTGATATCCAGACATCATACCCCCTCCACTCAGACTGGGTTCTTCCGCTTTTGTAATATCACAGAGGTTGATTTGGTAGCTTGCATTATTCCCCTTAGTATACTTCAGTTCTACGCCACCATAGGTTGTTAGGCATCTATCCCCTCAGTTTGTATTGCATTTGTGCCTCACTAGTACTGTGTCTGTTACGACAGGGGCCCAAATGTGGTGAGAGTGGTTTGACACGTTCTTGGTGGTCTCTTGTAGTTCTAGCGACTGCCATTAATATTGTTGTAACTACAAGAAAACATAGAGTCCCTCGGAACCCACATTTACCCAGCTGTCTGAAGGGGTGCCAGGGCATAAACCTTCTTTCCATTTTTCTTTAGTAAGGCTTATATTGGAAACTGTTAGGAAAGCGTGATAGGGATTACATTAGGTTTTACATAAATGTTAAAAAAACGTATGCTTTTGTGAGGTGCTCCTCACAGATGCTCAGAGGCATCGGTCTTGCACCGTGCGTTCAGTTGGACGACTGTTCTCTTTGTTCCTCATGATCTTTCTATATGTTCAATCTTCTGCTGTGAATCCTCTTCGTGTGATGCATCAGGATCGTGTTACACGGTGAGTGCAGAGGTACATACATGCCTCACCGACTTCTCTAACAGTGTATTTCTTCAGACGGCCTTGGGTGTGAATCCAGCTGTCCCTTTAGGCTCTTCTTCTTCCTCACTTTCACTGGTAATCCAGTCTTCTCCCGGTATCACGATGTCTCGAGGAGGGGGGACTGCCTTGGCGCAGTGGTTGAGGTGGAACCACATCTTATGGCCCCCTACTTGCAGGCTCTGTGATGATTGACGCTGCGCTCTGAGGGGGCTGTACCACCTGGGCGTCCACCAGCTTGAATCTCTTCACGTACACCCAGTTGAGGACCTCGTTTTCTTGGTCTGGTTTTTCTCTCACTGGTTCAGGCCTGCGGGGAGAGAGAAAAGCTACAGAATCTGTTAGTGCAGTCCAGTATGCTTCAGATAACACTGGTCCCTGCAACCGTTGGAACCTCCCCTGGTGTATGTTCATACCCTCTCCCGGTACACAATTAATGCGGCATCTGGGGCCTGTTTCCCATGTTCTGCAGCGCAATGCAGCCATGTCATTTTGTTTTTGGAACCTGCTATTATCTCTGCCAATTTGAGGCTTTGATCCAACATTACGTGCCGTACCACGGGTTCCCTAGAGAAATTCGGTCTGACAATGGCACACATTTCTAGAATGAACATTTGAGACAGGTGTGTGGCTTCCAAAGGTAGCACCATTTCTCCTGCAGGTGTCTTCTAGAATCGTTCGTCATTTTTTCTTGCCCCATGCTCTGCACAAACCGGCTTTTCCCATGGAGTGCCTAGTTCTTGTTGTAGCTTTAGTCGCGCAGTCGATCAGGGCTCTTATCCAAGAGCTTTGTTCTATCTCGGTTTGGGGAGTTTCCTCTTCTACCTCATTCAGCATTAGGGATAGTTCATCTTCCGCTGAATCCTGCAACTAGCTTTGCGTGTCCCCCTTTACCCTCCTCCACCGATGCCATCTTATTATCGGTCTGTTTTTTTTCCTTTTTTTTTTTTTTTTACTCATTTACAATCTGTACCTACACTCTTACTTATACCAATTTCATTTGCCCACTCAAGGTTTACACTAACCCAACTGCTTCCAGTGATCCAGCACAGCTTTCGCACAAACACAAAAGTGTTGTTCGTTTTTTCCTTTCAATAATCTGTATCGACGGCTTACTCCAGCAGGCTGTCAGCTTCGTTACCACCGCTAGGTCTTAGCCTTTAGTGGCTAAATACAGCATTCACACAAGCACAAAATCAAACATTTACTACAATAATGGGAACGGCATCTTGAACACTAGCGATCCACACGGTGTGATCAGTTCTGCTGATCCACTAACCCTAACCCTAACCCTAACCACTGGGTGGAGTCCTCGACTCTCACTGTCTTCTTTCACAGCGTCTCAGAGGTTCTCCTAACCTTGACTGATCTTACATCAAATAACCTCCTCCCTTTCTCCGGAGGGGGTATCTTGAACAGTAAGGCATGGACCTTTGTCTCGCTATGTCCGATACTTTGTTAGGTGAAGTTATCAACTCCCAAACACTGGTTTCTCTGTGTCTAAGAGGTTTTCCTAGCCTCGACTGATTACAGATTAATCACCGTTCTGCGGGAGTCCTCGACTCCTCCGGAGGTTCTCCTAACCTCGACTTCTCTTCCTTTATATAACTATGGATCTCACACAATGTTCCTTTCTCTCATGTGACATACCGCTGGAATTTATGGAGCAAAGTTCTCAGATCGGCATGGTTGAAGTCCCCAGCCATGACGAAAATCCCATCAGGGTGCCCAGTCTGCTGTTTATTTATGGCTGACAGCAGGATGTGCAGGACTGTCTTAGCATCAGTGCTGGGTGGAATGTAAACATCCATAATAACAGCCGTGAACCCCCCGGGGAAGGTAAAAGGGCCTGCATCTCAACGTCATATACTCCAGATCCGGTGAAAAGTGCTCTTCAACAACTGTAGTATTTATGCACCACCTGTTGCAAAAGTATATGCATAACCATTCACCTCTGCTCTTCCTGGAGCCAGGGTGGGTCAGCCCAGAGCAATGTGCAAACTGGTGGGCTAATAGCCTTGTCAAAGATCCCAGGGTGCAACCAGGTCTCTATTATAACAAGAAGGTTTTTATGGTCGTCTGTGTCTTGACAATCAACCTCAGTTCGTCAGTTTTGCAGCTGAAGCCAAGTTGTGAGTCCAGCGGCGAGATTTCCTGATCTGGACCTCTTGCAAGAGTTCCACCAATGCTTGTTGTCATGGCCCCCAGCCCCTAGACGGTGACGGTGGCGCCAAGGCCCATCACCTTCCAGGACAGTTTCTCGAAGAGGGATGTCACAGCCTTGTCAGCAGGTCAAACCCACTCACAAGCCACATCATGGGTCCCAATCTACAGATGAGTAGGACTCATTCAACTGCCCCTCTGGGTTGATAATGTAAGTGCTGATCTGTGTAATTCAGATGTAGCCACCCACTTCCTACAGGGTGATGATAGTTCAACAACACTCGCAAAATCTGATAAGAGCATTAGATCCCTTGCACTTCTGTTTGGAATTGTTTTGACCTCTTCCGAATCAGATCGGGGACCAGCTTTAATCAGAAAGATTTTGGTATACCATATGCAGAAGGGATGATGACTACTCTGAAGTCACTGACTTGGTAATCTTTTGGTGGGGTACAAAAGAGTACTGATTTGGTGAGAAATTAGAGTTTCATTTCCTATAGTAGGGACAGCTGGAAAGATAAACCCATCTTTTGTGTTGTGTTTTCAGTCCCATTACTTTGAACTATGACCAAAATGTTGCATATTACAACCCACATTACTAGAATTATACACATCTGAGAGAATGCTTTTATCTGCAGATGTTTGAAATGAAGAAAAAAAAATATGAACTGCCTTATGCAGATCAACTTTATGGTTAACAGGCCTTGGCACATGTGTTCCATGGGGTGTTGCCAATACTGACACTCGAAGTTAGCCTGTTGTGAATGTGTCATTATATTACTAAAAATACATAAGAACTAACCATGCAACTTCAATATAGTAACTCATAACTTTAATGCCAAATTTTGATTTTGTAAACATAAAGAGGAGCATGCTATGACAATAAAGACACTGCCACTCCATACTTTTATTTGTTATATTAGATTATAGAGTGCAACATCAATGATTGTAATATTTTCCTTCAATCTTAGTGTGACACAGTAAAACATTAATTCAAAACCCTTATGCCATATTTTCATGTTAGTGCAGTAAAACTGCTGCAGTACAGCAAAGTTAACTTCAGCTGTTCACTTCAGTGTTCAAAGAAAAGCAAATATGCAGAGGAAGTACTCTTTTCTGAGCTACAAAATTTCTGTGACATTCCAATGGTCCTAGTCAATTGTCCCTAGTTGTATCAAATGCGGGGGAACAACCAACTTCTATACATATATAAATAAACACACACACACGTGCAGATACATGTACACGCATACACAAACAGACACATATACATATAGATATATATCTATATGTATATATATAAAATTGTGCATGTAGTGATGGACATTCTATTGTTTCACTTTCCAGCCAGAAAGAAATTGTTGTTTTTGTTTGTCCATCTGGGATCCTTATTGAATCACCATAAGGATAAGTTTTCTATTTAAAAGCATCTTACGGGGTTCCACTGATGATTCCAATGCCAAGAAATACAATATGACTGCGTTAACTTAAGTTGTTGTTTTCTGTATATTTTTTTTTTATTTTGTCTGTTTGTTTTTGTCTTTTTCTGCATTGAATATGTAATCGCTTAATTTTGGATACTGGCTTCTGAGACAAAAAAAAATACTTTGCTATTGGAGAGACACTATGTTCACCTTCCAGAGATGATACACTTACTGGAAAGCCTGCATGGGTTGTTCTTTGTGTCAATTATTCATTTGGTGAATGAATATGAAATACGTGAAACTACCAATACCGCCATGACTACAAAATGCCTGCAATTGTCCAGCAATTATAGCAGTGAGTGAAGCCATTCAGTTGTAAAATCCTGTCTCGGGTATTTTAAGCTTCTGCTATAAGCAGATTTAAAGGGTTTTATATGCATTTTCATGACTCAAATTCATGTTACCAAAGAACTTACATGATTGTTCTCTGAAAATAAAGCAAACATGCATCAATCTTCAAGAGCCATCAAGCCCTTGGGGATGGTATTTCACTTCAGTAAGCTTAAAAAATAACACTCAAAGGATAAACATATCCATGCCATATAAGTAAATACATCATGAAATAGTCCATATTACTGTTAGCACCTTTCCCCTTGTCATATAGATGTACAAGAAGCCTGTTAAACATTGTTCATAAAAATATCCACTGTATGGATTAGACGGTTATTGCCATAAGATTATAGTAAAGATTCTTAACTTTATTTAATTTTGTTATATTATGAGCAAACACCAACAGATCAGAATTGCAGTTTTTCTTGAAAATTGGTTTTTGAAAGATCTATTAGTTTTATGGACCTCAAATACGCAAACCTTTAATCAAAACATGAATTATATCAAGGCTGTGTATTAGCAATAAATAATATATTCTTATGAGAGAACTATCACGCAATATATATGGGGGTTCTCTGTCATCTAGGTCATGGTTAATATTTGTCAAAATCTTTTTGTGGCATCTAGATTTGAATTACTTCCCTTAAAAATATTTCATCTCTCATCCAAGAGGCTTCTTCATTTCCAATGGACTACGGTGAATTTTCCTATGTATAACAGCAAGGATTTGGGCCTGGTCTAAGTTATGTTAATGGGAGTGTCATTAGGGAGACGACAGGTAAAACTTTAGGGGACTTACTTGGGTTATTATTCTTCCTCCTTTCTACTATTACCTATTACTGTTATGTTTTTGTACTTGAAAATCTGGCACAACAATTTCCTTTGGGGTTAATAAAGTTGTTCTCATCTCATCTCATCTCCTTAAAAATTGAATGGGTACGGCTAACATTCAAATTGCATGAAACAAAGGAGGAGAACCTGTTAGATTATTTGGACAGCGACTAAGGCAGTAGTCACCAATGCCTGGTTTTGGAAGTTGATCTTCTCGAATGGTTTAAATGGTACAGGTAGACCTTGTGTGTAACAATGGAGTGGAATGGATTCCAACACTGCGTTACATGTAGGCAAATGTAGGCCATGCCAAAGTCCCCCTCATCTGTTCAGATATGTATTTTCCATTTTGACAAAGATGGCTTCTTTGACTCCTCCCTCAAACCATCTGTCTTCTCTGGCCAGAATGTGGACATTATTATCTTCAATGGAATGGCTCTAGTCCTTCAGGTATATGTGGACTGTGAGTCCTGTCCTGAATTGGTGGCTCCCCTGTGTTGGGCCATCCACTAAGGCTATGTTTTGCCTCCCCAATGTAGACGTCATCATCATATACATTATATGTGACGTCAGATGACGTCTGATGATGATTTATATGATAATATAAATAAGAAAAAAGATTTTGTGTGAATTGATTCTTGCTACAAAATGTGTGACACGCCATACAAAAGGTCAGTGTTGTTTATTGTGTCGGCTGCCGTATATCCTAATCAGCCTTTATTTCAATCCAGAGCATTGTAGCCTGTAAGATTGTCCTCTGATTTTAAATGATTCCGCCATAGGGTAAAAAGTAAATAAACCAATGTTTTAAAAATGTACCCCTTATTCTATTCAGTCTTATTGCAGTAAGCCAGAGCAGGAAACCTCATGAACCACAACCGATGCACTCCCACATTTAAATACTGTATGCTTATCTGAGTTGAATGGAGAAAATGTAATTACTCGGATATTTATTCAAAGTAAAATGTTTTTTATTTGATTTCCTTTTTGATTTTATTTGTTAGTCAGATATTTATAAAGACTCAAACCAACTCTCTCTCGCTCTCTGTCTCTCACAAACGCAAGTACACACACACACATCATTTGTAACATCCGGAGTGGAACAGGAGCATTAAATCTATCTGAGCATGGCTACATATGTTGTATAAAAGAGATTAATTCCACAAGAGGATTATTCTCACCATAAGTGAGAATGGGTTGTAGGATGGAGGAGGGTAGACAATATTTAATCTTTCAAATATCTTTTTAATCCCAAGTGCAAAATGTTTGTATTTAGAAGACTGATGTGTGTCTGAGCATATGTGAGAAAAAGAGTGTCTGTGCATGCGCATGCGTGTTTAAGTTTCTGTGTGTTAATCTATAGATAATGTCACCCACCCAAAGACTGAAAAGATTTGGAAAAAAATTGTGTAAAACATATCTCACACCAACTCGAATGTTGTACAACATTTATTTATGACATGGTTAAGGTCAGTGACAGGGAATTTCCTTCTGGGATAATAAAACAAAACTAACTAAATGTCTGCTAACATTATTTGCCATGCTCAGTCGCTGTTGCCACCATCCTTAGTCTCAACTCAGCCTGTGAAGTTAACCTCTTTTATTCTTAGCCTTTTATAAGGCTGATGTCGTTAATACAGACCTTCATTTTATGTCAGTTAAGTGCATACATAATTCAAAACTTTCAAACATTAATGAATTATGTATATACTAATTATCCTGTAGTAAGGGTCGCTGGGAACCAATCTCAGTTGACAAAGGATGATGAATTCCCTGGACCAATCACACAAGCACATATCAAGACATGCTATACAAACTTTTGAGTGGGGGTCTCTCCTTGTTCTCTCAGTCCAAGGCTAGGGTCTGGATCTCCCCAATAGGATGAGCCCTATTGTATTAGAGGGTATAATGCTACACACAGACCAAGTGGAAGAACAGATAAAGATGGAATGTGGAACAGTGCCTACAGTCAAGACAGTACCTATCTCGAGATGATACCTATATCTTGAGATGATTGATGGGAGTGAGAGTGTGTCTCAGAGAGAGACGTGGAAAGTACAGGGAAACAAAATTATTTAATATCTACCATTCACACTTCGGTTCTTCAGTTAATTTAAGTTTTTTGAGGGGGCCTTGTGGTATGAAACCAGAGGGCCCAGAGAAATTTCTATATAGACAGGGGGAGAACATATGAACTCTACAGAAGACAGCCCTAGTTGTAATTGAACCAGGAACCATCTTGATGTGACTACATCACTGCACCACAGCACCACCTTGATGGCCAAAACTCATGTAAATTCCTATCAATCAAAAGCTTTATTGTTTCAGTTGCATTTGCTGAAAATAATTCTTTGCTTAATTGTGCTTTTCAATGTCATTGTTTCCTACAGCAATGGGGAAATGTTGTACACAAACAAAACTGAGCAGTTAACCTAGGTGACAGCTCATCTTGGAAAGCAGAGACCATCTTTTTTTGTGATTTGTAGTTTCTAAAGGTGGTGGTTAGCACCTGAAGGCCCTTTTGTTTGCCAGAATGGGGATGTCTTGCAGACAGATAGGAGGGGGGCAAGGAAAAGCCTGTACTGTAATGTAAGAATAATTTTATAAAATGATACATGAACATGACAGCAAAAGAAAACAGACCTTCATGGAAACTCAAGGTGTTCAGAGTTTGGGACAGTACAACTGCACACTCCTTCCCTCTCCTGCAAAATCTGCTTCAATGTCTGATCATCGTCATTACAGCTGTTTGAAAAACTGTTTTCAAACAGGCAATCAAAGCCTGCCTCCATAATTAGCAGAGGAAGATGTTTTTGTGAGCAAATGGCCCCTCACCCTCCTCCCATTGCTACCAATTTCAGAACACAAAATCAGATCTGTCTCTGTTGACAACACAAAACCTGCACATGATTTTCATGTGTGTGTGAGTGTGTGTGTGTGTGTGTGTGTGTGTGTGTGTGTGTGTGTGTGTGTGTGTGTGTGTGTATGTATGTTTGTGTGTAAGTATTCGTGCATGCACTTGGTACCATTATTGTGCCCTACTGAAAACAAACTGACAAAAAACATTTGAAGCAGAAAAGGGAGGAGGGCCACAACAACCTGTCAAGAGCAAAATGCCTCTAATTTTTCTGTCATTTGCCAGACGTTTAACAAGACGAGTGCTCTGCCCCCACACTTCGTCACAAGACAGAGATGGAGAGAGGAAGAGATGAGGCAGATGAGGCTGGTAAAAGGAAAAACAGCACTTTTTTTTTTCTAACTTAAATCATTTTACTAATTTAACTTTCTCACTAGGTTGGGGTTTTTCCTTCCCTTTCCATACTTCAAACTGTGTAAGAGCAAAGCGTATATTTGTGAGTGTCAAGGAAGGCAAGGTAATAAGCACCTACTCTCAGGCCCTGTCTTTCTCAGAACAAGCCTCAACCTCTCTGCTGCGATTCTCTTACAAAGGGGGAATGGTGTTTATAGGAAAGGTCCTGTTCACTTAAATATGAGACATTAGGCTGATTCTGCTGTCAGCTTAGAAAGACAGTGTATCCATACATATGTATCTCTGCAAGTTTTTTTTTTTTTTTTTCTGTATGGCGCCTTGTTCATGCACATGTACATGTAGAACAAGCGGGCATCAGCTTGTTTCTTCATACTCTTCAAGCTGAGGTAAATTCATAAAAGACTTTACAACTGAGTGCTTTTAAATAACAGATGCTTTGTTCAGCCTATTAAAAATTAGCACATTGGGGAAACCTGCACTGATTTTTTGCATCTGTGAGAGAGCCAATTGCTATCCACCATGAGCAAAGGTTTTCAGTCAAATGGACAATTCAAATCTAATTTTAACTTTCCATCAAAGGGTCTAAATTTATATTGTAGGCCAGCTAGTGGTGGTGGGCCAGGTTGGAAATTCCATTTAGGATTTATTTATTTATTTATTTTCAGCTAAGAATGTATACCACACTGGTGGCAGAGAATGAGCACTAGCTGGATACCTGCAGTATTATCAGCTTCAGTATACACAGGACAAGATGTTGTAATACGCTAGTAAAAACAAAACTGAATATCAGAGTGCATCTTCATTAGCGTGCCTTACTTTTCTCGAGTGTCTGTGGAGATTTTCAGTCATCCAGGTCATGGTGAATTCTTGTCGAAATCTTCCTGTTGTGGCAGTTGGACTTGAATTTCTTCACTTTAAGACTTTTCAGCCTTCATCCGAGAGTCTGCTTAAGAAGTGAAGAACTGGAGAAGCCTCTCGGATGAGGGGTGAAATGTCTTCAAGTGAAACCATCCCAGTCTGGCCTCTCTGACTTTATTACCAAAAAATCTAACATATGTTGTTCTTCCGATGGAGCAATTCCTGATCCAAGCTATCTTCGTCATTCCTAATGAGAACCTCAATCTTTTCGTATCTGCTACCTCTAGCTCTGCTCCTGTCTTTTACTCAATGCCACTGTCTCTAAACTGTACATTACTGTATATTGCTCATCCCATTATAGTTTTATACACCTCACCTCTCTTTCTTGCTAATACACTTGTTGCATACTATCCCTGACTCTTTTCTCCACCTATGTCTGCTTCAATATATAATTCTCCTCCTAACTGTCCAACATAGCATGCAAGTCATCATATGCCCTTTTTTGGCTTTAGCCAGCTCCATCTTCACCTTGAGTTGTACTCTTGCCTGTTCTCTGACCAACTTCTTCTTTGCTAGCCTCTTTATATATACTCTTGGACTTTCTTTCCACTCTCTTTCCAGATCTCCTTTTCTACTTTCCCTGTAGACGACACACCAAATACTCTCCTACCTGTCTCCCTGATCATATTTGCTGTGGTTATCCAGTCATGCGGAAGCGCCCCCTGACTAACCAGAACCTTTCTCAACTCCACCAGAAATTTTTCTCCTCTAACTCACTTCCCACCTGTGGGCCATAGCCATTAAGAACATTACACCTTCAATTTTGAGCTTCACCTCCAGACTCCACGCTCTTTTCACCTCCAGAATATTCCTAACAAACTTCTCCTTCAACATAACTCCTACTCTGTTTCTCTTCCTATCTACTAGGGTTGGGTTTGGGGTCATGCTCTTTCCCGGCAGCTGTGCTGCCACAGATTGGGGGAGTGAAGGGCTAACACTTGTTATTGGCAATCGGTGAAAACTTAAAAGCTGAGTCATTCGCTCCTCTTTGATTCTCATGCTTTGCGCCTCTTTCCTGTTTCCCACCCCCAGAGACCAGAGTGCAAAACCTTGTTAAGTTTAGTACTTATGTATCCCCCCTGTTCCCTATGCATCTGGAAACCACAAACCGGAGACTGACGGCTGCATCCCTCGTCCTTCCTTCTCTTGATGGTGTATGCCAGCATCTCTTGCCTGGCCTACTGTGTCCCGACTGGACCTCTCTTGTCGGTGTATGCCAGTGCCTGCTGCCTGGCCGCCCATCCCTAAACCAGGTTTCTCTCATTGATGTATGCCAGCATCTTCCATCTCTCCACCTGCTCCTGATCAGGCTTGTCTCATCACTGCACACCATCACCTTCTACCTGGCCACCCACTCCCTGATTGGGCTTCTCTCAGATCAGTTTGTATGTCGGAGTCCTTGCTACTCCGCCGCCCAGTGGTTCACCTGCTTCCAGACTCCTGCTGACACCCCAACCATGTACCATTTTGTCTGGCCCAGGTATGAGCCTTGCCTCATGAAGTTCCCTGCCCTGTTGGCAGATGCCCATATCCCCCTACCTTGCCTCCCTTTACTGCCCTCGTTTGTTTTTATGTGGCTCTTCATTTACCATTGGATCCTTAGTAAACTCGTTTTCTGACGTTACCTCTTTGTTGTCTTGTGTTGGCAAGTGGGCACCTGTACATACTACTTCTGTATTCAAGGCAAGGCTAACTCAAATATTAGTAGTCAAAATTAAAGAAAAAAAAATGCAGCGTCAGCACCACAAGATGTTTTCCAAATATAGATTCATTTCATTCCCACATTAAGATTATTTTATCATGTCGTGTTTAAAATGTACATCCACAATGCTGAGATTGCAGAAACTAACATTTTCCATCCAGTAATCCTTTTTCTGTATTGCTTAACCTGCACTCACGGTTGCAGGGCATGCTTGAGCCTATCTAAGCTGCGGGTGAGGGTCAGAGTACTGCTATGAGGAGACCCACACAGACTTCGAGAGAACGTGAAAACTTCGCACTGAGGGCCCCTGTTGGATTCAAACCAGGGACCTTCTTGCTGTGAGTCGGAAGCAATAGCCATTGCACAATAATTAAGAACTATGATTTGTAGTAGTAGTAGTAGTAGTAGACGAAGAATCTTAGGTTCTTGATATTTCTTCTTCTTCTCCTTTTGGCAGAGATCGCCACAGCAAATCAATCTTCGCCATCTGACCCTAGTCTCTGTATCCTCCTCTCTCACACCAACAACCTTCATATCCTCTCTCACTATGTCCATAAATCTTCTCTTTGGTCTTCCTTTAGACCTCCTGCCTGGCAGCTCCAATTCCAGCATCCATCTACGAATATATTCCCTATCCCTCCTTTGTACATGACCAAACCATCACACTCTGGCTTCTCTGACCTTCTCTCAAACACATCAAACATGTGCTGTTCTTCTGATAGACTCATTCCTGATTCTATCCACCCTTTTCACTCCCAAAGAGAACCTCTGCATCTTCATCTCTGCAACCTCTGGCTCTGCCTGCTGTCTCTCCGTTATTGCAACTGTTTCTAGGCCATACAGCATCGTTGGTCTCACCACTGTCTTGTACACCTTTCCTTTTCATTCTGGCTGATAGTATTCTATCACATTGTACCCCTGACACCCCTGACACTTTTCCGACCTGCTTGAATCCGTCTCTTCCCCTCTTTTTATGCTAACAAAATACTTATTAACGTGATAGGTCCACCAATAGTATAACATATCAGACATGAAGAAAATCAGGTCATATTTTTTCAAGAATGAAAGTATGATTGAACACACACAGAAACACGGGGGGGGGGAGCAGAGAGACAAACAGTGAAACAGAGGGAGGGGCCAGCACACTGCTAATGTACCTGAGGCTGAACAGGGAACAACTTGTCTTCAAATATCTGAGTCATTAGATCACACCCTGCAGCTCCTCTGGCTTATTTCACGCTATTCTGTAAAAACTGACAGAATTGTTCAGTTCTACTACAAAGTGTTGAGCATTGGTTTACAAGTAAAGAAAAGAGAATGTGTAAAACCTCTGACAACAAAAAGCTTAGAACATGTCGTTATGCAAAGTCATCTTCGATCAATCAATCAATCTGGGTCTTTGATCAATCAATCAAAATAAAAAAAAAAAACAGAGCAAAATAAACAAAAAAGGAAAAAGATTATACGTGCACGCAGGAGTCAAGTAGTACAACTGAACAATATTGTATTTAAGGATTTTGATAGGCATTGGGATGATTTTCAATAAAACACATCACTGTGAACCTCAAACTTATTAACCCTAAGGGACAAATTTTTGCATACCAAGTTTTAATTATGCTGTCCACCTTGTGGAGCATACATGGAAATATAGATTTGGAAATATGATGTGGTGTAACAGTCAACCTGGTGACAAACCTGGCAGCCAACAGCTTTTGATGGCTTCCTCCTAAGTTTTGGGAAGTCATGAACAGCATCAAAAACCTATGGCCCCCAAAAATTTTAACAATAGGCAATGGCTGTCTGCAACTTCTGCCACTTGCATTCTTGAAGTTACAAGTCAAAGTGACTGCACAGGCTACTGACTGTGCAGGGTCAGTGGCCTGATGGGCTGCCATTTGCACATAGTCCAGGTTGACAGAAAGGTCTTCACAATACAGTTTGCCTTCCCAACAACCTGCTATATGTCTTTAGTGAACTTTGAGATGTATAATAGGTGTTAGTATTGGGAGCCTGACCACAGACCACAGGCACCATAGTCATGAACATCAGTGGCAAAAACTGTTGGTCCTCCAGCTGTGAACTGAAGTGTTGAACAGTAACTTAATTTGCAAAGAAGGTACTTTACTTGTGTGTAGAGCAAGCAGTTGCCTGGACCTAACCACCCACTTCCCATACACTGCAACCACAGCCCAGTCTTAAGTGTCTGTGGTGATAGCAATGTGTGAATCAGGTGTGCAAGTATTGTCACATTGGCCAGGGCAATCTTAACATCTGTGAATGCAGATTTTCTCTCAGGAGGCCTCTCCACCACATGTATTGATGCTTTTCCCTTGAGGACCTTGTGCAGGGGGTGCATCAGTGCGGCAGTATTGTGATTGAGGCAGTGGTTTACCAATTACATGGCCTCCTGCAGGAAATCACCAATTTTAAGACTCTGTTTACCTTTAACAGGAGTCTCACAGCCTTATCCTTGATGAATCAATATTCCGGAATCAATACTGGTCAAACCAAGCTGGTTTGACCAAAGGCCACTTATCTGGGTTCCTTACAGGCTGACCCAAGGTTGACCCAGAGGTAGGTCAAGTGCTCAGCTTTGAAGGCACTGGCCACAAAGATGTCATCCAGGTACAAATACAGGAAAGGCAGGTCACATAGTCCATGAGGTGTTGGAATGATTGTGTGACATTCTATCACCTCATGGACTGTTTTTTCAACACTACAATCACATCACTAACAGCACCCGATGAATTACAGCCGTAATGTCCACTCTGAGGGCTGAGCTGTCCAATAACAACTGACTCTCTGTTATCTCTTCACACTGTAAAGTATGTTAGCAAAAATCTCTTCCATATATCCGTGGGCATATAAAAAGCATCAGCATCAAGATGTTAAGACGATATACAAATGTATAAGAGAGTGTAAAGTAAAAAACATACAATATAAGAACATGAAGAAATGTGTAACAAAACGATGCAGCTTTCACCACAGGACACAAACAAAGATAGCACATATGGAAAAATAGCCTTATTTTCAAACAGAGAAACTATCTTTGGATGTTTTCACAACCTTGATAGAGGAGCACACTCTTTTACCGGCAGATTGGTGCGAACATACACAAACCAAAAATTAGAGTCATATTTCTCTGTCTTGCTGGTGAAGTAGAGTTTCTGGTTACATTATTCAACATGGTCTTAGAGAGGAATGGATCGAGGGAATGGAGTGACCGTGGATCTCAATTCACCTGCTGGGTTTGGAAACCGTTCCGCATCGCACTCAACACCAAAGTCTCTCACCTCAGGTTTTCATCCCCAGTCCAACGGTTTGACGGAGCAGATGAATCAGGTACTTGAAGCCACCCTCAGATGCTACACATCCACCAACCCTTCTGAATGGAGACAGTTCGTTCACTGGGTTGAGAGTGCTCACAATTCCCACATCTCTGCTGCAACTAGTCTGTCTCTTACAGGATGCAGTCATTCTTCCTGCACTTGGCACCTTAGTCAACTCAAGCAAAACCAGAACGCCACATACATATTCCTTGAAAACTGATAAGTACGGCCCTTCCAGTCACAAAATACAAAACTCAGTCATATACATCACCTTGCTTTTTAGGTGCTTGCTTTTAACAGAAAGTACTATTTTGTTACATCATAATAACTGTAGAAATCAATGCCTTGTCTCACCATACAAACTCTTTTTTTAATGCTGTATCTTTTTAAGACAGGCATAATGTAACAGAGCAATACTGACAAAGTAGTTACTGTATTAAATTGACCAACTTGGTCCTACTACTGACTGTATATATAACCCTTTTTGATTCAGTATCTGTGCTCAGGGTGCCAGGATGTTTGACTAACATCATGTATTTATTTGTTCATGTTTACATTTATGCATTCATTCATTAATTCCTACTCCCACTTTTTATTTCAAATGTACTATTTCCATAGTAGCGATGGACTTTCTATTGATTTATTGTCCAGACAGAGGAAGTGGGAAAAAGCAACTTTTCTGACTGATTATTAGCAGCTAAGTAAAGCCTAATATTGGATTCCCAGCTCCTGGACCATCACAGTCCAATGAGACAAAATAATAAGAGCAAGATATAGATAGAGAGGGAGTTCGTGAAGTAGCGGGTGAAATCACAAAGGAATTTAACTTTATTTTAGATTATGTGATCTATTATTAATCCAATTTTTCATGGACCCTTAAATTTTGGGGTGATGGGTAACACATTGAGTGAATTAATGAGGTAAATGTAATGATCTGAGATGATCAAAAGATATCAAAGGATAGGTGCTGGGCAAAGTATAGCCACCAATTAGTAAAACAAGCCGAGGAAAGGGACTAAAATATGCACCACCCGCCAGATGAAAAGACAGGGTCAGAGAGAATGGACTAATTTCACAAATGAAATGACGTGCACCACAATTGGCCCATGTCTGTGTGTTCCAGGAAGAGGGGGAAGTGTATGCAGTTCTTGTTTAGATTCCCCCTGGGTCTATGAGCAATAAGAGTGAGACGTCCCACATGGATGGCAGTAGAGCTGTCTTTACTTTGATAACAATAAGGTATTTCTCCCCCACTATCTCTCTTTTTTTACACTTTGGCACAAAGAAGACTGCTCTCATTCTACCAAACGAAAGAAGCTTGTTACAGTTTTATATTTACACAAATAATCAAGAAAAAGTGTTTGAAGCCTCAGTCCAAGTTGGACATTGATTCACTTGAAAGGTCCCAAAAGCGTCCTTTTTGTTCGTTAGTGTCCATGTCAATTCTTCTTTTTTACAGTTTTGTTTGCATGTTTCTGTCTGTCTGTCTGTCTGTCCATTTGTTTGTTTGTTTGTTTGAAGAACTTTGTGCTCTTTGACCACCTTGATTTGACCAAATCTCAAATCAAGGAAAAGGATTTCAACATGTCTGTCCATACAAGACTGTTACGCTACTGTTCCACACATATGAAACATTGATGATCTAATCATTGAAATAAATATATAAAGATAATCCCAGGATTATTTAAAAACCATGACTGGTTATGAAAATAGAAAAATTCTATATAAAAATGTAAAAACACAGATTACTTTGGAACAGAATTTCCAAAGGCACAAGAAAGATGATGATGCAGGAGACACTGTAGACTCAATTTTAATCAACTTGTAGTCTTTGCAATGCTGACCAATCATGTGTGATGAGACGATACTACATATAAAGGAGAAAAAGCAATTGAATCAAACTCCTTTTTGATGAAATGAGTGTTACCTTACAATTAGAAAAGATTGAGCTGTCATTTCAACTCCATTTCTTTTAATGTGTTTAAATTGGTCCTAGGTAGTCAAGGAAAGGGACTGGTATCCACTCGCTCCATGAAAACACAATAAACAGTGTTTCCATTGAAGTAGATTCTAATTATCATAGGGTGATAATTAGTAACATGGTGATTGTTTGCTGTGTACAATTAAGTCATTAAATACTAGTAAAGTTTCAATCAGATCATGATGTTTTATTCATACTCTTACTCATTTGATATCTACTGTGCTTTCCAAAATCTTAACCAGGACAGTTGTGAATATTCCAGGTGGGACGCAAATTTATTATGCCATTGCAATTGCAAACATTGATGCTGATGAAGTTTCTCTGTAATGGTTCAAAACACAGCAGATAACATCAAAATGACAACATTTTGAAGACTCACACACAAACACAAACACACGTACACACACAAATTGTTGACCAGTCTGGTTTTCCATCCATTATCTATACTGCTTAGCCTCCACTCAGGGTTGCAGGGGGGACTGGAGCCTATCCCCAGCTGACACTGGTCAAGAGACGGGGCTCACCCTGGACCTGTCTCCAGTAGATGGCAGGGCAGAAGCGTAACCACTGTGGCACTGTGTGTCAGTCAGTCAAGTTGTGATCCACAAATAAATAAATAAGTAAATGGATGGTGGCAAACATATTTAAAATAAGCAGAAATTAGTGTGACAGTTGAAGCCACAAGTTAGACACTTTCTCACACAAGCAAACAAGTATTTTATTCTGATGAACTAGGTGATAAACTTAAAATCTGGATTCCATTGTGGAATGGTTAGAGAAAAAGGTGCGGCACAAGCTAAAGAGATGTTATTCAAGCAGATTAGGATTTTTTTTCTTGGCCTCCTTACATGATGACCCCCAGCAGGTCTTCTTGGATCTAGTAAGAATTCCACCTGGTCAATGTCTTCCAAGCAAACCCATCTACTCATCTACCCATCTACTGATGAACCCAGAACACAAAGTAGGTATTCTTCATCTCATCCGACCCAGAATACCTTGGGTCTCTAAGGGAGACCAGAACTTCTTCAGTCTGGACAAGGATATCTAGCTTAACTTGCTCACTCTGCTGGCCCAACACTCCAGCCCAAGATAAAAGTATAAAATTGGTAGAAAAATATGACATGACTTCAGTGTATTTGTGACGGCAAAGCATTTGAGAAGGATCCTGGCTCAAAAATTGAAAAAACACAGGTAGTATTAAGTTTCAGTAGCCGTGACCGTTTGATAGAATTGGTTCATTGGGGGCTGAAAATCTATTGAGAACAGGGAGACCTTGAAGTTCTCTCTCGCTCCCTCTTTATCTCTTTCTCTTTATATACACAGTGCATATACAAATATTTGTGTGTGTGTGTGTGTGTGTGTGTGTGTGTGTGTGTGTGTGTGTGTGTGTGTGTGCGTGTTCGCGTGTTTGTGTATATATATATATATATACATATATATATATATATAAAGGTGTGTGTGGATTTGTGTGTCAGTGTGTGTGTGTGTGTGTGTGTAAAGATAGGGAAAGAGAAAGGGGGAGAGAGAGGCAGGAAAATAGAGAAAGAAATAAACCGATGGAGAGAGATCATTAGATCAATACACTCAGTTTGCTTGAACTCCAATATTTATATTTTTAATTTTTGGAAGAAAAATTGGTTGATTGGTTGAATAAAAGTTGAAGAAGGGATGGACATGCTTCAGAAAACTTTTGAGGACAGGTTTGAGGATTTGTTTATTGCTGATGAAATACACATACCAATAAAGTACTGACAGTTAAACACAGACATACACTTAAGCCTTAAATATGTGTTTTTTGCCATGTATGTTCGAAAAGAAAGATCAGCTTAACAGTTGCATGGGGAAAAATACCATTCAGAAACTGACAGATGTCTGTCAGTGTTTGATTCTTACCTCACAATATGACTCACTTTCAAAGCCTAAGGTCAAGTCATCGGACGTTTAACAGAGAGCACCCAATGACACTCAAGTTGTGTGTGTATATGTACAGGTATGTACTTGTTTGTGTGTGTGTGTGTGTGTGTGTGTGTGTGTGTGTGTGTGTGTGTGTGTGTATGTGTATCTGTATTTTCATCATTGTCACAAATGATGAAAATGATGATGATTTAGTATAATTACAATATCCAGTTCTGCTGAGTTTTCCTTGCCATATTTAAACATTTGAGGCAACAACAATTGATAATCTGTGACTTTAAAAAGTACAACCACTTCATTGGCATTTCATTTAGTAGATCTCTAAAACAATAGTAAAATATACAAAAGATCAAATTATTTTTACTCTTAGCAGAATTTTGATTATATTGGGCACAAAAGCAAAACTTGTATGTAAGAAAAAAAAACTTACTTTACATTGAAATGAGTTTGATGTCTTGAATATGTGTCAGAGCCACTTCTCAAGACATTTTTGTATTAGGTTTTTATGCATGTATAGAATTCTGGAAACATGTTCACAATTCCTGATATGCAAATAAGAGATAAGTGTGATATATTTGAATAGAATATTCGGACTCAGAGTTACAATACCTGAAATGAGTGAGAAGACCCTATGCCAAAGATGAACCTGGAATAAAATCAAACTGAAAGTGTAACATTTTAACTCTTCAGTGTGTGTTGTTTTTAAAATACTACCTTTTATCCTTTCCTTTTAGCTGCTTCCTTCAGAGATCCCAAGAGCAAATCCTATGCCTCAATCTAAAAGTATCATCTGCATCTTCTTTCACACAAACTAATTGAATGCCCTTTTCACTTCTTCTCTTTTCAGCTTTTCCTTTGTTTCCTTTGTTGTACACCACCTAATGACATCCGCTCTTGGCCAAAGGCCACCCACAGGTGCATGCAACAAGCACTCCCAGCAGACCCTGGACACGCAGGACATGCCTGGAGCCCAGGGTCTGCTGGGGGTGTGGCCATTCTGGATATTTGGTCAGAAAGAGCCCCAGCTTGTATCAGGTGTCAGGAAACATCTCAGGGCCCACATAGAGGTGGCTCCCACTGGGAACACAACCTCCGCATTCCCCAACACTATAGAGAGGGGCCCGACGGGACAGCCGTCGGGGAGTCAGATATTCCCCATCAAGAAGCAATTGTCCTTGGTAGTTTTATGGGAGCTCGTCATCGCGATGGGACGAGCCTCTTCAAGTGACTCTTGTTACATTCCACAGTCCATGGTCTCTAGTAGTGAGGCTGGATGCGGCCACTCAAGGCCACCAGGGTATGCGCAGTTGCCAGTAAGCTGGCTCAGATAAAAGGCGCAGGCATACTGTCTGTGACAGGTGGGGGGAGAATGATATATCACCTAGCAGTACAGGACCCATGTGTCTTTGGTCTGGACTTTTTGAAGGCTGCAGGCTGCAACCTGCCAGCTGGATCTCCTGAAAGGCAGGGAGCTTTCAGAAAGGTATATCGGTCACATTACTGCCCAGGTGGTGGCCTGGACCCTCAGCACCAGGAGTGATAAGGACGTGGGAAGAACACATCTGGTATAGCATATGATAGACACAGGGAATATGAGGCCCATCTAGTGTCGCCCTCTACGCCTGTCTGGTATATCCAGATTACATCCTGGTGCATGGCAGTTCCTTCAAGGCACACCACAGCTCCTTCTGAAATTCTCTGCACTTCTCCATCAACATTCTCAAAACAAATACAGCATCGGTGGTACACTTTCTTCAAGCAAACTCTGTCTTGGAAAAGTAAGGGCCATTATAGTTTTCCTTTATAAATCAAAGGTGTTTCGTTTGCTTTGGTTTTTTTAAGAAATATCACTTCAGAAATTTATTAGAACTACTACTGTACTATTTTCATCACAAGAGCTTTTTAATCCACTGCCAAACTTCTTATATCTTCCTCTGTCCCCTTATCGTTCCCCTTCTCAAGCTCAGTTTCTGTGTGGCACAGTGGACACTGGCCAGCCTCACCCCCCCCCCCCCCCCCAACCCCCCCACTCCACCCCCCATTCTCAGTACATTTTCAAAAAATAAGAATGATGGAAGACAGGCATGGACTGTCTGTTCATTTCTTTCCTATTAGCTATTGAATCTTTCCAATAGAAACAGGAGCAGTCACTCAGGTGTCAGTCCTCGGGGAAGCAGAAAAAGGAAAGATCCTGTGCTTTCTATGCTTTGTGTCAATGCACCATCATCTTGCTATCATCTCTAAAACTTGTGAGTGGTTTGGGCTATTTTTGTCAATACTATGGCTTACTAGCTGGTGCATTTCTCGAGAAGATTGTCTCTCTTGTGACTCTTTCTCTGCCCTCATATACCAGATAAAGGTAGGGAGGTGATGGAGGTTCAGGTGTTCACACTGATTTGCATCACTCTCAGTCCAACTCTTTCTATTTCTCTCAGCTTCAATTAATTTCTCATAGCACTCGCAAGCACACACATAGACAATATGAGGTTCACAATCAAGTTGCACAGATTAGTTTTTCTTCTAAAAATAACCCCAACAAATGATCAACAGTGCTAGGGCAGATAAAATCTATTCTCTTCTCTCATAAATCTTACAATGGAATAATTAACCAAATGTAACAAACCTCTACATAGCCTTAAGATGATATGACGTAATACACAATAATGTGATTAAAACATTTTGCATCATGACTATTAAACGAGTCGTATTTCATTTCAGTTGCAAAGCCATATTGGCTATGTCAAATCACTCAAGCAGGACTGACAATGTAGTGGGTGAATTGTGCCCTGCAGCAAGATGCAGCTGTAGACTGTCACAAACAATAACTTTCAAAGTGCCATTATTAGTAATTGGTATGCATGTCAACTTCACACAAAGCTCTAATATCCAATGAATGTCCCTACTTGAATAAGCCCAATTACAACTGCCCATTACATTGCCAGGCTCTAGTGAGCTTGTTTACATAGTTTGCCTGGGAATATTTAAACTATGAAAGTAGTACTGTTTAAAAAATAATCAAGCAAATATGTGTATTCTGGTTTATCAAATTTGTTGGTTTTTGTTGTTGGGCAAGTTACCTTCCTAATGAAAGCAATATACTGGAATTTTACCGTTCTGCTTGCATCATATTAGCAGCATCTTACAAATATGAAAGCATTATGTGTAGTCTAGTTCCTTAAAATGAAACCCATGGTAATATTCAGCTTCATTTTTCACTTAGCTTCCATAATTATATGTGATAAGAACATTTCTATTGTCAAGTCAAGTCAAATCGCAACATAGTTGTCATTACATGAAGAGGAGGTACATACCCAACATTCCCCAATGAGCTAGCACATGCCAACAGTGGCTAGAAAAGAAATGTTTTTACTAGGCAGAGGAGAGAGAGAAATCTTAATCAATATTTTTAATAATAATAATAAGATAATAATCCTGAGTCTTGGTCATGCAACAGTACAGCACAGGTTTGTGCAAATGTAAAGCTCAGTTAGACACTTGGCCCCGAGAGGCACAACAGTTTGGTGAAAAGGCCCTTCCTCCTCTGGGCTGTAGAACCACACCTGTACCACAGGAGAGTACCTGTGTCGAGTGCCATAGGCCTGTTTCTGTTTGGACCAACTTTGGTGAAGGCATGTCAGGTGAGGTTGTGCACCTTCCTGAGTCAATCTCATAGATGGCAAAGGTAGTCCAAGCAAGGCCCACCTCCCACCCCGGGTTTGGGTGGGACCAAGTCTCAACGTCAATTCAACAGGTGTGTATAGTTTCCATCCAAACATAAGTACAACTGGGGTACACTTGGTGAACTCCTAAAGCTCTGTCCAGGATGCCCACAAGACCAGTGGTAAGTGCAGTTCCTAAACTTGTTGCTGCTGGCAGGTCAGGACTGCAAATAAGGTGGCAAGAACGTGTAATTGGATTGTCCGGGTTTCTTGATGCCCAGACATTGGCAGACCTCACTAAACAACTAGGTTTAGTGCTCTGCAGTGATGGGCCATGCCTGTCATTTCTATCAATCTTCAAAAATGGTAGAGTGAAGGGTTGTTTTTCTGTTCATCCGAGAGCGCTGCTTGGCTGAAGTTCCTAAAGGTGGGCTGTGGAAGGGACCTGGGAATTACCGGTACTGCTGTCTGGTGGTCATCATATTCTGGGGTGTCATGCAAGGCTGCTACTACTGGAGTCCCCTAATTCTGCTCCTCCATGCACTGACAGTGTCAGCAGTCTCCTGGCATTGCCCATCTGATTCCTTGAAGTTGAGAAGCCAGGTAAGGGAACCATTGTCAGTGCGCAGAAACAGCAGAGGTCTACGCAACAGCCAGCATCTCCTGGCAGGTGATGAAGTATTTCCTCTCTTTACAGCTAAAGGCACGACTGAAGTAGGAGATAATCCACTACCTTGCTCCCCGTCCTTGAACAACGCTGCAGCGAGGCCTTCATCATTGACATCTAGGTCCCAAACAAAGGGGGTCAGGGTAGGCTAAAACAGGCACTTTGATGAATGCCAACCAGAGATGGAAGAAAGCATGCGCAGTGTCTTCACACCACTGGGAGGGAGGCCAAGCCCAGGAAGCTCAGCAGTTCACCAACATTGCAGAGACCGAGCCAGTTCCTCACAGCTGCTATCTTGGCCGGGTTGATGGTTTCCTTGGCTGTGCTCACAACATGACCCAGGAAGAATGTATCTAAATGGAACAGTTGCTACCTCATTGGACGGAGGGTAAAGACCAGCTTGGTGAATGACAGCAAAATCACCTCTAAAGTTGTTGAGCACTTACTGAAAGTCTGTGGCATGGCTGAGGGGGTCATCCAAGTCAACCACACAGTGGCTCTGTGGGATGTCTGCAAGTACCTTTTTCATAAAGCATTCAAAGATATCAGAAGCATTGTAAAGCCCAAAGGGCATCACCTTAAATTGCCACAGCCTATGGCAAAAGCAGTCTTAGGGAGTGCCTCAGGTTAGCTGAAGGAAGATGAACCAGCAGGACCTAGGGATGTAGTCAAAAGCATCATATTCTTCAATTCTTTCTTACATCATATCAATAGGCCCAACCTATTTTAAGCTGCATGGCTGAACGCTAACAATTTAAAACTTTACGTTGACTCGATTATTAGGATGCGCCAGTCAGCCAAGCCTTAGCTTTCCCTCATCATTAGAACAACAACACAGTAAAGGATAGAAAAGGGGTTAACATTCACTCCTTCTGTCCAAGATATCAAGCATTGTGTTACCTAAGATAACAAGGCACTAGAGTTTGTTGGAAACTCTGAACATAGCTATTGTTACTACCCTGGTTTTTAAGAGTAAATATTTCACATAGCAACTTAGTTCATTACTGAGTCCACTAGCATCATGCTAGTGCTAGTGGTGTTTAGCCAAAACACGCTCACCTATCAGGGTTTCAATATTGAACCACTTTACAGAGTCACTTCGGTTGACGCTCAAGTTGGATTTCTAGTTGGAAAATCATTTAAGTATTAGATTTAAACTATAATAATATTTTGAGTGCCTATGTTGCTTCATACTGAACCCGAGGGCTTCTTCCTATTCAGATTTCTGGAAGAAGAAAAAATAAACCAAAAGGAATTCTTGTTCATTGGGTTCTCCAATGAAGTGAAGGCATAATGCACCAGGTAGTTTGACAAAGGTTGAAATTGGCATACTTGTAGAGTACCAAAACAGTGGCAAACCTCAATTTCAATTAGGCCAAATGTTTCAAGATAGAATGTATAAGGCTTTAGAAGAGAATATCAACTCACTCCTTCTTCTTCTTCTCCTTTCAGCTTTTCCCTTCAGGTGTCACCACAGCAAATCTACCTTCTCCATCCAACCTTATTCTCTGTATCCTCCTCTCTTACACCAACCGCCTTCCTATCTTCTCTCACAACGTGCATAAATCTTCTTTATGGTCTTCCTCTGGACCTCTTGCCTAGCAGCTCCAATTCTAGCATCCGTCTACTGATACATTCACTAACCCACTTTTGTACATGACCGAGCCATCTCAGTCTATCTTCTCTGACCTTCTCTCCAAAACATCATACATGTGCCGTTCCTCTGATAGATTAATTCCTGATCCTATCCATCCTGGTTACTCCCAAAGAGAACCTTAGCATTTTCATCTCTTTGACCTCTCGCTCTGCCTCCTGTCTTTTCACCATTGTAACTGTTTCTAGGCCATACAGCATCACTGGTCTCACCAGTCTCTTGAACACCTTTCCTTTCATTCTGGCTGATAGTCTTTGATTGCCCAGTACCCCAGACACTTTCTCCACTCATTTAAACCTGCTTGAACCCGTCCTCCAACATCTTGAGCTCCACTCCCTGTGGCCTCACTGTTCCACCCAAGTTCTTCTCATGCAAAAACATTTACTCCGTCTTGCTGCGACTAACTTTCATTCCTTTCTTTTCCAGAGCATACCTCCATCTCCCTATAATTTCCTCAACCTGTTCTCTGCTCTCACTACAGATCACAATGTCATCTGCAAACATCATGGTCCATGGAGATTCCCATCTAACCTTAACTGTCAGCCTGTCCATCACCACTGCAAACAAGAAGGGCCTCAAAGCTGATCACCGTTGGAGACCCACCTCTACCTTAAACTTCTCTGATACCCCTGCAGCACACTGCACCACTGTCTCACAGCGAGCACACATGTCCTGCACCAGTCTTACATACTTCTCTGCCACTCAAGATTCCCTCATACAATACCAGAGCTCCTCTCTTGGCACCCTGTCATATACTTTTTCTAGGTCTACAAAAACACAATGGAGCTCACCCTGTCCTTTTCTGTCCTTCTCTATTAGCATTGTCAAAGCAATTACTGCATCTGTAGTACTCTTTCAAGGCATGAAGCCATACTGCTGTTCACAAATGCTGACTTCTGCTATCAGTCTAGTTTCCACTACTCTTTCCAATGGCTCATACACTTTATCCCTCTATAGTTGCCACAATTCTGCACATCCCCCTTATTCTTATAAATGGGCAACCATTACACTTCACCTCCATTCTTCAGGCATCTTTTCACTCTCTAAGATCCTGTTGAATAATAGGGTCAGAAATTCTACCACTGCCTCTCCTAGATATTTCCACACCTGCACAGGTAACATTTCCACACCTCCACAGGTATATCATCAGGACCAACTGCTTTTCCACTCTTCATCCTCTTCAATGCCTTCCTCACTTCACTTTTGCTAATCTCTGCTACTTTGTGGTCTACAATAGTCACCTCTTCTACCCTTGCCTCTCTTTCATTTTTCACGTTCATCAACTCTTCAAAGTAGTCTTTCCATCTTCCCATTAGTCTTATAGCATCTGTCAATACATTTCCCTCTCTATCCTTAATCACCCGGACCTGTTGCACATCCTTTCCATCTTTATCTCTCTGTTTATGCCAACCTAGCATACAGGTCGTCGTACGCCCTTTGTTTTGGCTTTACTACCTCTATCTTTACCTTATGCTGGCTGCTTTCTCCGTCTATACTCCTGCACCTCCCCATTCCACCACCAACTCTCCTTATCTACTTTCCTTACAGATAACACACCAAGTACTCTCCTACCTGTCTCCCCGATAGCACTAGCTAAAGCTGTCCAATCATCTGGAATCTCTCCCTGACCAGCCAGAGCCTTTCTCAACCCCTCCCTTAAATAATACAACACTCCTCCCTTTTCAGCTTCCACCACTTTGTCCTCCGCTCTGCCTTTGTCCTCTTGATCTTCCTTGTCACCAGTCATCCTACAAACCACCATCCCATGGTGTCTTGCTACACTCTCACCTACTTTCAACGACTTTGCAGTCACTGATCTCTTTCAGGTTACCTCGTCTATACAAACTGTAGTCTACCTGCGTGCTTCTACCTCCGTTCTTACAAGTTTCCCTATGTTCCTGTCTTTTGTGGAAAAAAGTGTTCACTACAGACATTTCCATCCTTTTTGATAAAATCTACCACCATCTGTCCCTCTGTGTTCCTATCCTGTATACCAAATCAAATCATTACTTCCTCATCCCCTTCTTTTTCTGCACCAACATGCCCATTGAAGTCTGCACCAATAACCACTCTTTCATCTCTGGGGATATTCTGCATCACTTCATCTAGCTCATTCCTGAACTTCTCCTTCTCCTAAAACTCACATCCCACCTGCAGGGCATAGCCACTAACAACATTGAGCATCACACCTTCAATTTCCAATTTCAGATTCATAAGTCTATCTGACATTCTTTTCACCTCTAGAACATTCCTAAAAACTCCTCCCTCAAAATAATTTCTACTCCATTTCTCTTTCTGTCAGTATCATGATAATACAACTTAAAGCCTGCTTTCAAGCTTATAGCCTTTCTACCTTTCCCCCTGGTCTCCTGGACACACAGTATATCCACTTTCCTTCTCTGCATCATGTCGACCCACTTTCTATCTTTTCCAGTCATAATCCGAATGTTCAAAGTCCCTACTCTCAGTCCCAGACTCTTGCCTCTCCTGTTATCTGTCTGCTTCTGAACACGCTCGCCTTCTTTGAGCATATCAAGTCCATTAATTCTAATATCTAATCTAAATGCCTGTTTCCAAGTGTCTGTTTATTCAGAAACATACTGTGTGCTGCAATAAAGAAATATGCTTATTCGTGAAGATTTATTGGAATTCCAGTAAATGTAAATAGAAAATTATTTTATTTAATTTCATTTTAGGACCACATGCCTCCTGCCGGCTTTGCCCCATCCCCATGGAAAAAGGCAGAAAATTCACCAGTGTATCAGTTACAAAATAGTCTAAAATGATGTCCTTCATTAATGAAACAGAGATTGAAATAATACTCTTCAGCATGTGTTGCAGTAAAGAATATATCTATTCAAATAGTTCCTAATCATTTTGAAAATGACTTTTGCTTGTAGGTGTAACAGATCATTATTTCAATAATACTTAGTTTGCCATTATTTGCGATGTTTCTCTTTGATTCATCCACTTCTTAACTATACATCTCACTCAATCCCACAATGCAAATTGTGTTTATAGGCATTTTGCTGCCTACTGTACCTTGTAAATGTCACAATTTGCTGAGAAGATAAAGGGGCTTGGGGGCAATTTAACAAATGTGAGGTGGCAGAGTGGTTGGTCTTCAAAGGCTGTTAAAAGTATATAATATGATTGATCCCTGTCCAGTTCATTCTCATTCCAGTTCAACAGTTGCTCTATGGTAAGGCTGCAAAAGATGAAGGTTATATGTTTGTCCATTCTAAAGTTAGCTGACACAAAGGGCTTTGTCTATGTGTGTGTTGGGGGGGGGGGGCAAGCAATTCTCTAAATACAGTGAGCACATAGGTCAGGTTTGACACACTTTATTATTCATTCACTGTCTGTCCTCAGCTGTGCTTGGCTTGTCAGTACACACACAGCGCTCCCCCAGGTGCAGCTTTTACTGTGCATATGCACCACAAAGATGCACAAATGTCAAAAGCGATTACTGGAATGTCGCTCCATGTCCATTCTCTTCTCGTCATCATTTAGAACCTTGGTAGCGAGGGAACATATTCAATATAAGTGAGTCTGCAGGACTTTAAAATTATGCATAAATATTCTATCTACAGAAAAAAGTATTGTTACTTCTGTCATTAGGTGTTGCTGTCACCAACAGTTTTCTTTTATATGGCAAAAAAGATAGATTGTTTCATGAGAAAATAGTCTAAGGATGAAAATTTGGTATTTATAATTTTTAAACATAGTAAAACGGTATGTTTGCCTTACAGGGGTTAAGCAACGTAATGGACAACAATATTTGTTTGTTTGTTTGTTTGTTTGTTTGTTTGTTCATTCCTTCTTTCCAGCATTCTTTCTTTCTTTCCACTTTTTTCTGTCTATGTTTGTTTATCAAATTTAATGCCAAATATTTTTCACTCCAGTTGCAAATTGCCTTTGACTTTGGCCTCATTATTTATTTATTTATTTATTTTATATCTGTCCAATTCACTTTTTGATTCCTTTTTTATTTTAGGTACATTTCTTTTTATTTGTCATTTCAGTCACTTCACATACAGATGTAGGGAGTCTGCATGATTACTTTTACTCATTCAGTTGCCTTATTTAAGAACTAATTTCAAATATTTTCTGTTTTGATTTTTTTTTTCTTGTGGTTGACGTTGCTGCATACGAACCACTGTCCATATTTGAAAAACGTCCCCATTAATGGTTATACAATAACGTTGTTGAGAGGCAAATATTTAAACACATTCATAATATCCCAACAAGATTCCACAAAATAATAAAGATGTATTATCATGTGAAAACTGAATCAAAGAATCCTCTTTTGGTGTTTCTCATACACTTCTCTGTATAATGGAATATTCGACAAAGGGTCACTTGGAATCTGCATTGGCGCTTGTACCATTACATGTGTAGGAGGGATTGGATTAAGTAGCCTAATACATTATGAATGTAAGACATCATGCTAAATTGCTATCACATTTTTAATATAATCTTTTAATTACCTAACTCTCAGTATGAGATCTATAATATAAACGAATATTCTAAAATACTGAATGAAATTCAGTCTTTACAAAAATTAAAGTAACATGTAACATGAATTTTCTTATCCAATGTAGAACTTTTATGTATGGTTTCCACAGGCAAATATTTAAAACAGAGAAATACGAAAAACAAATGATGGATAAAGAATTAGATTCTCTGCCCATTGATATTATATAGAATAAATGGTACACATACAAACATATGCAAACACACACACACACACCTACAAACACATGCTCATTAAGACACACAGACACACACACACATAAACACCCTTACATACATTGGAGCATCTTTATTGTGGAATCTGAAAATTTGGCAGCCTGTGCCAGACCCCAGGGGTCTAAAGCTTAAGAGACGAGCCAAATGATACCCAACTGTGGCAACAAGGAAGGGTCTTCCCCCACCTTGCCAGAGCAATGTTGCCCCCATAAACCAGCACATAAAAAAAGGCCCCCATGATGACATAAATGCAACTCTGGGGCTTTTTTCACACAAATAAATCCTCCAACACCAGCAGCAATTGTATACATTTTATACATCTGACTGGTCCACCCATTAGTATTACATGTGCACTAAAAATGCCTATATTTAAAAGAATTAAGAATAACAGATAATGCAATTTGAACTACTGCTCTGAATATAGATAGCCAGTCCTTTTGTAGTTGTGGTTGTTTTGTTTATTCTATTTATTCTTCTATGTATTTATCTATCTATTAGTATTTCTTTTTATTTTACTCATTCTGGTGATTGAATAAATGTTGTGCTACTTTGAAGTGCTACAGATTAGTGAGATTAAATATGATTCTTTTTTAAATCAAAGCAGGAACATACTGTTGAATTAACCAGTGAAGTACCAGCGAAAAATAATAACGCATGAATAACGCAATGTAATGTTGATGATTTATATCTCTATGTATATAAACTGTGTGTGTGTGTGTGTGTGTGTGTGTGTGTGTGTGTGTGTGTGTGTGTGTGTGTGTGTCTGTAATTAAAGTTAAATGTAGTTGAAAATATTGTAGCAATTGTACTTGGGGACTGTTCCATTGTTCGATGGCCAAATAATTTATTTGTTTACATGGAAATTAAAAAGTGATTCATACTTGTATTTGCAATCTTCGACATAATTTGTCAAAATACATTTTAAAATATAAATAAATTTAAATTCTGTTCAGTGAGTTATTAAGCTTCTGAAATTTTGTTTTTTGGGGGGGGGGGTTGTTTGTTTTTTATTTTTTTTCTAAAAAACATATCCTCTAATATGTTCAAGTTCAACATTATGAATTTAATCCCCTCTGTGTGGAACATGCTTGTTCCACACCGGGAGATGTGTTTCTCCTCCACGGTTAAGCAAAAAATCAGATGGGATTCCGGTAAATATTTCAAATGAATACATTTGTTTAACATGTTATTACTCTCAGGTCAAGTCATGTGCACCATCTCACAATTTGATTCGTAGTCCTATACTTCAGGCTTAACCACCCTCTAGTGCCTCAAAGTGAACACTACAGCTTTTCAATAAACTCCACTTTGAAAGAGGCCTGTCTTCAGTTTACAAAGCGATTTCTTCACTCGAACATTGTGCTACTTAAATATGTCATGATATGTCCGTCTGCTGGCAATTGCCAAGCTTAAAAAATAGCAAAGAAACGAGGGAAGATGTTTCTGTATGATTTCCTTTGATATCATTGCCACAAGTCTGTTTTGATTGCCACAAGTTATTCGAGAATATTTAGTTATTAATACATATAAATAAATTATATAAATAAATATATTGGATACATTGGATACACTATGTGCCCTCTTTACGATGGCCTGATGAAAAAATTATGCAAGACACAAGAAAATTTTACAAATTCAACCACTTGCGAATTACTGAATGTGTGAATTAAGACTGGTGATGTGCAATGTAAAGGTTCAGTACTCATCTTTTTAGCGGGCAATGCTTACTTTCGAAAGATATGGATTTTGAATCCCTGGTAAACATTTGTCATTAAATTAATGACAATATTTAATGAATATTTAACCTCCACATATCACAATATAGATATCGTTCACATTTCCTCTGTGTTTAGTATTTGTAATAGACACAAATTGAATCCAGTACAATGTCATCTTAGGGTTATGAGAACCTTTGTCAGATGTCCAGTTTGGATTAAATTCAAACACAGGCCAGACTGAACAGCAGCATCTGGCCCACATTATTACAGCGTATCATTACGAATTCATAATCTGGTATTATTGGACCATTTGGTATTATTGTTAAATTCAATTACAGTAATAGGAGTATAATTACTCCAAAGGTTTACATTTTGGATGATAAAAAAGATCAAACCAGTTGCTTTCTTATTCCCACACATGGACAGATTGAGTCAGTATCTCAAAAGGAAAATTCAGTTCTGATTGCATTTTGATCCTAACCTGATATTCTAAATAATATATCAAAACATGTTATGCTATGCTAAAATCTTCTCTCTCGTTTTCCCTTTCCTTTGCAGTCAATCCAGCACTGCTGCCCACACAATTCTTACAATGAATTTGCTTAAAATGTCTTATCACCAGTTCAAAGAAGATGCAATACTGCTTAATTTAAGAGAAAGTATATTTTGCTCTTTACAATTATTTCTTCCAGCTAAGTGTATAAACTATGACCATCAGTGTTTTAACAGTCTATCAACAGCAGTAAAGGGAGAGTGAGAAAGCTCAGGGGGATTTAGGAGAAAGGATATGATTGCATTTATGTCCTATCAAACAGCTTGCTGTATCCAGGGAAATGCCTAATAAATGTCTGTATTTGGTCGCCGGCTTACATCTGTCTGCTTACGGATTTAAGACTTCAAAACTATTTTTGAAAAAAAGGCACTTCTCAACAGAGCCAGTGACTAATAACTAAAACTGACAGGGACGGCAGGCAAACAGGCACACGCTCGCTGTGCAGGCACACTCATACACACACTCACAGGCACACACAGCTAGAACCTTAAGACGTTGGAACAAAAGACTTGAAATCTGACACATTCTCTCTGACAGTAGGATATCTCTGCCACCCTTACAGAGATGCACATATACATACACGCACACACACACACATGCACATAAATACAATATTACGTTCTATGAATCACAATCTTTTACATATACTGTAAATGTACAGAAAAAGAGTCTCACATGCTCAACCTTTCACAACTTAATGATTAAAATGTATTTTATTTCATATCAGCAAATGTATGTACCTGCTGCTCAGGCTTCTGCAACTTTGAGGATTGTTGGACTTTTTGAACATTTACAGCATCAAGCAGCAACCAGGAAAGACAAAATGTATCATTATTGCTTTGGAAATTATTGGAAAATGAAAATTGTAGTTTTACCTCTCCATTACAAAATTATCATTTGCTGATGCTTAGTTCTTAAAATTAAAATACAATAAGCACATTTGAAATATTTTGATTTGCTCAGTAAACTTCAGATCCAAAATAAATGTAAATCTCTGAACAACAAAGATCTTGTCACATCACAATAAGCTTTAAACATATTTAACTAGGTCTAAAATGTGAATAAGTAATATTTTTGTGCCACACCACATTTACCATCATAAAGATTTAGCATATATCTTTAATCTGATGTGTCATAATAGGGGGAGATATTCTTTAATATCCAACATACGTAATATAATTTTTGAGCAATAAGCTAGCACCATTCTGTAGAACTTCAGGATACTACAGCTAAAAATGTGATAGGGTATCATGAATCCAACTGAAGAAAATCATGAAAAGAGTATTAAAACATGCTCACATGTAAAAACACTTTTGCCTCTTAAATTGCAGTTTCATTAGTAGAGTATTAATGCGACAGGAGTGTATATCTATTGACAAGAATTGTCAACAGGCATACAACTTAGTAATATCCATCCATCACTTTCCTCTGACAAATTTGTTGGTTCAGATATAATTATTGCCCAAAACAATTGAATGAATGATGCCTAAAAAATCTTCCTTGCTTTGCACTATAAAGTCTAAGTGTGAGCCACATATTAGACTATTCTATCTGACTCAAATAAAATTAAGAGGATCAGAAAACTGGAAATAAGATGAATGATGGTAAGAGAGAAATAGAAATAAAAAATTGTAGAGGATTCAAAGGTGAAGAAGGTGAGACGATATGATGGCAGATTGTGTGTGAGAGAGGCATTTAATCCCCAGAAGCATCATGACGCCAGCTGCCATGGTACAGATGGGGGCAAGGGAATCCTGGGACATGAGAACATACACATGCATGCAAGCCCACACACACACACACACACACACACACACACACACACACACACACGAACACACACACACACACACACACACGTATTGTGTAACAGAGGGGGAAAATACTGTTACACTTTGGAATCTCCCCCTAAAACTCTCTAGGATTATGCTAAACATAAGGTAAGGGATCTTGATGTGTTTGATTATTATCCTCTGTGAATGCCACTTTGTCTACAGTTAATTAATGTAGATAATACTTTCCAGACACTGCTTTTTAGGTTTGGTGTTTATGTTACCATGTTTGTTTTTATGCTGCAATGAACTTTGTATCTTTTGATGATCTGGTGAAATGAACGCCACAGTATTAGAAGCATCAAAATGTTTCACAGAATGTGCACTTTTGCATGCTACAGCGTTTATTTAATCCAAGGTGCTAACAATTATTAAATAGACAACAAACAGATTAACGAACTGTAATTTAGTTGTTACTATGGTTACAAAAGATCAGGCCATTCAGAAATTAGGCACCATGTAGCTGACTTGCATTTTTTTTATATGCAAATGAAGGACATTAGATACAATGTTTATGTTTATGTTTAAGTTTGGAATTGATACATCTGTGAATACAATGTGCGCAGTGTCATGTCATTTGGTATGAAATAAATCCAGAGAAATATTGGGATAAATTTCGCACAATAGTCAACCGTCTTAGACTTTGCCAATCTCATCTCATCTTAGTTATCTAACATGACTGAGAATGCTGTCTTCATTAAATACATTACATTAATGCTACATCCAGGATTGGAAATAGAGGCTAATGATGCCAATTTGTCTTGATATATAGAGCATCATACATAGACTTATAACAGTCCTGGCCGTAAGTTAAAGGGCCAATAAAATGAAAATGAAAAAGGGAAACAGCATTAAGAATGTATTTTCTCTCCAGTAGCTGAGGGGTATCTCTGAAAAGCAGATAGCCAAGATGCAGTTGGATTTCTGTGAAGTTATAAGTTGTCTGTGTTCTGTTATGTGACCTCAATACCGTTTTTCTTACCTAAAGCTCCTGAGGCTCAAAACAAGAAAAAACGGGCACTTGTCTCAAATAACCTTCATACTTATCATGAATTAGCATGAATGTGGACAAAAAACATTTTGTCCTAAAGCTTTTTTTCATGGATGGCATCCTTACATTCTTAATCCATTTAAATCGTTCCATCTCAAAGTAGGGGATTTATTGTAAACTGAGACATGGGGGTGAGGTCATGGCATATCTGACTGTCACAGTAAAAAACAAAAACAATTGTTCCTGTGATCAACAGGAAGTGTATGCACAGGACCTTCTGATGCAGATAACTTTAGGATAGAATATATGTTCTATATATGCTTTCTCTGAGTCAAACAACCAAAATCAGATGATTTTGGTTGCTTCCTTCTTGTCATTCTAAAATGTACTTTATTGTGATGTCATCAAAGTAAATTGAGTGCCTGTTGGAATCCTTTTTGTGGAAGAAAAAAAGTTGATCATTTGTAACAGCCTCGAAAAAAGCCACTCATTTTTGGAAAAAAATGTTTCTTGTGTCCCCTTACAACTAAAACATATTGCATGTCACCACCATGTAGATTGTCTTTATTGCATGTATTTTTTTTGCCGCGAATCAGAGCAAATTGTCAACCCGACAAATCTGGAATAATCTTCTCTTATTATGGAGGAGTATTATATTTATAAATAACACCGTTGGAATGTGTTGTGTATATACTATTTCATATATCTTAAAAGCAGGGAGATGCTTTGAATTGTAATTTGTAATTTTAATTTAACGTCTTCTTTCTCTAGCCACTCCTCCTGGAATTTTATCTAACTGTGGGGTTGTTTGCACTGTTACTGGGGAGAGGTATTGAACTTTGCCCGGATAAGGGGGATGAGACAATTCTCCTGGAGCCAGGCCTGAAAGGAGAGCTCATCTACAATGCCTGATGCCCATGGGGCTTAATAAGTAACGAACCAAGATCAGTGCTAGTGCATGGTCCACAGAAATGGGTGGAGTGCCCTCTCCAGGTTGGGAAGGAAGTCCTTCCTCAAGTGGAGATGTTCAGGTATCTCAGGATATTGCTCACAAGTGAGGACAGGGTGGAACAGGAGATTGACAGGCGGATCAGTGTGGTGTCTGCAGTGATGTGGACTCTGCATCAGTCTGTCTTGGTGAAGGTGAAGAACAAGCAGACCCAAAAGGCGAAGCTCTCAACTTACTAGTCGATCAACGTTCCTACCCTCACCTATGGTCAGGAGCTATGGGTCATGACCAAAAGAACAAGGTTTCAGATCCGATTGGCTGAAATTTCTCCACAGGCAGTCTGAGCTCCCCCTTTGACATAGGGTGAAGAGCTAGGCCATCTGCCCAAATCCATGCATCCATCCATCCATCCATCCATCCATCCATCTATCCATCCATCCATCCATCCGCCTCGGCTGCTTATCCAGGGTCAGGTTGCAGGGGCAGCAGACAACCACTTTGTCCAGCTCTTCAGGGAGAATCCTGAAGTGTTCCCTGGTGAGCCAAGAGACATAGTCCTTCCTGTGTGTCCTGGTTCTTCCCTGGCATCTTCTCCCACGGAAGACTCCACCTCAACAGGGAGGTGTCCAGGAGGTATCCTGACCAGATGCCTGAGTCACCTCGTCACACACCTCTCGATGCAGAGAAGCAGTGACTCTAGTCTGAGCCTCTCCCAAATGGCCAAGCCTCTCACCTTTTCTCTTAGGAAGAGCCTTGACACCTGAATCCAAGGTTGAACTTTTCAAAGGATACTGCTCTCCAGGATCATCAAATAGACCTCGATAGGGAGACTAAGGAAGGTGATCCTCATGCAGTTGGAACATACCTTGCTGTACCCCTTTTTAAAGAGGCTGATCAACACCCCAAATTGAAAATCCAGAGGTACTGTCCCCAGTGTTGCAGAGGTGTATCAGTCAAAATCACACAATATTCATAGCCTTGAGGAATTCAGGACAGAACTTATCTACCCCTGGGGACCTGCCACCAAGGAGGGATTGAGGCAGTGTCCTTCCACCAATCCATAACATCAAGAGTCAAGGTGAGGACCACACCATGCCCACAATAGTGTTGACAGTATACTGCTTCCCCGTTTTGAGCTGATAAGGGTTGGATCAGACTCGCCTCAAAGCTTCAAAGGGAGGCTACCCTTTTGTCTCTCAGATTAAACGGCAACATATACGCGTTGAGGGGGGGTCAGTAAGTACAGTATACCCACATCTGCTTACCACCTTTCACTGGGTGTCACTCCAGATTTAAAAAGAGTCCAATCTCTCTCAAGTAGATGGCTTCCAAAGCCAAAGCTGTGTGTTGATGCATGATCGACTATATGTTATCGGAATCACTGACCACTGCACACCTGCACAATTTCCTTCCCTACCAGAGGGTTGACGTTCCATTTCCCTGGAGCCACCAAGGTCCTAAACTTTAGCAAACACCCAACTCACACTGCACCCAACCCCCTTAGCCCTTCCAATGGTAAGGGTGACTCATATTGTCCTTTCAGGGTGTGCCAAGCTAGGTCGAGTGGGTGCAGGCCTGGTCGCCAGGTAATTGACAACAAACCCCACCCCTTTGCCTAGGTCCAGTGTGGGGCCCCAATCTTCTAAGGCATACTTTGTCTGAACACACAAGGACTTGTGTTGCATTGGGTGATCCTACAAGGGGGCATGAAGCTTTCCTGCTCCACCTTGAACTTCTCTGTTACCCGACAGCACGCCCCACCACTGTCTCAGGCACTCCAGATTACCTCATACAATACCAGAGCTCCTCTCTTGGCACCCTGTCATATGCTTTTTATCTTGGTCTACAAAAACACAATGGAGCTCCCCCTGGCCTTCTCTGTCCTTCTCTATTAGCATTCTAAAAGCAATAACTGCATCTGTAGTACTCTGTCCAGGCATGAAGCCATATTGCTGTTCACAAATGCTGACTTCTGCTCTCAGTCTAGTTTCCACTTCCCTTTCCAATAACTTCATTGTATGGCTCATCAACTTTTTCCCTCTATAGTTGCCGCAATTCTGCACATCCCCCTTATTCTTAAAAATAGGCACCATCACACTTTGCCTCCATTCTTCAGGCCGCTTCTCACTCTCGAAGATCCTGTTGAATAATCAAGTCAGAAACTCTACCGCTGCCTCTCCTAGACACTTCCATACCTCCACAGGTATATCATCAGGACCAACTGCCTTCCCACTCTTCATCCTCTTCAATGCCTTCCTCACTTCACTTTTACTAAACTCTGCTACTTTGTGGTCTACGATAGTCACCTCTTCTACCCTTGCCTCTCTTTCATTTTCCACATTCATCAGCTCTTCAAAGGACTCTTTTGATCTTCCCATCACTCTTGTAGTATCTGCAATACATTTCCCTCTCTATCCATAATCACCCAGACTTGCTGTACATCCTTTCCATCTTTATCTCTCTGTTTATGCCAACCTGTGTAGATCATTCTCTCCCTCTCTATTCTCCAACCTAGCATACAGGTCATCGTACGCCCTTTGTTTTGCCTTTGCTACCTCTATCTGTCAGGGTTCACAGCTGATCCCCGTTGTAATCTGCGCCAGCTGCAGCAGATGCCGCTAATTGAGATCCCTATAAAGGGCAGCGGCACTCTCTGCCTGGCGCCGGGGGGATTGTGGTCTTCATGGACTACTGTGGGACCCTGCCACGACCCGGACCCCCACCCTTGCCAACCCGGACCTCACCCCTGCTATGACCGGACCCCAGGTGTGACCTCCTTTCCCTTCCCGAGTCACGGCCGAGACCCAGATGGCCGGCGTGACCTCTGTTCCCTTCCCGAGTCACGGCCGGGCCCAGATGGCCGGCGTGACCTCTGTTCCCTTCCCGAGTCACGGCCGGGCCCAGATGGCCGGCGTGACCTCTGTTCCCTTCCCGAGTCACGGCCGGGCCCAGATGGCCGGCGTGACCTCTGTTCCCTTCCCGAGTCACGGCCGGGCCCAGATGGCCGGCGTGACCTCTGTTCCCTTCCCGAGTCACGGCCGGCGTGACCTCTGTTCCCTTCCCGAGTCACGGCCGGCGTGACCTCTGTTCCCTTCCCGAGTCACGGCCGGCGTGACCTCTGTTCCCTTCCCGAGTCACGGCCGGGCCCAGACGGCCGGCGTGACCTCTGTTCCCTCCCGCAACCCGTACTGTTGAGGCCCAGCCTCTGCCGTTCAGTCTGCAACTCGTCTCGTTCGTTCGGTCTGCAACTCGTCTCGTTCGTTCGGTCTGCAACTCGTCTCGTTCGTTTGGTCTGCAACTCGTCTCGTTCGTTCGGTCTGCAACTCGTCTCGTTCGGTCTGCGTCTCGTCTCGTTCGGTCTGCGTCTCGTTCGGTCTGCGTCTCGTCTCGTTCGGTCTGCGTCTCGTCTCGTTCGGTCTGCGTCTCGTCCGGTCTGCGTCTCGTCTCGTCCGGTCTGCGTCTCGTCTCGTCCGGTCTGCGTCTCGTCTCGTCCGGTCTGCAACTCGTCTCGTCCGGTCTGCAACTCGTCTCGTCCGGTCTGCAACTCTTCCCGTCCGGTCTGCGTCCCGTCCGGTCCGCATCCCGTCCGGTCCGCAACCCGTCCGGTCTGCAACCCGTCCCGTCCGGTCCGCAACTCGTCTCATCCGCAACCCGTCCCGTCTGCAACCCGTCCCGTTAAGGCCCAGCTTCTGCCGTTCTGTCTGCATCTCGGCCAGTCTGCAAACCGTCCAGTCCAGTCTGCAACTTCACCCAATTAAAAGCGCTTTCCACCCATCTCTGTCCCGAAGTGTGGTTCCCTGCTCGAGTCCGCCTCAGCACATCGTGACACTATCTTTACCTTATGTCGTATCTCTGTCTGTTCTCTTCAGTCCTCTCAGTGTCCCACTTCTTCTTTGCTAACCACTGTCTCTGTATATATTCCTGCACTTCCTCATTCCACCACCAAGTCTCCTCATCTTCTTTCCTTCCAGATGACACACCAAGTACTCTCCTACCTGTTTCCCTGATAACACTAGCTGTTGTTGTCCAATCGTTTGGAAGATCTCCCTTACCGCCCAGAGCCTTTCTCAACTCCTCCCTGAAAACCATACAACACTCCTCCCTTTTCAGCTTCCACCACTTTGTCCTATGCTCTGTCCTTGTCACCAGAATAATCCTACAAACCACCATCCTACACTCACCTACAACCACTTTGCAGCCACTGATCTCTTTCCGCTTACCTCGTCTATTCATGATATAGTCTACCTGCGTGCTCCTACCTCCACTCTTATAAGTTACCCTATGTCTCTGTCTTTTCTGGAAACAAGTGTTCACTACAGACATTTCCATCCTTTTTGCAAAAACTACCACAATCTGTCCCTCCACACTCCTATCCTGTATACCAAATCTGACCATCATTTCTTCATCCCCTCATTGCCTTCACCAACATTATCCATTGAAGTCTACACCAATTACCACTCTCTCATCTCTAGGGATAATCTGCATCACTTCATCTAACTCATTCCAGAACTTCTCCTTCTCCTCAAATTCACATCCGACATGCGGGGTATAGCCACTAACAACATTGAGCATCACACCTTCAATTTCCAATTTCAGACTCATAAATCTATCTGACATTCTTTTCACCTTCAGAACATTCCTAACACACTCCTTCAAGAAAACTCCCACTCGATTTCTCCTCTTGTCAGTACCATGATAGTACAACTTAAAGCCTGCTTTCAAGCTTCTAGCCTGACTACCAAACCATGAATATCAATGAAAATGCATAGAATTTTATTACTGCAAAAAAAGCCCCTTAATTGCTACAGTATCATAGTGTTTGATGTGTGCAAGACAAACAATAAGGCATTCAGTAGCCCTTCCTTTCTCAACGTGTTTCTCCTTTAGAAATATAAACACACTAAATTTTGGAAATACGAGGGACCAGTTACATCCAGCACAAAAATAACCATCTTGAGTATTCCTTCTCATGGAGATTTTTTCCACCATCTACTGTCTTTGCTTCTCTGAGGTAAAAGTAACAATTCTCTCTTTTCAGTCTCCTTTGAGGTCTATTCACTCATTGGTGAAATTGGAGCTGTTGTTTTACGTGTGTTTTTCTGTCTTTTGCTGCAATGCCGAAAGCCTTTTGACCTACAAAGAAGGGTTTTGTTGACAGATTGATGCTTTCACGCTGATATTAGCTAAATCGCTGGTGTTCAGAAGCCCACGGTGCCACTCTGGCACAAATGTCCTTGAATTTTCCCAAATAATCCCCTTGTGTTCATGTTGGTGTTGGGTATTTCTTAAAGAAAAGGGACACCCTATATCTAATCGGTATTTGCCAGTCTGCCAAGCTACCCCTAATCTTTATATTTATCAGAGGTTGGAGGCATCAAAAGGCAGTCATCTTGTATGTGACCGGTTGAAGGGAGAACAAAATTGATAAATGGGTGCCTAAAAAAGCCAGTTCACATAATAGACAATTACAGTATCAATAATTGGTGGCACTAACCAAACTAATCTGTGCACTAATAATTCAAGAAAATGAAACACAGTGTCAAAAACACATCATCCTACAAAATCAGGAAGTCCAAAAAGGGGAATGGTTTATCTTCCACAATTAACCAACATAAAATGTGCAATGCATTTTAAAATGAGTGCATCTTTCAACTGAGTATGTAATAAATTACAATTCTTTAAAGGCAAGACAAGTGGTCATTGTTACAGAATCCAGAATAGATGTTTTTTTGTGACTCTTTTTTTACATATTAAACTTCTTCACCAAAATGTGTTTCTGAGTGTTAATGACCAGGAGGCAGCAGGCTTTACATCCTTCTCGTATTGGTTGAATATTTCAAGAGCTTCAATCCCTGTTTCTGCTTGTGGACATCAAAGAATTCTACTATAGTGAGAAGAAAAGGAACTACATCTTCTGCTGGAAAAGAACATTAAAGAGGATGTTGGAGCATAAAGGAACTCAAGAACTAGAATCAAGCTAGCAGAGATGAGGACAAAGTGGGCTCAACCGTAAAGAAGATATGTCATAACTATGTAACTCTGGAATCCATGCAAAAAAGTCAGCCCTGTACCAAATAAGAATAAGAATAAGAATAAGAATAAGAATAAGAATAAGAAGAAGAAGAAGAAGAAGAAGAACTCTATTAATTCCGAAGGAAATTGCTGTGCCAAAGTAATTACACAAAAACAAGCAGGAACAAGCAGAAACACACACAAACACATGGAGTGACATTTGACAAAGATGAAAAACACTTGCACTTGCTTGTCAAATGGCCCTTTGTGCACTGATGAATTTCAGGGGATGTACCAGTCCAACGGATTTTCAAGCACCTAATCTCACACAGGGCCCAATTAACAAACACATCCTGAAAATAAACATATTTAGAATTAATGCTGCACATACACACGCACACACAGAGGCACACACACAGTACTAAATATGTGATATGCTATGTATAAATATAATTTTCATTATCAATGATTTCCATAGTTCAAGTTATAGATCATGGTAGAGCAAAAACAAGTGAAGGGTAAACAGAATAAAAATCAACCAGTGCCTCAAGGCAGAAAGTAATATAAATGTAATAGTCCATGGACACAGTAGAAGCACTGTCCACTTTTGGATCAACCATTAAAAAAACTTAGACAAAGGATACAGTGATGTACAGTGATGAAAGCATCTAAAACAACAAATGGATGAATGTGATGTGATGTGCGTGGTTCCCACTGGTCTCCCTTGGGAATAAAAGCACATCTGAGAATAAATGGCAATTACTATGTTCAAGTGTTTTATCCATGCTCATTGGCAAACCACACATTGCAGATCCCTTAGGACACAATTTAAATATATTCAAACATGCACAAAAGGCACACTCACTGTCACCTGAGGTCTGTATTAATCCATGTCTTTTTCATTGTCATCTACACTAATGATGGAGTGAGTAGTTGAAACAGCAAAAGACATACTTCTTAGCAAAATATGAAAATTAGCTTGAAATGATATACATATGAACATGCAAACATACACAAAGACATACATGACACAGAAGCACACATATGCACATTTATATACATACAAAGACCATATTGTAAAATTGGGATTCAGGTCTAATAATTATAGCCATCAGTTACTTGTTATTGTATGGAAATTCTCTGTCATGATTTTAACGTCAAAGTTGAGCTTGAAGTCAGTGAAAGATCATTTTTGATTACATACATTTTGATGTTTTGGATTATTTACATAATTTCATAGGCATAGTCATACTCATGATGAATTTATCTCATGGAAATGAATAATTATAGCAGTAAACTGTATTTCATCAACTTAGGGTATTCAGTCAGTGATAAAAAAATAAACATAAAAATCCAGTCACAAGGCCAGTAAAATTCCTAAAGCTATATGAGTCATTAAGTTTGTATCAGGCAGGAGTTTCTCAAACAGCGCAAAAAATAATAATAAGCAGCATAATAATGCATAATAATGCAAAGCAGCATGGAATTGTGTTTAGCGTCCACAGTGAGCTGCCACAATTATTGATAGCTATTTTAGCTGAAGATGTCTCAACAAATAGTTAATGTATTAAAGTTCACCAAATTTGCAGATATATTTCACATTTAATTATGATGTAACTATACTAAGAAAGTAACATTAGCTAATTTTACATTATGTTAGAAAGTACTTGTGCTTTTTCAAGAACTTTTAATCAAAGTATGTAGTGAAAGCAGAATAAAAGAATCATGAGAAAAAAATTGAGAGAGAAAATATATTTCGTGTCACTTTAAATAGCCCAATTACGTTCTGTCACCTTTGCTACAGTATTCCAGTAATATACTTACCTATTTTTTGTACCTGTTAATGTGGTGAAGTTTGATTCACTTCATGTAATTACCTTTGTTGACATTTCTACTTGTAAACACATAATGTCCGGCCATTAAAAAAATGAATGCAATTCCAAATTTCCTGGGGTTTCTAGTATAAAAAACAATTAAACAATTTAAACTTCTAGTTACTGATCACTAGCCACATCACGAGGAACGCCTTCATGATATGATGTAATTATCTGCCATGAATGCATAAGGTACAGGATTTGGAAATGTTATTACATTGTCAAAATGATAATATGCTTGAAACATTTTAACTGAAAGACGCATAAGGAAACAAAGTGAAACACAGGGGGAAAGAAAGATGCCTGGCATCTAACAAGAATGTGTCAAGTGGATAAGTATTGAGAGAGTGTATCCATGTATAAAAAAAGAGAACACGCAGAAAGATATTCAGAGCAGGAACTCCTCTCGTGCTGCTATGGTGTTTCATTCATATAGACAAAAGGGCAGCCAGCTGGCTGCCAAAGTCTTTGCCTCAGCTGGCACAATAAGGTGGTCAGCATGAAATTGGTTAGCTCTGTGTGTGTGTGTGTGTGTGAGTGTGTGTGTGTGTGTGTGTGTGTGTGTGTGTGTGTGTGTGTGTGTTTGTGTGTGTGTGTGTGTGAGTGAGTGTGAGGGTGTGTGTGTGTGTGTGTGAGTGTGTGTGTGTGTGTGTGTGTGTGTGTGAAAGTGGGAGTGTGTGTGTGTGTGTGTGTGTGTGACTCACTTCCACCTCCAGGGACTGCCTGGAGACCTGAACTCACCACCAATATTGAGAGTTCCTTAAAGTTAGATCACTACTTGAAATCTTGAATACTTAGTATTATACTTAGAATCAGATGCTCTCTTCAAACATCTCTACTTAGTTCTCTTGCATTAAAAAGTTCGTAATTTGTAATCTGTTGTCCAAAATTAAAATCTGAATAAAAACATTTCTTTGCCTGTCATTAATATTTTACCATAATATATAAGATATATACACTGAAATAACTACCACATAGAAACTGAATTGTAGAGTAAATATTGCAATTGTATTTATTTATTTCCTGATTTATCTATTTTTTTAATTTAATTTGTTATGAGAGCCATGATTCTTATCATGAAAGGCCATCATTTAACCAGAATCAACCTAAAGATTCTTAGAAAACGATTAGAAGTACAATTGATATCTGATGTTTTTTTTATAAATGGTCTCACTGGGGTACACCAGTAGTTGCTTTTAGTGAACAAGTATAGAAAAAGGATAACATTTAGAATTGATAAGTACACCCTAATTAGGTGAGCCTGACTCAAAAATTAACAGAGTAAAAATTGATCCATTGGGCATGTCTCTGAAATGTGGAGTGCAAAATAGGTTGAGACTACAATGCTTGTACCACAATCTTTTTTAGATGTATTATCACAGCTATTAAGCTACATTGTGGTGTAAGATGGCAAATACCATGAGTAAGGGGAAAATATAATCTAGGGATGAAATAATGAGAGGTAAACAGGTAATTACAACTGATTAAAAACAAGAATGACTATTCATTTTCAAAGATCAAGAGAGAATATGTAAGCCCTGGTTTCACAGCCTTGGTTGAACATATTGTAGGGCTTTATACAAACTTTCTTTTCATCTCCTCTTTCTTCCTGTTTTTCTTTTCTGAAAATATAAATCCTGTCTTTAAGCTTTACTTTTAACTCCCTCCCTATAATTTCGAGCAACAACTGACATCTTGCTTTTCTTGAACAGATGAATATAAAGAGGAGGCTGTTTTAGAGTTTTGCTTATTGTGTTTTTCAAATTCTATATTTTGAAAATTCCAATGAGTTAAGTATTATACAAGTCATTTCTGTGTCTTTTACCAGTACTCCCTGAATTTAAAATTTCCATGTAAAGCTTTTGGCCATTGGTCACCTCATCTTCTACCAATTTCATTGTTAAGTAGAGAGAAGAAATAGCTATAATCACTATGAAGGTAGTTGGTGTGAGAGAGGAGGATACAGAGAATAGGGTTAGAAGGAGAAAGTTGATTCGCTGTGGCGACCCCCGAAGGAAAAAGTCGAAAGAAGAAGAGGACTATCAAGTTGTTCCCAAATGAAAACTTCTAACATTTCATAGAAAAAAAAAAAATTGGCTGCCTTGCTTAGTAGAAAAAAGTTGTCATTACTGTAAAATCAAAGTGATTTTATTTTACAGAATTACATGAATAGCAGATCATCAAAAATATATTTTTTTTCCTCAACATCATCTCTTTCTTTTTAAATTTGAGCTTCATGTGCTGTGTGACAGCAGAGCGTCTCCATTACAACACTGATGAGAAATAAAACAGCTTTTACCACAAAGCAAATCAGGCTTTGGCAGTGAGGCTCCATGAGTGACAGTGATCTCTTTGTGTGTGTGTGTGTGTGTGTGTGTGTGTGTGTGTGTGTGTGTGTGTGTGTGTGTGTGTGCGTGTGCCTGTGCGTGTGCGTGTGTGTGTGCGTGTGCGTGTGTGCGTGTGTGCGTGTGTCTGATCTTCAACCATCCATCTACCCAACCATTTACTCTAAGCTCTTAAGCAGTGCTGCTGTTAAAAAGTCTCCTAAACTCTAAGCCAAGAGAGATAACATGAGCGGCAGGAGGATAACGTTGATGTAATGTCAGACACACAAAACTGACACCCAGTGTTACGCTTGTGTTAACAAAACCCATCACGGTCTGTCTGTCTGTATGGAGGCATGTGCTAATCTGCTTTTAATCATGAGCTCTTACTTACAAAAAATACATTTTTATTAATGCAGTAGCGAGAGGAGTGGAGCGGGGGTGAAGGGGATGATGGTGATGTTGATGATTTTGTGATTAAATGATGCCATCGTTGTGTTGGTGGATTAGGACAGGCATGGAAATAGATTAGTTCTGCAATGATTTTCCATCATGAATGGCAGGCCTCCAAAACACACTGCAAACACTCCTCTTTTCTCTTTTTCATGTTACTCCCACTGAAGCACAGTTTTATGAGCTCTGGTGTTTCTTTGCTGCTAGCACCATCCACTGGTATAGGATGACATGTCACTTGGCTGAAGCACAGAATTCCACTACAAAAAAATAAGGACAGTACCGTGCATGCATGATGAATTATTGATGTATTAACAGTCGGCTACACTGTGTCATCAAGAGATCTATTTTGCTAAAGCTACAAACTTTGGAATTGTAATTTGATTCAGATGATTAGATCTGACTTAATAATGATTTCTTTAACATTGTATAAACCAGAGGAAAGCTCGAATGACAAGAAATTACAAAACTTTCTAATAAGGCTATCCTGAATGGTATGATGATAAGGATGGGGACTTAAGGGGAAGGAACTGTGTCCTTGAGAAATTACACCAAAGCATGTCAATTCTCAATGAGACAACAGTAACAGAACCATATGTAATGCCTGCTAAAGCCTTTACTTCACAAGAAAGGGACTGTTTTGAAAGGCAAGCAAACAAAATTCAAACAGTAATGCAGTAATGCAGCTTTCCTCTAGTTTTGCATGTTGCTTTAGGTATCAAAAATGAGTTACATGGTATATTTATAAATTAATATAGTTAAAATATCCTTCCTAATTCTTAATGTCAGAAATGTGACTTTATATCTTAAAGATAGCGTCAGGAACGACTGCAACACAGTCATTAATGCAAAAATTATACAGTTTAAAGATCATACATGGGTAAAAAAAAATCCAAACAAATACCGTGAATTAGGTGGTTGGTAAAACTGGAGCTGTAAGGTAAGAGAGGCCTGCCATGGGGAGGAAAATTATTTTGATCCCCTGGACTTTGTCCCTCCTTATTGCATGGACAGACAGAACCCAAAACCTAAGAATGGTCTTTTGTCAAAAATAAAATATATGCTCAAAATACATCAAAACTGCATTTAATGGGGACATTAATATTTTGATGAAACAAATTTGGTTATTTTTTGTTCCACCTAATTTAATTAAATAGTTATGTCCTTTAAAGTCCATATCTTGTTCGCATTATTTAGACAAAAACCTGGTTCTGATTCACTCCTAGTTTACTCTTCTGGTTAAAAAAAATCTCTGAAATGTTTGTTTCACACTGATGGTGACATATATCAATGTTAATAACATGAAGATTTTTTTCATGTTTTTTTGTTTCTCATAGGATCCTTTTGCATATATAAAAGAAATGCAATTTTTTTCACACACATACACATTTTTTTATCTAAATTATCTCAACGATTTTGAGGGGAGGTTTTAGATCCTTTCAACAAACTAAAATTGAACATTATTAATGATTCCGCATTTTATATTGAGACCTTGACGAAAGGTGGACTAAAACAACATAAACTGAGACTAGAAGCCAGTAATTGAAGACAGATGAGAAATTTCAGTACATGGTTGTTGAATCTGGAAAAGAACAGCACTATTTTTGCACAAGATGAGGGATGTATTTTAGCTCTGAATATACTGAAATGTGAGGGTCAGATAAGACAGTAAATTGCCCCACTTCCTCATTAAGGCTTAGAGAACAGTTACAAATATATGCATGCAAATCCTCACAACCGCACACATACAAATTTAATGTACTAGCAGAATCCACAGTTTTGATTCTAATTAGTTGACCAAAACCTAATGATATCTGCACTGTGAGACAAAAATCTCACCCAGAGCAACAATTGACCTCTTCAGTAACATCAGCCCGTTGAAAGAGGCCACCACAGAGAGCAACGGAGAAGGATAAAGAAAAGACAAATAGAAGACAAAGTGGGCTGAAAAGGAAGAAGTGGAAGAAGGCAACAACAAAACACAAAGTGGCACTGAGTTCATTAATTAGAATTTCAAATTGGACAAACTCAAGATGACAGCGATGTGCTTGTCAAATCAGATCATACCCCAGCAGGGTAAGGGAGAGAGAGAGGGAGGAGAGAGCAGGCGCAAAGCTCAGAGCCAAACATCACTCTTGGAAACTGAACAAGTGCCACATACCCTTCTCTCTCTCTTTTCTTTTTACTCTCACTCTCTATTTCCTCTGATTAAACCAACCGCCTCCCCCGTGTCCTTGCATGAATGTCATGGTTGTCTTAACAAGAAGTGACAATTAAAACATCATCGGGTGTCTTCAGGCTGAATAGGAGCAGCCTGCTGGGGTTCCTAACGATGGAGGGAGAGAAGAGAATGGTGGGTGTGCAAGGAAAAATATGAAGGATTGAGAGAAAAGAGGAAAGATTTACTTTGGCACAACTGTAAAGTCAATTCATAAAGATTATGTATTTTCAGGAATAGAAGTTTGATCTTGGAAGTAAGTAAAATGTGATAGGAGTAATTTGTTAAAAGTAGTCTTTGGACAAATGTTTTTTTTAGCTAGTTATCTAACATGAAGGAATAGCTTTTGATAACAGCTTTGTTTGGTAATTATCTGTACAATAATCATCTTACAGCTTATCCCAGAATGACTGTCTATCCAAAGCCAATAAGTTTATAAATCGTCACACGAAGTGTCGACACCTGTCAAGATGCATCATGTAAAATTAAATTGATTATCTTTGTGGTTGAATAATGGCGCTTGAGGAACTATTATTGAACAAAGCTTTTTTGTAGGTTTAATTGTGGAAGAATGACGGGAGCCACACCAAAGAATAACACACTGAGATATGTACTGAGGATTATTTCACTGGGGGTGACATCGATTAGGCAGATAAGATAATGTTTGGAATTTTGAAAAAGTTTTTGCAAAAATGGAATCATGATTCAGTCTGTTTGGGTGCATGTGTGTTTGTGCCTGTGTATGTGTACACTGGGATACAACAGCTGCGCCAATGCAAGGAACGATCGCCAGAATCAGTCAGCGGCCAAAAATCATCTGGACTTCTAAAAGCCAACTCATTACACACATGACTGTGCATCCAAGTGTGTTAAACCAATTCAGTGGCGAACAGGCAGACACACATAAAAATAATTGAGATTTTAAAACCCGTTTAAGATAAAATTCAAAAACCTATGACATGAATCATCTATGATGTAACTTGTGAAAAAAATGTGAGCATTTCTTCGTACAATGTGTACAACCATGTGAAAGGTTTTATGTTGTTTGTATGACTCAAATATGCTGAAAGATCTGGCTGTGTTCCAGATTTTATATGAGTTTCTCTATGTATGTGCATGGACATGTGCATGTACTGTATGTGGGGTGGGGCATGATCATGCACACAATGTAGCACTGCATAGTATAAACAAGAATAATGGAAGCGTTTTTGCAGAGATGAATTTACCCATTTCTCTAGAGACCTCAGACTATTAAGTTATCATGAGACAAAAAGGCCAACTTTATGGTGTGAAAATGTGATGCTAAATACAGACGCTACTTTCATATCAGTTAGAAGGCCTGAGCACGATTTCAATATATATTCAAAAACTATAATTACTTTTAAATTTGGAAGGAAACAAATATATTACTGGAGACAAACAAGAAATCACTAAACAGAAGAAAATGGTAAGGAAATTATCAGAGAAGAAAACAGTATCCTATCATGTGAATAATCTATTTATCAGAAAACATTAGTGGATTTGTATCAGATAATCAAATGATTTCAGTGTATCTTTGAAATTATGATTTGTTTTCATATTTTACAGTCCAGTTATTTCCTATAACTGTTTTCCAAAAGTCAGAATGTTGCACATAAACGAATATATGCTTGCAAAGGAAATTTCATGCCTGTGTAAGTACATTCTCTAAATTGTGTTTTTGTTCACCAATACAGATTTCAATTTCCAATCCAGAGAGTTTCTGTACTATAAAGCTTTAATCAAGATAAGAAAAAATAGCACTTATTACTTTATTTCTATTTAATAAATGAATTTAAACAGCAAACAGAAGAATCACCAATAAAAAAAATAATGAGCCCTTGTAGACAGCTGTCATTGAACAGCTGCACAATGACAAGAAAATACTACACACAAAGCAAGGGGGAAAAAAATCCCAGCATGTAATCATCCCAGCAGAGGCCTTACCTCAGTGAATATGAGAAACATACGCATGGGAACATTTTTCCAAGTTCTCAATTTACTCTTTTTCAGATTCCCTTTACCTCAGCAAAGCAAAATACCCATTAAAGTTAAAACTCAACTCAGAGACATATTTATAAGATGGGAAGCAGAATGACAGGAGAAATCTATCATAAAAATGATTCTACATACTACATCTGTGGATAAAGAGACTGAAATTGTTTAGATATTAAAGAACTCTGAAGTAAAGAGACAACTCAGAATTACAACCTTACCAGTATTGAATGTAATAATGTAACATCTTACTAAACAACCAAGTTTATTTCTGATCTAATATTGACAGATAAATAATCCAATTTGACATTCATTAACTTAATAAAGTTTACCATTATTACTTTTCCTAGCCTGGTATGGCAAACTGTTTTTGGGACATGGACTGCCACCTCTTTGACAGGTAAGGAGCTGGGGCATGGGATGGTGCAGTATCACCTAGAAAAAGCTGGACAAAGCTGGACAAAGATGACATCAAAGCCTTTCAAATAATACAGGTAAGGAAGGAGATGTCTGATGATTGTTAGCTTTTTATGTAAAAACTGACCATTTGGCTGATCATGTTTCTTTGTGGTCAGGGGTTGTTGTCATGAATTACCACTTGGGGACTCCCTTGTCCTGCTGGAAGACTTCAATATCCCACCATACAATAATAGGTTACTTTTCAAGGGGTGATAAGGAGGAACAAGACTGCCTGATCTGAACCTAAGTGGTTTGCTATTGTATTTCTAAGCTTCTCATGTATAGACCATAACAAACACTCCTTCTTCTCCTTTCAGCTTTTCCCCTTAGGGGTTGCCACAGCGAATCAACTTTCTCCATCTAACCCCAACTCTCTCATACAAAATCCTTTCATATTCTCTCTCACTACGTCCATAAATCTTCTCTTTGGTCTTCCTTGAGACCTCCTGCCTGGCAGCTCCAATTCCAGCATCCGTCTACCAATATATTCACTATCCCTCCTTTGTACATGACCGAACCATCTCAGTCTGGCTTCTCTGACCTCCCCAAAACATCTAACACAAGCCGATCCTCTGACAGACTCATTCCTGATCTTATCCATTCTGTTCACTCGCAAAGAGAACCATAGCATCTTCATCTCTGTGACCTCTCGCTCTGCCTCCTGTCTTTTCACCATTGTAACTCTTTCTTGCTCATACAACATCACTGGTCTCACCACTGTCTTGTACACCATTCCTTTCATTCTGGCTGATAGTCTTCTATCAAACAGTACCCCTGACGCTTTTCTCCACCCATCCCAACCTGTTTGAACCTGTCTCTTCACCTCTTTTCCACACTCTCCGTTGCTCTGGACTGTTGACCCCAAGTACCTGAAATCCCTCCCTGTAGCACTCACCGTTCCACCCGGGTTCCTCTCATTCACACACATAGTCTGTTTTGCTGCGACTAACCTTCATTCCTCTCCTTTCCAGTGAATACCTCCACCTCTCTAGATTTTCCTCCACTTTTTCTCTGCTCTCACTACAGATCACAATGTCATCAGCAAACATCATGGTCCAGGAGATATCTGTCTAACCTCATCTGTCAGCCGGTTCACTACTGCACACCTCACCGCACCACTGTCTCACAACTAGCATACATGTCCTGCACCAGTCTAACAGAATTCTCTGCCACTCCAGATTGCCACTCCAAACAGAGTTCCTCTCTTGGCACCCTGTCATATGCTTTTTCCAGGTCTCCAAATACACTCTGCTCTGGCCTTCACTATTGGCATTCCCAAAGCAAATAATGCATCTGTAGTACTCTTTCTAGGCATGAAGCTATACTGATGTTCAGAAATGCTGACTTCTGCTCAGTCTAGTTTCCACTACTCTTTCCCTTAACTTCATTGTATGGCTCATCAACTTATCCCTCTATAGTTGCCGTAATTCTACACATCCCATTTATCCTTAAAAATGGGCACCATCACACTTCTCCATTTTTCAGGCATCTTCTCACTCTAAGATCCTGTTGAATAATCTAGTCAGAAACTGCACCACTGCTTCTCCTAGACACTTCCTCACCTCTACAGGTATCTTCCTATCACTCTTCTAGCATCTGCCAATACATTTCCCTCTCTATCCTTAATCACCCAGACATGTTTTACATCCTTTCCATCGTTATATCTCTGTTTCACCAACCTGTATAGATGACTCTCTCCCTCCTTACTGTCCAACCAACCATACTATAAGACTATTAGCCTGAATGAAAGGAAAGTACAAGGTGTTTTGATGTTTGGAGTTGAAGTCAGCAAGATCAGACTGAGATAGTGTAAAAATTTATAGATCGGTTGTGAATATACAATATACATTAGTAGAAGGCTGCTGAGGTTGGAACTCCCAGGCAGCCAATCTAGAGGAAAACCAAAGAAGAGATTTATGAATGTTGTGAAAGAGGACACACACCAAGTTAGTTTGAGAGAAGATACAGAGAATAGGATTACCATAGTTGGAAGATGTTGATTCGCTGTGGCAACCCCTGGAGGGAGCAGCCGAAAGAAAGAGAAGATCTTGTTGCCTGGAAATATTTTTGACAAATACGTTTCAGGCTTTCAATCTAAATTAAATCCTTGGTTGTGGTAACTGGAAGAGATGGAAAAATAAGAGGACAAATCTTGTTTGCAATGTAATGAAACTTCTGCATTGTTGCATTCGACCTGGGCTCTCGATAGTAAAATACATTGGACGTTGTTGTAAGTTTAAAAAGATGGAAAATAAATTACATTTTGCCTTATATGGTAATTTTTCCTTCAACAATGTAATTCTTTGATCTTGCAATTAGGCTTGAAAAACTGCAAGCATTTAGTGTTTGAATACGCACCTTATTATTTTTTGCGTGTCTGTAAGCCTGTTTATCTCTGCTACACTAAAGCCATATGTTGGGTCTATGGCCAGATTGTAAGACAGCAAAGGTCATAAAAATGTTACAAAATTGTAGGTCCGAGGCAGTAAATAAAATTTCATATCTTAAAGTAGGAACTTCTCTCACTACTTAATTGCAAACAGAGCACAAACCCCCCAAAAATATATTTTTATAAGGATCGTGAAATTAAATATCCTTGAGCAAATCTGCAAACTCAGTCACCGACTGAAAACAACACAACAGAGACAAGAACCATAATAAAAATCAAAACAAAATGTTCCTCAATCCATGACCGCCACAGAGACAAATCCAATTATTTGTGTCTCATGTTGCAAATTATTTCTAATGGTCGAACTGAGAAAGTAAATAAACACCCGGGGAGGGAAAACAAAGGATTGTGATTTCTAATTAACTTGAAAAAGAAACAGCAGGGTGACGTAGTAAATCCATCTTTCATCTGCTGCCTCAGACCACTCATTTGTTTGTTGCACTGTTGTCTTCAAGAGGGGTGGGAGGACATGTAGAGTGGGGGGATAGCACTGTTCCTCTTCTGTCAACAGATTTACCAGCATTGTGGAAGGGTACAGCATTTTCAGCATTTTGTCTTTTTTTTTTTTTAATATTGTTCATTAAGGTTGGTCCCCCCTTCACAAGACACACAAGCTTGTTCGAAGCTTCATTTGTAGTAGCTTGGCTTTGAAGATCACAAAAGGCTGAAGCAGTAATTTGGTTTGTGTAATTACAGCACACTTAATGAGAGAATTCAGGAGTTTTTCCCCATTCCTATCTCCAACTCTCCACACTGAGCTGAGGGGCAGGAAACAGTCTCACTTATTCAAACATGTGGAAAATGTTGTCAAGATATTTTCAACACACAAAAAGAGTAAGTATCTTAGATGTGAGGGGGGATATATGTGTGATACAACCTCCTCCATTTGCTGCCACAGCAACCTGGACATAGATAAGTGGTTTGGACAATCGGTGGATGAATGGGTGATTTGGGCATTTTGAGAGGAAATGTTCAGGTATTTTCCCAACATAGCTGATCTGACCTTGAAATGTCTCCTTTTTTTTCGTTGTAATTTTGATATCTTGAAGCCTCCGTTGATACTTCAGCAAAATGACAGGTATATAGTGGTATACTGAAGAGTGGGAAGCTGGAAACCACCAGGTAACAGATGGAACAGCATGCTAAAAGGCAGTAAAATGATCCATCAAGGGACATCCCTTAAGGAAAACCAGGGTATGGGCCTCAGCCCATGCCACCAGCAGCTAAATTCAACACCATGCCTCCAAAGCTCAGCAAAGTCAGGCAAGTTATTGAGAAAGCAAGGTCCGCTTCCGCCCCCTTGCCCAATTGGAGTGTACAATAAGGTCTACAAGAACGGTCTCAAGGTGCTAGTGCTGCTATGGTACCTGAGGAGAACTGCCTGGAAGAAACAGCTTACCCCATCAGAATGGCAAAGAGCAGTAGCAGGCTTCATTCCCAAGGAAGCAAACTCCAAGGACATAGGCCAATTTAGAAACATTGCGCTGCTAGATACAGAAGGAAAGATCTTCTTCTCTGTATTGGCCAGAGGAATGTCCACCAATCTCCAAGAGAATGGCTACATCGATACCAACTGCCAGAGAGCAGGAGTCCCGGGTTTCCCAGGGTGCGTACAGCCACATTGATCTGGGACCAGATCCAGAAGGCCAAATGCAAGAAGACTGACCTTCATGTATCTGGTTGGACCTTGCCAATGAGTAGGGATCAGTCCCACACCAGCTGATCAGCTCTGCTATGGAGTTCTTTCACATGCCACCCTGCATGAAGAACCTAATTATGGCTTACTTTGGTGATCTGCAGATGTGCTTTGCCCTCCAAGACTTCACCACAGCAGCAGCTTTAGGTAGGTATCCCAACGGGGTCTCCAATCTTATTTGTGGCAGCCTTTGAGGTAATTCTTATTGGAGCAAAACAAACGGTTGAGGGATCAAGCTAGCTTCTGGTCAGAGGCTTCCCCCTTAGAGGAGCTACATGGACAAAATCACAAGCCTCCTCCAGACAGCACCATGTACCGTTCGACTGCTAAAAAGATGGATGAATAGATGGCAAGAATGAAGATCAAGCCCGCCAAGTCACAGAACTTGTCACTCAGAACGGGGATCAGAAACGACTTCACCACCTTTGTTGTCGGTGAAGAGAGAATCCCCCTCCTGGCGGAACAACCCATCAGAAGCATGGGAAGGTAGGCCATGCTGACCGACAAACAGATGGGTAAGACTGCTATGAAGCAGCTAACAAACGGCCTGGTAAGGATCAACCAAAGCAAACTCCTAGGAAGTACAAGGTCTGGTGCTACTAGTTCACCCTCAACAGGAGGGTAATGTGGCTGCTAGAGATGAGTGAGATCGCCTCATCCACTGCAAGAATGATGGATGGAAAAGCCAACGCATTCATCTGAAAGTGGTTAGGGCTGTTGTTTTTTTGCGTGGGCAAGGCGCCTGGATGCTGCCAAACAAGCGACTGCTCAGGAGGAATTCGCTACCATGGAGCGTTTGGGGATCGTGAGGCGGTCTAACAGTCCGTGAGCCTCCCCAATTCACATGGTGCCCAAGCCGACGGATCTTGGGGTCCGTGTGGCGACTATCGCAAGTTGAACAATGTGACCACCGTTACCCCATTCCCCACATCCAGGACTTCTCCGTGCGGTTGTTGGACGCCATCATCTTTTCCAAGATCGACCTGGTACGTGGTTATCACCAGGTAACCGTACATTCGGAGGATGTGGCCAAGACCGTGGTGATCACCCCCTTTGTTCTAATTTCTTCTTATGCCCTTCAGGTTGAAGGGGGCCGGCCAGACCTTTCAGCGGCTCATGGACTCGGTGCTGCGTGACCTCCTGTTCATTTTCGTTTACCTCGACGACATTCTGGTGGTGACACTCGGTGACACTTGGGCTGGTGGCCAGCCCATCAGCCGATGTGCACCTGGAGCACTGAGCTCAGATTTTCCGCCACCTAGCCAAGCATGGCCTCATTATCAACCCGGCTAACTGTCAGTTTGGTCTTTCGGCTATTGATTTCTTAGGGCACCAAATTTCACCGCAGGACGCAGATTCGTTGCCATCGAAGGTGCAGGCGGTGACTGATTTCCCACGTCCAGAGTCGGTCAAAGCGCTGCAGGAGTTCTTCCGTATGGTTAATTTTTACAACCGTTTCCTCCCTCATGCTGCTCACCTCCTTCGGCCGCTGTACGAAGATTTGCGTCCCCGACGTGCATGGGGACGCAAAGACGGGGTTGACTGGACTCCGAAACAGGTTCAGGCTTTTGACGGGGCTAAGCGTGCCCTGGCGAAGGCAGCCCTCCTTGCCCATCCTGCACCCATGGCGCCGATAGCATTGACGACTGATGCATCCGATGTGGCAGTAGGGGTTGTGGTCGAACAGTTGGTGGCGGATACCTGGCAGCCGCTTGCCTTCTTTAGCTGCAAACTGAGGGACAGTGAACGGAAATACAGTGTTTTTGACAGGGAGTTGTTGGCCCTGCATCTGGCTATTCTTCTGGAGGGTCGTTCCTTCACAGTGTATGTGGATCACAAGCTGTTGACTTTCGCCATGGCACGGGTTGCCGAGCCGTGGTCTGCCTGCCAGCAGCGACACCTTGCAGCTGTTTCCGAGTTCACTACAGACATCAGGCATGTGGCGGGGAAGTGCAACCCTGTAGCAGATTGCTTGTCCCGGGTTCTCTTCTGTCCTGTGCACGTTGGGATCGATTTTGCGGCCATGGCCGCTGACCAGTCCGGTGACACAGATGCCCTGGCACTGCGGTCGTCAAGTACGGGTCTTGTGCTGGAGGATGTGGCTGTTCAGGACGGTAGCCCTGCACTTCTCTGCAATGTCTCCACTGGCCGGCCCCAACCGGTGGTCCCCGAGGTTTGGCGGCGTCGGGTTTTCGAGTTTGTGCACTTGCTCTCACACCCGGGAGTCCGTGCGTCAGTGAAACTTGTGTGCACCAAGTTTGTCTCGTCTGGCATTCGTAGGGATGTGAAGGAGTGGGCTGCCACGTGTGGCATGCCAACGTGCCAAGGTTCATCGGCACGTAAGAGCACCCCTTGCGCCGTTCCCGGTTCCGGCCAGGCGTTTTGACCATGACCATGTCGACCTGGTGTGCCCTCGACCCCCTTCGCAGGGTTTTACCCATCTACTCACCATCGTGGATAGGACTACTAGGTGGCCGAAGGTGGTCCCGTTGTCCTCTGCTACGGACGTGGCTCGAGCATTTCTGTCTTCTTGGGTTGCCCGTTTTGGTACCCCATCAGATATTACTTCGGACAGGGGTCCACAGTTCGTGTCGTCGCTCTGGTCGGCGTTGACTGGGTCTTTGGGGACGACAGTGCACCGTACGACGGCGTACCACCCTCAGGCTAATGGCTTGTGCAAGCAGTTTCACCGGTCCCTGAAGGCAGCATTGCGGGCTGCGCTCTCAGGTGACAATTGGATGGACCATTTACTGTGGGTCTTGCTGGGGTTACGCTCCGCTCCTAAGGATGACCTTGATGCCTACCCCGTTGAGCTGGTGCTTGGTCAGCCACTGCATGTGCCAGGGGCGTTTTTGCCTGAGAGGTCTGGTCCACCTGTCCGGCCATTTGCACCCCTGAGTTCGCCTTTTCTGGACCCAGCCCGCCACTGTTTCCCGCGGTCTTTTGTGCCAGCGGAACTCATGTCTGCTCGTTTAGTGTTCGTTAGGCATGGCGCTCACCGCTCGCCACTGCAACCCCCATATGATGGGCCATTCTGGGTGCTGGAGGCAGGCACCAAGAGTTTTGTCTTAGACATGGGCGGGCGCAGGGAGCGCGTCACGCTGGATAGGTTGAAACCGGCGCACAGAGTGGCAGTTGAAGATGTGTCCCCTTTCCAGGTGCCGCCCCCCCTCCAAGCCTGCGGTCCTCCCCTAATGTCATGTATATTCATCTCCTTGGCAGACGCAACTGTACTGTTGACAAGACTCTCCTGGCAGCATGTTGTTCAAGCACCCAAGTGTGAACTCGTTCCTCTAGCCGTGGCCAGCTAGCTTTTAGCCCTCGAATAACTTTTTAAATTTTCTTCATTTCAGTAAGAGTAACCTCCGCTTTTTGACAGTCCCTTACAAGTTTCTCACTAACTTCAAACTTTCTCTCTGCTGCTCGATCGCCATTATCGGCTGCATATTTCACTACTTCCAGCTTGTAACCTGCAGAATATTATTTTCTTTTCGATGCCATTTTTGTTGAGCCCTTCTCAGTTGTTTTTATAAGTTAGCGCGAATGTTGAAATGATCGATTTTCATAGGTACAGAGGTCTCTGTTAGCTTCTTTTATCACAACGCTCATCTGCCATGACCCCACCCCCTGCTGAATTTTGATTGGTTGGCGGGTGTGTGTGACGATCGCTGTTATATTAAAGACACACACGCAGACACAGACACACACACATCTGAGCAAGAGAGCTCAATTATTTCACACATAAGTCGCTCCAGAGTATAAGTCGCACCCCGGCACAACTATGAAAAAAACTGCGACTTATAGACCGAAAAATGGCAATTTAAAAGCATTTAAATGAACTATTGTTCCTTAATATGGTGGATAAATCCAGAGGGTTGGGTCAAGAAGGGCATCCGGCGTAAAACTTTTGCCAAAACCAAACAAGCAAATCAATCATGACAACCAGATCAAACCAGATAAGTTGAGGCCCGGGTTGACAACGACTGCCATTGGTACCGATGACCTACAGGGAACCAATGGTCAACGAAGGAGAAGAGGAAGGTGTTTTCGGAGCAGAGAGAGAAAAGGAAAGGCAAGAGTCTGGGACTGAGAGAAGGGACTTTGAATATTGGGACTATGACAGAAAAAGGTAGAGAGTTGGTTGACATGATGCAGAGAAGGAAAGTAGATATACTGTGTGTCAAGGAGACCAGCTGGAACGGTAATAAGGCTAGAAGCTTAGGAGCAGGCTTTAAGTTGTACTATCATGGTACTGACAAGGGAAGAAATTGAGTAGGAGTTTTCTTGAAGGAGGAGTTTGTTAGGAATGTTTTGGAGGTGAAAAGAATGCCAGATAGACTTATGAGTCTGAAATTTGAAATTGAAGGAGTGATGTTGTTAGTGGCTATGCCCCACAGGAGGGATGTGAAGGAGAAGTTCTGGAATGAGCTAGATGAAATGATGCAGATTATCTCCAGAGATGAGAGAGTGGTAATTGGAGCAGACTTCCATGGGCATGTTGGTGCTGGCAATAAAGGGGATGAAGAAGTGATGGGCAGATTTGGTATACAGGATAGGAACGCAGAGGGACAGATGGTGGTAGGTTTTGCACTTGTTTTTCCAGAAAAGACAGGAGCATAGGGTAACTTATAAGAGTGGAGGTAGGAGCACGCAGGTAGACTACGTCCTGTATTGACGAGGTAACCTGAAAGAAATCAGTGACTGCAAAGTAGTTGTAGGTGAAAGTGTAGCCAGACAGCTTATGATGGTGGTTTGTAGGATGACTCTTGTGACAAGGACGATCAAGAGGACAAAGGCAGAGCATCGGACAAAGAGGTGGAGTGTTGAATGGTTTTCAGGGAGGAGTTGAAAAAGGCTCTGGGGGGTCAGGGAGAGCTACCAGATGATTGGACAAGTGTTATCAGGGAGACAAGTAGGAGAGTACTTGGTGTGTCATCTGGAAGGAAAGTAGATAAGGAGACTTGGTGGTGGAATGAGGAAGTGCAGGAGTATAGTCCAGAGCAATGGAGAGTGTGGAAAAGAGGTAGAGACAGGTTCAAGAAGGTAGGAATGGATGGAGAAAAGTGTCAGGGGTACTGTGCGATTGAAGACTATCAGCCAGAATAAAAAGAAAGGTGTACAAGACAGTGGTGAGACCAGCAATGCTGTATGGATGAGAAACAGTCACAATGACTGTTTTGGAGGGAAGGTCAGAGAAGTCAGACTGAGATGGCTTGGTCATGAACAAAGGAGGGATAGTGAATATATTGGTAGACTGATACTGGAATTGGAGCTGCCAGGCAGGAGGTCTCGAGGAAGACCAAAGAGAAGATTTATGGTCCTTGTGAGAGAGGATATCAAGGTCGTTGTTGTGAGAGAGAAGGATACAGAGGACAGGGTTAGATGGAGAAGATTGATTTGCTGTGGCAACCTCTCAAGAGAAGAGCCGAAAGGAGAAAAAGAAGAAGACAGAATGCATTGAAAATAATTTTCAGTATTCCAACCAATTAAGTCCCTGTTCATGTTATCAATCTCTGAGCTCAAGAGCATGTTTTATATGTTTACATACTGTACTGTTTTGAAAGTACAGTGTGCCCACTGTATTTTACATATATTTGCCTCAATCCATTATTGACATGCCTATTTATTCTCATATAATTGCACGCTCATACACTCAGGGTTCTTTAACTATACTCTTGACAAATTCAACACTGTTGCTAAAATAAACATAACACAAAAATCCTCCAACTGTGAAAAAACCATGTCTGTGTCCTTTGAATGCACAATAGTCAAAGTTGCACAGGGAGAGAGACCAAGATTATTGGGCTAAAAATATATTCATATGTGTCAGTCTTCAGGTGTGGGAGAAATAGTTAAAGGTCGATAAACTGAGCGCACCACTTATGTTCAAAGCAAAAATGCTCTTATGCCAAAGCCAGCCCACTCGCACTTCTCTCAGTTTATGAGTATTGCTCCTTATATACCCAGAAAATGTGACATCAACCCTTGAAGCATTAGTTTTAATGGAAACAGAAGTGCGGATTCATATCCAAACCAAATCCAACTCTTATCCTCGTGAGCGTCATTGGTAAAGCATATGTGTCTACACATATATAGCCTATAATCTCTGCCTGTGGCATCTGTCTACTGCTCAGATATTTGGGGTCAGGAAATGGTACTTAGTGTGAGCTGGGAAGTAGATTCAGCTGAGTAGGTTGCATCAGGAAAAGCAGGAGCACAAGAGTTTTACCTTCTTCAATCTAAGGCTATGAAAGTAGAAAAGGCACAGACATTTTCTCTTTGAAGGGAAAAAAAAATGTCCGCAACCCTTCCATAATAGCTACAGCATATTATAATTATTTGTCCCAGAACTTCAAAAGTTATAATGATCTTGCTACCCAATAAGTTTGGCCATACTGTTGTATCTGAGGAGACAATTGGCTGATATTCTGTTTAAGTAGTTGTTGTTCATTTCTTTAAAAAAAAAGTATAACTTTTGTCAAGGAATATAGTGTGTGTGTGTGTGTGTGTGTGTGTGTGTGTGTGTGTGTGTGTGTGTGTGTGTGTGTGTGTGTGTGTGTGTGTGTGGATACGGTGTTAATACACTACAACTCTGAAGTGCTGTAACATATATTTTATATCTAAAATATGTAATATAATAGTATCACAAAACACCTGTGTATGGCTACATTCACTTATGACACCTCAAGTGACACATTTTACTGATTAAGCTCCTGTACTTTGATTTGAGGAACTTCTTTCATCACTACTTTTATGTATTACGTTTGCATAATATGCTTTGTCCAAAACCTTTCTAACAACTGTTGAAGGAAGTGGATTAGAATTGATTAGAAAAGAATATGTGGTTCAGTGGGAGGTGATAATATACCCTCACCGATTGGTGATAATGCACCTAGCAACATACTTGAAACTGCATTGCAGTGGCCTGTTTGTGCCACATGGTGAAGCTGCAGCCTCAATTTAAGAGTTTCGAACAGCCACTAACGTTAAACTCCGTCACGAGCTCACCTGTTTCGAACTTCGAATACCTGCTGCGTATTCCCTGGGCACTTTGACCAAACATTTCGTTGCAGACCGAAAAAGGGAAAAATCACTAAATTTACAAGGTAATGACAACGTGCAGCATAAGTATTTAGCTGCGTATTTAGACAAGGTAAGAATATCAGCTAATAGATTTGCACTTGCACCCTGAGGGGTTCGTTATTGCGGAGACTAATATCTCTTTTTAATCGCTAAGGGAAGATAATGCTCACGTAGTAGAGAAGAGGTCATTGGTGGCTGTTTTTTTATCCATATATTTTAGATATTTAAATATCGCATATGGTTGACTTAATGTAAGCAATGCATAGTCGCCTCTATAGTGATAAAAATTGTTTGACCGGCTCAAAAGGGTATGACTGACCTGCAATGAATTGAATAGATGTTCAGCCTCGACCAAACTCCGATCTAATTCATTTTTTTTTTTTTTTTGCACCTGAAGCCGAAGTAGGCAAAATTTACGTATCGACAGTCTTGCTTGTAATTATATTTTTCTACGACTTTTGCAATAAAGGTCAATGAATTGGTCAAGTGTTCAGAGTAGGGTTCTTTTGATAAAATGCAGGGGGTTGATGAGTTTCGTCACATGCCCCGTACATGGCCCTGTCTCTTCGTAGTTATTTTACGACCCCTGGATGTTTCACTTTTCTCATTTAGTCATTGAATCGTGGCACTACATTAAAGCATAAATGGAAAAATACTTGTAAGAGGACTTTTATTAGATTTCCTTGAATACTTACTGCTTCTCTCTTTCTTTTTAAATCTTCAAATATACATGCATTGAAAATAACTTCATGTCGATTTAGGAGTAGTTGGGTAAAAGACACACTAATTTGAGTATTATCTTGGCCATTTGCTGGCACATTATGGATAATAAAACAATCGCTGAATCAGGAGTGGCTCTAAAAATTAAGTGAGGAATTGGAAAATAGAAAGGGGACTTTTTCACATTAACTGACAGCTTGAATTAAACACAATTTCTTTTTGGCATGCTTTTGTTTGGTGAGGATTATTTTTCTTTCATGAAGCTAATTTTATGAATTAATTGTATTGAAAATGTCCCGCACAGTCCTATTGTTTAAATAACACTTAGCCCTGTCCTGTACATTTTAAGTGATACTGTTAACCAGTAAATCACAAGCAGTGAAATGTGGCATTAATTATCCTAATTTTTGAAAATCTTGGTAGTATGGTAGAAACCTCAACATTTTCCATTCATTTTCCAGATTCCAGTCTCTCTTCTACACAAAAAGCCAATCCATCAGTCTTGCTATATGCAGAATGGAATATTACACGCCTCAGCCAACACGTCGTCACAACCCTGTGGACAGTATTTGCCGCAAATTGCAGACCATTCAATGGCGTGGTAATCGTGAGCCAAATTCTCCTTTCCAGATTCCCAAGCTGTCTTCCAACAGTTATGACAGCCCCCAGGGTGGCCTCAGGCATAACCTGGAGGGCATCTTAAAGAAAGGATTCCCCGACAGAAACAAGGGAGAGCAGAGCAAGGGTACTCGAAGAGGGATGGTGATGCCTGGCTCTGCACATTCCCAGAGGTCCAACGTGGGTCTATCCATTCCATTATCAACAATGACCACCACAGCCTGCAACTCCTCCACTCCAAGAAACATCACCTATAGCATTACAAGGACATTGGGAGAGAGGATGGGTGTAGATGGTAGTGATTTGGCTGAGGTTAATGCGTGGCAGAGGTATTCAACTCCCACATGCAGCCACCCCAAAGACTCTTCATACCTAACATTCATGCAAGAATCTCAGTCAATGCATCCAGAGAGTCAAGGGTCAAGTAAGAACACAATTACCTCTTGCACTCTCTCCCCAAGTCATACTTTTTCCTACAAGCTCAACTTAAGCATTGCAGAGCAAGGGAACTCAACAGAGTTTGAGGGGCCCTACCCAACTCTGGTTGTCAAAAGACGATCTTTGGGAGATGGAGGTAGGTATGAGTTGATGCAGCCCGGATAACTTACTTTTTTGGCTTCAGTTTCATACTTGGTCATTGGAACTCTTTCACCCAAAAAATTTGCACACATTAAATGTGATTTAATGTGTGCACTTTAAAATAAGAAATATTTTAAGCATAATATGGTTATTTCTTCTATGAAAAGCAGCCCAGAGCAAAGTATCATCCTTGCCTTAATATTTCTTGGATGCTCTCCTTTGTAGTGCCCTAAAAATGTAGTGACCTCTTCAGAGTTAAACTTTGGGGATAAAATCACTTTTTCAAGGAAATATTTGTCAACAAGCAATGGTTTCCTCATCAAGAGAAAAAGATGGTATTTTTGATCAAGATTAAAACATTTGGTGGATAATAAATGTATGTTACACAGTCCATGACAGGAAAAAAAACCAACTCATTTTCTATTGGGTTTAGATGAGCAACATATGAGTTTTTCATTTGTTTTACATATTTACTCTGGCACAGGAAAAATGCCACAAAAATGAATGAAGTGAAATGAATGAAATCAAGTTTTTGGCAGTTTTCTGTCGCAAAAGAAGTCATTGCCAGTTGACCAATATATTCATGGACTGACTGCAGCTCTCCATATTGGGTGTGAGGGAAATAACTAAAGCCAACTTTTTAGAATTACATTTAAATGCTTTTTTCATTTTTATGCAGTAAACATTTGACCACAAAATAAAGAATATCTATTTAATTAATTGGTATTTTAAAAAGTAATGAGCAGCAGCCCCAGACTAACTTGCACAATTCTAACTATAAATAAGTGTATTTACTAATCACACTGTTATTACAGTGCCTGAAGGCAAATTCATCATGTGCTTCTTCTGTCTGTGATCATACTCAGGAAACTCCCTGGCCTCTGAAACAAGAAAGGAAAATATGGCAGAAATCAGTCTTATCTGTGAGGAAAATCTCCTTGATACAATCTTCCATGCCTGTGACACCCAACGTAGAGGTACGCCTACGTATTATTTTATACTCACTCTGTTTTGACCTTCTGTTGCTGTTGTTTCTTTTCTATAACTCAAATGAGATGTGTGAAGAATTATATCTGGTTGATGTGTATCATTATATAATTTGGAGAGAGCAGATGTTTTTCCTTCTACTTAAAAGTTGCTTAGGATAATGGAGATTGGTGTTATAGAATCTTGAAATAAGGGGCACATATTTTGTTTTTTGCACAAGCTTCAGGAAAATGAATCTAGGGATAAGTTTCAGAAGGGTAGAAAATAGCAAGAACTCATAAGCATGTTCATTTACATGTCAACATTAAGGACTGTGTACGTCAGTGTTTTTTTAACCCCATCTATAAGGGGAGCCACTATTATGTGTCAGAAAATGACATAAAAACCAAACTGAAATTCACAATTTGTGACATAGTATCTAAAGCTGAGGTCTTCAATACCATTTTTTCTATACATTCAGCCTAAGGAGTTATCTAATTTCCCTTTTACTTTTGTATATTTAAATTCAAGAATTGTGACACAACCTCATCAATCTGACTATTAAAATGTAATTGTAGCACTCATACATTTCGTCCTAATTTTTTGATGTATCCATTTTCTTTTTTTCTTCTTCAAACGGCTCTGTCAAATATTCAATGTCAATGCAATGTCTCGCTAATTTTTGTGGGATTTCTGGCATATTTTAATGATTTCTTGTTTCTTTCTATTCTCAGATACATTTAGTGACATTTTCGGCAATTTATTGGCAAAAAATACTGGCTTAGCAAGTACTTGTATATCAAAACAGTGCCAGAAAGAAGAAGAAAAGCACTCTAGCTTGTAGCTAGCTTGTATTTCTGTCTCACAACTTACTTAAACCAACTAGCAAGTATGGAACCAAAATAACATTCAGAGATTAATAAATTTGACTTGTAATTCTGGGTTATGCAAGGGAAGTCACCTACCATCTAACTTAGCTGATTTCGGATATGTATTTCCCAGATGTAAATGTGTATATTTCCTAATAGTTTGAGATTCTTCAAAGCAATCTGAAAAATCCATTGACTTTTTCTGAACTGCACAATTTCTCAGTTTTGTGAATGGACTATAAATGGTGGAACTTTGAATGCACATTTTTATTTCAATTGTGGCCAACATTGGTGTCACTAGGTAATGCAGCCTCAGGGCAGCACGGGCCAGTGTCTCCCTGCGCAAGTCGCAGGAGGGCACGGGCCAGTGTATCACTAAATCAGAGCAACCAGATCAAACCAGATCGGTCGAGGCCCGGGTCAATAACGACCGACATTGGTACCAATGACATAACCTACAGGGAACCAATGGAAACTGGGCTACTGTAGGTCAGTGAAAGAGAGGAGGAAGGCATGTTCGGAAAAAAAAGAGAGATGAGGAAAGGCAAGAGTTTGGGACTGAGAATAGGGTCTTTGAATATTGGGACTATGACAGGAAAAGGTAGAGTTGGTCGACATGATGCAGAGAAGGAAGGTGGATATACTTTGTGTCCAGGAGACCAGCTGGAACAGTAGTAAGTAAAGCTTAGGACCAGGCTTTAAGTTGTACTCATGGTACTGATGGGGAGAGAAATGGAGTAGAAGTTATCTTGAAGGAGGAGTGTGTAAGGAATGTTCTGGAGGTGAAAAGAATGCCAGATAGACTTATGAATCTGAAATTGGAAATTGAAGGTGCGATGCTTAATGTTGTTAGTGGTTATGCCCCGCAGGTGGGATGTGAGTTAGAGGAGAAGAAGACGTTTTGGAATGAGCTAGATGAAGTGGTGCAAAATATCCCCAGAGATGAGAGTGGTAATTGGTGCAGACTTCAATGGGCATGTTGGTGACAGCAATAGAGGGGATGAAGAAGTGATGGGCAGATTTGGTATACTGGATAGGAACGCAGAGGGACAGATGGTGGTAGATTTTGCAAAAAGGATGGAAATGGCTGTAGTGAACACTTTTTCCACAAAAGACAGAAACATAGGGTAACCTATAAGAGCGGAGGTAGGAACACGCAGGTAGACTACATCTTGTTTAGAGTAGGTAACCTGAAAGAGATCAGTGACTGCAAAGTTGTTGTAGGTTAGGTTGTGGCCAGTCAGCATAGGGTGGTGGTTTGTAGGATGACTGAAAAAGTGGTGGAAGCTGAAAAGGGAGGAGTTTTGTATGGCTTTCGAGGAGTTGAGAAAGGCCCTGGCTGGTCAGGGAGAGCTTCCAGATGATTGGAACTACAGCTAGTGTTATCAGGGAGACAGGTAGGAGAGTACTTGGTATGTCATCTGGAAGGAAAGTAGATAAGGAGACTTGGTGGTAGAATGAGGAAGTGCAGGTCTGTTGTGTAGGACTAGGCGTTGGTATCCCTTGATAAACGCATACTTAAGGCACCAATGAGACTCTGTGTGGTTCCAGTGAGCGATGGCTTCCTTTGGGTTGTCAAGTTGGTGCCCTTCCTCACGGATGTGTCACTGATTGGCCCAAGACACCTCCAGAGGGTTCAGCTGTGCATCCCAGCATCCCAGGTTCACTCCCTAGATGCCATCAGCTCACTAGAAGGCCCAAGTTGGATCCTTTCTCTTCATCCACAGCCGCTGGTTCCCCTTCTCAGCAGCCCTGTAGAGGCCCTTCATTCCCTGCCTGTGGGTGTTTCCTCATACCTACATCTTCCTGAGTTGCCTAGATATAAGTGGCTATGAAACCTCTGCAGCCTATTTCTACTGGACAAACCTTCGCTTTCAGGCCTTGTAGCTGAGCACCTGCAGCGAGTTCAGCATATCTCAGCTTCTTCCGCTCCTAGGCCTCCTCCACTGCACCCTCCTAGGGCACAATGAGCTCTATGATGTAGACGAGCCTGGGTGACGATGACCACAGAATGAGGTCTGGTCGCAGGTTGATTGATGCGATCTCAGCCGGGAAGCAGGGTTTCTTGTTCAGGTCCGCCAGAAGCTCCCGGTCCTGTACACTGCCCAGTTGCCCAAGGTCAGCTCTTATGGGGGCCAGCCCCTCCCACATGAATGGAGTTGGCTGCCAATGGGATGACAGGGGGTGGAAGGGCATTCATTCTTGTCTGGCAAGTTTCCAGCCCTGCTGCAAGACATTTTAGTACCTAGTTGTGCCGCCGGGTGTAACAGCCTTGGGTGAGGCTGGTCTTGCATCCCACTAGGATGTGCTTGAGTGTCTGGACTTGAGCATAGAGAGCAGGAAAGTCTTCAACATACACCGGACATCAGGACATCATAGGCCTCCCTGATGGTTAAGCTCGCCCTCAAGGCCTCCATCTCCCACAGATCTTTCCAGGAGATCTTCCGCTTCTCCACTCCTTCCCATGTCATCCACTGCCTTTGCTTCGCCTGTGACACAGTTTGTGCACGCCTTCCTGCTTACTCTTCCCGCCGAACTTCCTGGACCACCAGCTTGTGTCTCTGGGCTTGATTGGCCTTGCTCCAGGCAGGTGTACTGGCCCTGAGCCCAAGGCCACTCCTCCCCTCCTGAACTCGGCCCATGATGTCCCTGTGTCTGAGTGCCGCCTTTGCCTGTTCAGTTGCAACCAGCGTGGTACACTTCCTCCCAGTTGCCAGGATGGGGGGCGCTTGGGCTACAAATGGGTCTCTCGAGTCCAATAGCATCATCTCCAATCTGACTTTGGCGCACTTATACTCCTTTGCCAAACTGGAAAAGGCGTAGTATCCCTTTGCTATAGAGCCCAATACTGCTGAGGCACCTAGGAAGGCCAAGCCACTTCCTTGCATATGAGTTGACCTGTCTCTCCAGCTTTTCTACCTTCACAGGAGGTGTGGGAGTAATCCATACTGCATGCACCAGAGCTTCAGCTTGCCCAGGGCAGGGTTCTGTCAATTTTCTCCAGGCTGCTTGCAACCTCCTTCCTGAGCTGCTCTATTTGCTCTTTATCCTTGAGGGAGGCATCATGCCAATGATCTAGGCTCTTCACAGGCTTCTCAGAGATCGTTGGAATGGATTCATCGCCAATGTAGAAGCGGTGGTCTAACAGCTTTAGGTTGTTTTTCTTCAGGAATCCTGCCAGTCTGTGAGCGACCACGCTGAAGAAGATTTTTCCTTCCACATATAGAAGGCCGATCTGGCGAAACTGGACAATTTCAGATGAATCCTTGGGGATGAGGATCACTCCAGCTCTCCGCCAGGAAGTCAGTATCTCCTTCTTTCGCCACATGACTCGCATCAGCCTCCAGCGAAATCGTAGGACATCTGGTGCGTTTTGATAGAGCCTGTATGGAACTCCTTTGGGACCTGAAGCCGACACAGCTCTTGCTCTTTGCGCAGTTTTGTCCACTTCACTCCACCTGGGTGGGTTAATGTCTAGCTCGTGCTCTGGTGGATAGACTGATGGAATTTCAGTTAGGAGTGGAACCTCTTCATGGTGACAGTCATCTGCAGGTCTTTTTTAGATGTTTTTCCAGGTCAGCCTTTGACACTAAGAGACTTCCAGAGAGATAAAGATGGAAAGGATGTGCAACAGATCTGGGTAATTAATGATAGAGTGGGAACTGTATTGACAGATGCAAGAAGAGTTATGGGAAGATGGAAAGAGTACTTTGAAGAGCTGATGAATGGGGAAAATGAAGGAGAGGCAAGGGTAGAGGAGGAGACTATTGTAGACCACAAAGTAGCACAGATTAGTGAAAGTGAAGTGAGAAAGGCATTGAAGAGGATGAAGAGTGGAAAGGCAGTTGTTGCTGATGATATACCTGTGGAGGTGCGGAAGTGTCTAGGAGAGGCAGCAGTAGAGTTTCTGACTAGACTATTCAACAGGATCTTAGAGAGTGAGACGATGCATGAAGAATGGAGATGATGTGTCTCCGTGCCCATTTTTAAGAATAAGGGGGATGGGCAGAATTGTGGGAACTATAGAGGGATAAAGTTGATGAGCCATACAATGAAGTTATGGAAAAAAGTAGTGGAAACTAGACTGAGAGCAGAAGTCAGCATGTGCGAACAGCAGTATGGCTTCATGCCTAGAAAGAGTCCTACAGATGCCGTATTTGAAATGAGAATGCTGATAGAGAAGTACAGAGAAGGCCAGAGGGAGCTGCATTGTGTTTTTGTAGACCTAGAAGAAGCATAAGACAGGGTGACAAGAGAGGAGCTCAGGTATTGTATGAGGAAATCTGGAATGGCAGAGAAGTATGTTAAACTGGTGCAGGACATGTATGCTAGCTGTGAGACAGTGGTGTGGCGTGCTGTAGGGATAAAAGAGAGGTTTATCCTGGAGGTGGGACTCCATCAGGGATCAGCTCTGAGCCACTTCTTTTTTGCAGTGGTGATGGACAGGCTGACAGATGAGGTTAGACAGGAATCTCCATGGACCATAATGTTTTTAGAGGACATTATGATCTGCAGTGAGTTCGTGTGAGAGAGGAGGATACAGGGAACTGTGTTTGATGGAGAAGGTTGATCTACTGTGGTGACCCCTGAAGGGCAAAGCTGAAAGGAGAAGAACAAGATTGTTGTCACTAGGTCGTGAGACAGAAGTACACTCGCTAAAGGAATAGTCTCCTAGTCCATGTGAATTTTATATATCTTTATATTTTTAAAGTTTTACTGTACTGTCTGTCCCATGTGCTTCACATATGGGCCACCTTCTTTGTATGGTACAAAAAATTGTGGTGAATTAAGCTGCAACAGAAAACTTTACCTCATAAAATTTTCATAAGTGTCCCTCAAACTCTCTTTTAGGTAAAGTGTATGTGTCACACATTGTAGACTACTTGCGTCACACCACCAGTCGCAGCTCAGAAGATAGTGGCCTTGAGGAGCTCTGCAACATGTTGGATCCAGAGCGTAAAGATGTTTCAATTGACTTGGACACATATCATGCTGTAATGAAGGAGTGGATTGAAGATTGCCGTAACAACAGGTACAGGAATCTACACTGTCAAAATAGATGACTTTGAAAGTGATTATGTCAGTTTAACCCTTAAAAGATAGCCATTAACACTGTACTCTTTCTCTCTTTTTTATGGGATGATATTTCAGATAAAAATAAATTTTCTTTGTCATCAATGTCCATAGAATAACTATGAAATACTATATACACTTGCTTCCACACATTTGTGACTGCAGAATCTTGCACTTGTGTATATGAGGAGGCAAGGTGGAGGGAAGTATGTGCTTTTTGTCAGACAACACCTATTATGCAATCTATTTGAGTCAAGCAAGCATTTTGTTTAGGAGGGTAATACCTATACATCAGACGAGCTTGATTGCAAGGTCTTTATTCTACCCATTGAAGAGAAGCAGCTGTTGATCATATTTTGAATACAGTCAGATTCACTGCCAGTTAAACATGAAGTACATGTCATACGTGTAGTCTGTTTTGATGAAACTTTAGACTTCCCAATACAGGTTCCCAAATTATAAAGTTATGTATTTCTAAATTACATTATTTGGTTACTTTTGGAATCAAATAATCAAATATATGAAAGATGAGACATGTTTAGATATTTTCTGAACTATATTTTGATTCATCTAAACCTTTTGTATCTTTTTCTCTCCATCAGTGAGGTAATGGCATAGTCCTGTATCTCTTCTTGCATTTTGTCCTAGCTCATTTTGTACAGACGCAGGAGATTTGACTGCTGTTGGCCCAGAAAACAGTTCTAGCCACACCGTCAATTTTACATATTGATGTCTTATAGCCTCAATGTTGCGCTTCACTTAAAGAGTCTGGAAATAAATTGTTCAAGTACCCCTACATATTTGAAATCTTTAAATGTCTCACAGAGAAGAGCCACCTGATGATAAACTTGACCCGGTCACACTTAGAAACAACGTTTCTGGTGAGTGTTTACATAGGAGCTTGGATTTCATTTTCATTTTCTATTACGTTTACTTTGGACAACTGGAGGGCTTTTATATATTTTCCAATTGTTTTTGTGTTTTTTAAAGCAACAAAGTCATTGCTGCTTAATATGACCTCAGGGAGCTTGGAAGCTCTTGGAGGGGAGAATTCAAGAGCAGACTTGTGAGTAGTGTGTTGTTTTTTATTCTCCATATTATCAACGCAAACCAGTCTTTGTATAACATGGTTGTGGGTTTCCTCTCTAGTGAAACATCAGAGCTGGTGTACTGTGTTGCTGATCTCCAGATGAGCAACCAAAAGCTTCAAGGGGAAGTGAAGAAGCTAAAGCAGGTTGTGGAGGGCATGGAGGACAGCAACCAAAAGCTTGCAGAGGAAAATGAGGAGCTCCGCAGCCAGGCCAGGGTGTAAGATGTAGTAACTTGAAAACAAGTGCAAGTCCACTGTGTAGACACTCTGTGTTGCTGTGCTCATAGGCTTGCTAACATTCCACCAATCTGTGTCTTCAACAGCACTCAGCAGCTGGCTCAGGCAGAAAAGATGCTAAAAGATGAGGTTGAAGAAATGAAGGCCACTCTGAGCTGCACAGAAGAAGGCAGAGCTCGTGCCTCAGCTTACATTAAACATATGGTTAGTCAAAAGTCAGAGCACTTATTTGTGGAAAAAAAAAACACCTTGTTAATTCTGACCAAGTGTAAAAGATACTGTATTTGTAACGAGAAAGTATAAACATTTTTCAATTTAGATGGGTGGATTAGTCAGAAATATAATTTCAAAATGTTGTCCTAGACAATTAGTTCATGGATTTGTTCTTATAGACTGTTACAATCTATATGTACAGAGCATTGTCTTTCAAAAGTATTTGTGTGGAGTTTTTCCAATCATTTGATAAATAAGCTTTTCTTATGAAATTATTATTGCTCTCATTACTTTACTTGATAGTGATTGTGAAAAAAGGGAACAGACACCTTTTAAACAAGTAGACCATTCCTCTGAACCCCCAAAGAAGTGACATAAGAGATTCTCCTTTTTGCACTTTGTATTTTAGACTTACTGGAAATTATATCTGATGATTCAGTTAGGATCAAACAATTTTTTTTTCCTTCAAAGGAGAAGGAAAACCAGAGCTTGATTGCCAAGATTTCATCCCTCCAGGAAGAGGTACTTCAGTGAAAAAAAAATTAGATGATGATTAAATCTCTTTGCCGCACTTTTCCATTCTTCAATAGTATTCCATCCATAAAAAGCTTTCTGAATTTATGTTGCCTGTTTTTTGTTTGTTTGTTTTTTGTTTGTGATGAAAAAAACAGTATTATCAGCAGCCCTAACTCCTATCTGATGGCTCCCCAGGACTTTAAGGTGACCATGGAGATGGAAGCGCTTCAGAGAAGAATTGCAGAGCTGTGTGACATTAATTCTGACCTTCAGGTGGAATTTTTTTCCTGTCAAAAAGGATTCATTTGCTCAGTACATTTTAGATTTGTGTATATTTAGTATCTCTGTACTTCTATCCATCATACCGAGCTCCCATTAGGTTTATCCCCTCGTAGTTTTAAATGCTTGTATTATTGTCTGTAACAAGCTTACAATATGTCCTCAGTGATGTATGAATCCCTGACAGGCCATCCTGTGCTGTCATTTAAGTGTTTTCTTTGTTGTTACATAATTGCCATTTTTTCTACAGGTGCAGATTCACTCCTTTGATGATGTTGTCAATGAAAAGGAAATTCTTATAAAAGAGGTCAGAGCAAATCAGATTTCATTACTAGCGGCTGCTATATGTTAAAAAGTGAAAGACAGGTACAAATCTAGCACAGAGCCAAAAGCTGTAAAATATTTGTTTTTAAAATTAATTGATCTGGTCCTGTGCTTCTTTTTCTCTCCTTTCTTTACTCTAAATGCCCTCTTTTTCTTACCTTTTTTACCTCCTGTACAGAAGAATGGACAGATAAATGAGTTAAAGGCCACAATGGAGGAATACTGCTCAATCACAGAGGTCAGTCTTTACCACTAAAAAAAACCACTAACCCACTAACTAGTGGTATCAAAAACAACAGACTTGCCAAAAAAACAATCAAAAAAGTATGTGAACAGCATTTTCAAATGGGAATTGTATTCTGTGTAATTCATTTACATATGATGGATATGATTTTTTGTAAAATGAGCATATGCATACAAACAAAGATTAAAGGTCAAATTTCCTGGCCGAATGTATACTGCACAGTCATATATGTATTCTCACTAGAGAATATTAAGACAATAATCATCATTTGTGTCTGTTATTTGAGGGAACAAGCAGCGTTTCGTGAACATTTTCATACAGGTCATTTCAATACATGAGTTCTAATAGTACAGATATAAACTCAGTTGAGTTTTTGTTGTAGTTGCTTAGGGCAGAGAAGAGCAAGTTGGAGTGCCAGATTCAGATGATGCACCCAGTATTCTTTGGGTAAGTGATCTTAAGAGAGTATTGAAGTAAAGGTTTAAATATACATGATCAGCCATAACATCAGCCAAAATGGTTGGTGACTGGAACGAGCAAATAAGTCTGGTGCATTAGGCCCCCATCTTGCTGCTTGTAAAGCTTTAGGAATCAACTGTTAATGCCAATGGTGCCAGATGTTACAAAACATCTTCAGAGTTCTGAAGGAGTTCATGCCTCAATGGCCCATAACTGTTAGGTCACATAAGGCGGACCCCCACCATATCAGGTGTATAGGCATAATGTTTTGGCTGTTCAGTGTATCAGGCACTGCTTTGAAAACAGATATTTGCCAACCTGATACATTGGATACAATGTGTCACAGAAATGGATACAATTGTTTTTCTCTCTATCGTTAGTGTTCTTTCAAATCTTTCTTCCACAGCGCCGGGCTGTCTCTGTCGGTGGCCTGTAGGTTGAACCAGAGCATTTCAGGATGCCTACAGACAGAACTGGCTTTGGCACAATCACCACTTGAGGCCAGTAGTTCTCAAGTACTGTCTTTCACCCTCACTTGCCCTTTTCATATTCATCTCTTTTATCCTCTCCCTGCAAAATACAAATAGAAGTATACCTTCAGGCTGATGTTTCATAGCTAAGCCTCTAGATAGTAGTTTTCCTATGCTACACACTAGGAAGAGTCTAGGAACTCTGTGATAAAAATAATAATAATACTGTTAAGCATTAAGTGCTTTTGTACATTACTGAAAATGTTACACTTGTGATCTGCAGGCTGCCGATGGCAATCATTTAGCCACGACCGGCTTTGGCACCCCTTTGGATGAGACCCTGGATAGGGAGGTGTTTTTAATGTTGCAGGGACCTTGCCCTGACTACATTGCTCTAGAGTACAAGAACCTCCTAAACAAACTGGTAACCATATTTGTTTTAGTATAGTTCTTTCACCAAATTTGATCATAGACTAAATTTTCTTTTTTAATGTTTTCCTGTCCGAGCTGATATCTATATTCCACTCTTTCAGAACGAAATTTGTATGGTGATTGGTTCTAAAAAAAAAAAACAGAAAGGTCCATAATGCACGGCACTGTCCTTACAAGGTTGAAATTTTTTGAGGAAAAAATGAGGAAATATGCACTTCATGTTTAAAGTTAAAAGTTTTGCAACACCAAAATTGTAGATGTTTTACAAATGTTTCAAACCTTGCATGTAGAAATTTGAAAAAACCCTTTACATACAGTAAAAAAAAAAGCCCTGGGTATCCCAATGTGTCTTGCATTTTTGAATCTGCAATACTCTTCCCATAAGTTTCCTCCAGTTTCAAAGGGTCATTTAGTGGTTTGCAAAATTGGTCATGATGACTGTTATTGATCTACAGCAGTGTTTCCCAACCTTTTTTGAGCCACGGCACATATTTTACATTAGAAAAATCACATAGCACACCACCAAATAAATATGTCAAAAACAGTTTTTAATGAATTAGAATGAAACCGTAGTCTCAATTTACTTATTGTGAAATCTAATATATCTAATATCTGTTGATTCGTCAAGTTGCAATGCAAATTTCCATCGATGTGCAACTTTTCCAGAACACTTATTTCAATGACTGAAGACATGTCATCAATATGTCTGGAAATGGGTTTTTTGGAGAGAACTCTGGCTATTTCTTTATCAACGCCAGAGCCAAGCATTTCTTCTACAATGATTTTGCTGGCAGGTTATATTAATGTTTTGCTACGGTGTGTGGCTGTTTGGATTTAGAGATGAGTTCAGCAACTTTGTAGCAAGCTTTCACTGCTTTCTCATTCGTCTTGGTTGTTTTCAACAATGCTGCCTGTTTGTTTGTTTACGCAGGTACAATTCCTTTTTATTTAAAAATGTATCACGCAAAGCGTCACTAATCACTCTGGTAAACAGATGCACAGGTTAATTCACTACCCGTTGCCATCGAATGGGTACGCTACCCACATAGACACAGGAAGACACATTATTTGCGTTGGATAAATAATTTTCTGACCAATCAGGTGAAAGTGGGGATTTTTCCACGGCAGACCTGATGATCTCTCACGGCACACTAATGTGCCGCGGCACAGTGGTTGGGAAACACTGGTCTACAGAGTCTAAAATGTGCTGTGAACTGCTGTCAATCAGTTAAAAACAACTGAACAAAAAAGCATTTGACACATGCAGGTAAATACAGCCCCAAATAGATAATAAAAATGCTGAATATCAACACTCACAACTACGACACTTAAAGAAACAAAGACAACTGTATTCAAAACCTCTTATCAAAAAAAAAGAGGAAAGGATGACCTGTCTGTCTGTAAATCATTAAAAAAACTCTTTGTACTTGTTAAAATTCTTTTATTTTGTACTGCTTATAGTGGTGGGTGTCATCATAAGCAAATTGTCCAAGAAACATAAAAGCACGAACATCATTTCATAAATTGGAATGACTTAATAAAGGTCTAAATTGTACTACATTGCTTGAGTTGATGAAAGCAACCAATGACTGGTTTTCTTTGGAATTGCTTCATATTTCTTGAAATTCTCTCAGATATCATCATTAAAGGTATTATCACACTATTCTTGAAGATTTACTTGTTTCATTAAACCTATAATGTGCCTTCTTTTTTAATAAAGCAATATATCAACTAAAGCTAAGGCACAGTGATTGTAGCGGTTGTCAGGGCTTTTACTTTTATTGCAGCAGAACATGTGTGATAACCTGCTAAGCCCATGAAAATAATTCTTCTGTGAATTAATTGTGAGCAACTCATACTGCTTACAGGATTTAGACCAGGTACAGAGCTACAAAAAAATCTTTCCTCACCATCAGATAATGTTTTTCATAATCTAAAAGGCAAGATACAGGTGTCCATCATAAAGAGATGCATGTGAAGCAGATTGGTGTGATTCATGAATCGATTTATAAAAAAAAAATAAATAAATAAAAAACAAAATATTTTGGCTCGTTGAGACGTATAATTCATGCAAACCTTTGGACACAGTAGCTAATCATATCTTCATTGGACACAAAGCAGATGCAATAAGTAGTTGCAGTTGGGCAGCTGAGTACTTCTCGTCCTGAAAGATGCCTGTATAGGTCCATAGAGAGGACTAGGACTTATTTCATCAGGTCTTGTTTTTCTTTTTTGGGGGGTTTTTGTTTTAAATTACTTCGGATAATAGCATTTCATTTCTAACACATTATACTCATGATTTTACATTTAATCTCAAACAAGAATTCTCCAACTTTTCAGAAAGCAGACTTTAGAGAAGACAACAACTCTGTCTTGTCCATTCTTGGATTGATGCTAAATGACCAGCCTCAGCCTGGATGCAACAGAGATGCCAGTCTTCAGGTCAGATAGACACCTGTATTTCACTTTTATACACAGAATGCTATAAACACCTTTTTGAGGTTAGCTTTACTGTAGAAAGGTTGCAGATATATTGAGTTGTGTGTCTTTGAAGGTGTTTGAAGAAAGGACCCAAGCTCTTTCTTTGTTAATGAATAACTTAATGGGATTTATTTCTTTTTTGCTTTATTCACTTTACTTTTTTCCCTTTCACTGGAAATATACCACCCACTATCTCTCCTCAGGAGATCTCTCACTTATGTAACTCAAGCAGGCCCCTTTGAAAACATTGCTGCTTAGTCAGTGTATTGAACTGTGAGCACAACCCACTCCCCTTCTCGCTCAATCATAGCTCTCTCTTTTTTTCTCCCCCGCCTCCTCCTGCCATGCTCCCACTCAGCATTCATTAGGTACATACTGCCATGGAGCAATAAACAGACAATGAGACAGAAATTATTGGAAGAGACCTGTACCGATTGTCTTCTGAGTCTTCAGTGTTTCAGCCTACTTTTATGGAAATACTCTGTGACGGTCTGAATATTTATGGTGTTCTGGGGCCTTTTTAACCTGAGCAAGAGGCCTCTGCTTTGTCTATCAATAGAGAGTGCAGGCTGAATTGGATGCAAGAAGGGAGGACTGGGCCCTCAGCCTGGATCAGCTGGCTCAGTACACTGAATCCCTGGAGAAAGAGCTGATTAAAATGGCCAGTCATATAAGGAAGTCACGGACTGAGATCCTGCACCTTTCAGTCAGGTGAGGAGATTTTTATTATCTGCAGTACTTTTCATTCGTACCAAAACATTACATTCCCTTAAGTGCAAGGAAAATTATATTTTTTAGTATTATATCTGGTATTTCAAAATTACTCATAGTTTTCATGAAATAATAGACATTTTGGATTAGTTTTCTCAGAATGAAAAACATGCACTTAAAAAATTGATCTTTATCTAAGTAAGATTGATTGATTAGGGAGGGAGGTTGTTGTGCCTTATCTGCTCATCTAGTCTCAAATGGCCTCCCCATACCCATTGTTGCTGGCCATTGTAACAATCATTCATCGTGTCTACTTTAATCTTTAACAAAAGGTTCTTCAGTTTTTTTCTATTCCAATATTACCGTCTGCTACATAAGATATAATCCTTAGGGCTGGTGTCTCCCCAAGCCAGCCTTGGGGGGGGGAGGGGGCAGTGTCTGCCTGAGCCAGTCCCAAAATACAGAGGGTTGTGTCAGGAAGCGCATCCAGCGTTAAACTTTTGCCAAAACAAAACATGGGAATCAATCAATCAATCATAATAACAAGATCATACTGGATCGACCGAGAGTGAGTTTTCTACTTAAATTAGTGTTTTGATAATCAATTGCACATTTTTTTTCCTTTTGACTATAGCCTTTAGGGGTTGCCACAGCAAATCATCTGCCTTCATGTAGCCATTTCTCTGCTTCATCTTCTCTCACATCAACTAACTTCATGTCCTCTTTCATTGCAACCATAATTCTCCTCTTCAGTCTTCGTCTAGGCCTCCTGCCTGTGTGAGACTTGTCTATCGCACATTACCCGACACCCTTTTCCTCAGTTCCAACCAGTTAGCAGACACGTCCCTGATGATTTGATCAAAAGATATTTCATGCAACATTTCATTTCCCTTCAGAAAATAAGCACAGCGTTAATAGTGATAGAATAGTGATAGCCTGTCAAACTCAGAGGAGTTTTTGGAATACAGTAATTTCAGCAACTGGCCTGTATTGTATCTTTATTTAAGTGCCTGAAGGTGTGTCTGCGATATCATTTTAACTATTTGTCAACCCAAGACTGACCAGTAGGTTTGACTGGGCCTTCAAAAAGAAAAAAAAAAAAAAAAAAAAAAAAACTAACTGTAAATGGTCATTAGAATATGTTTAAATTCTATGTCTACTCTCGACTACAGACTACAGACTACAGACTACAGACTACAGCTTTCGAAGGGGGCTTGTTAAGTAGGTATTATAGCTACTGAGCTTTTTTGATTTATCCTTAATCAGAGGCTGAGCAAAAAAGTTGTACACAAGGGAGTTTATCTTTCCTTCTCTGTTTCCTCCTCAGCCTCTAAGTCATCTACACTTCTTGAAGTTGACCAAAAAAATTCTAAACTCTACATATAGAGAGTCTCTAAAATGGGCAGTCAGATGTTCTGATTGGATGAAAGACATGCCAATCGTTCTCTCTCTCAATAAACCTAAAGTGTGTGTGTGTGTGCTTGTGTGTGTGTGCGTGCGTGTGTATGTCTCCACCCTTCAGATATATAACAGAGCCACAGAAGCCTGGTATCAGTGGGGGAGAACCAGTCTCTTTTTTTTTTTTTTTTTTTTTTTCTAATTTGTTTTTTTTTTCCCCAGCTGGAATTGAATGAAGCTGCTCAGTCTGATTTTGTTACTTTTACAATTGTTTTAGAGAAAACAAGAGTACTCTGGAGACCTATCAGCCAGTCCCAGCGTTTTTTCCATTAGATGTCAAATATACAGTTTGATAATTAGGAAATTATTTATGTTTCATGTATAGTTTGACATTAGAAGTCACTCTGGGATTGTATTCGTATAACTGGAGTGAGGAAAATATTACCTTGCCAGTCGGAGAATTGTTGCTGGTCAACCTGGGCAACAGAATGGGACACTGCATGGGCCTGCGGATTGGGTACTGTATGTCCTCTGTCCTGCTATGAAGGTCTCTTCACATGATTGCCTATTCTGTCAATCGGGATAGTTAAGAATTATGTGTTGACTTTTTCTTTCCCCAATGTCATTTTTGGTAATTGTATTTTGTTTTCTACAACTAGAGTGCAGGAGCAGGAGAACCAGAAGCGGCAGCTTTGTGAGGAGCTTGATCACCTAAGATCCCGGCAAGATAGCAGAGAGGCCTCATGCCAGACACCTGCACCAGAGGAAGAGGTCAGATAGATGTTATAATTTGAAACAATGTGACTTAAGTCTGAACTTGTATCATGAAAGTCTCATGGGATTTGCCCAATTTAAAGTGGTATATTGATTTGTCTAAAGTTTCCAGTTCAAAAGAATATTGGATAGTACACAGGGAGAATACTGGCAGAGATTTTTCTATATTCAGACAGATTGAGTATCTGGTAGAGAAAATGAAGTGCAAGTTGGCAGCTGAAGTGGGCATTTGGATCCACACTCAGAGTCAGATGTAACTGCACACCAACGCTGTGCTTGTCATTGAAATTGCACTGATGTTATCTCAAACATTTCTCTCTTAAGTATTGTAATTATTGTATTTTACAGCGAAATCTAAAAGACTTTGTATTGTTTTTTTACAAATGATTTTTGATTTTGAAAAAACATTTGTGTCTTCACAGTTTCAAGATTAAAAAAATTAAGAACTTAATACAGATTTTCAAAGATTTGTGTATTAAGCAATGACTTTCATCATCCTCATGTTTAGATCTTTATAACAAAGTTGACAAATTCAGTACCCAGTTTTCCAATCTAAAATCCCATAGCCTCTTGTAGTGTTTTTATCATAATGAGATTTGTTAGATAAATGCTCTTAAATATTTCCTGTTGCAACTTATATCAATATTTTTTTCACCCCTTGCCTTTCTTTCTGTTTCTTTAAGACTGACAATGACATGGAATGGGATGAGGAATTTGCCTTGCAAGACTTCCTGAAGCACAACATTGCACAAAGGAATGGCCATACCCAGGACAGGAAAACAGAAGAGATGGTGTATGATAAACCATGCCAAGTTAAAGAGGAGGATCAGAAGGAAAGCTGGATGGTGGTCGATGGGAGAGAAGAAGATGAAATGAGAGATGCATCCACCCCTCTGTATGCCTTCTCTGGCGAAATTCAGCTTGGACAAGATGCAGTCAGTCAAGGTGAATGGGGTTATCAAGATTAATTTGACCGCCAGCTCATATTTCAAGTGATCATTAATTCTGAGTTATTTAACATACAATATCTTAGATTTTAGACTAGATTTTTATTCATAGATGGTATTTTATTCATAGAAGTATTTTAGAGTTAGCAATTATATGTATAAATAGACTTCTCTAACGAGAGCAACTACCTGAATATGAAAATCAGTTTCTCTTCATTCTTTTCTTTGAGCTGTTTCTTTTTTAACTAGATTGCTACAGATTTAATCAGATCTATTTTAGCCCAGAGCTAACTTCCACATGCAAATAGTCCAGTAATTATCTTGTCCCATTTTGACAATTAGTTTTCACTTTTAGTTTGTTTCATTTATCAGTTTGTTGGTCAACAGTGAAGTCTTATCATTGTTGAAGTTAGTTACCATTAACTTCAACATTGGTCAAAGTGACTCAATTCTTATATAATTTTGCTCTTGCTGTCAGCCAGTAAAATAAAAGGTACATGATTATATCTTTTCTTTCATTTGTTTTTAATAGTTTATTTTTTTCTACGCCTAAGGTTATGTCAGTATCCCTTAGATATAATACGAATAGCTTGGATAGTAGATGCAGAAGATTAAAAATTTGAAAAAAAAGAAAAGATTGTTTTAGTCCATGATTGTTACAGGGCACTCAGCCACCCTTGAATTATTAGCACACTACCCATGCACACACACACACACACACACACACACACCATGGATATGTACTCTCAAAGGCCTTGGAACAAGACCCCTGCCTTCTATGGTTGTTGTAGTTCCAGGCCTAGGAAGGTTGTGTGTAGAAGGGGATATGTGTGTCTACACAGAGTTTGACACACTATTTTTCAAGGTCCTTCTATGGCCAGGTTTAAGAGAAATCTCAGGCTATCAACTGATCTCAGTAATCCCTCCCATTCCTCTTCCTGCATGAGCAACTGGCAGGCAGTGACAGAAAATGAGGGTGCAAATGTGTTCATTAATGCCACCTTAGCCATGGATGGTATTTTAAACCCTCTTTCCTCTATCCCTTGTTGAATAGCTTGTGTGACTGTATATGGTAAAAGGCAGGTTTTTTAACTGCCAAAATTAAGGAGAAGCTGTTCTGTAATAATGTGTTTATTTGTTTTGACTGTCCTCCGCTCCTCCTCATGTCTATTTGTTCTCCTTTTGCCTTCTTTCTTTGCCTATCTGTCTTTACCTTCTTTTGCTTATCTTTCTGTCAAACAGACTGCATTACCCACATGGGGACTTATCAGCCTTCCCAGGTAAACTTAATTATACCTGAAATTTCAATGTATAATACTATGTGTAACATTGTTTAGGTGTGCATCTTTCTTTATTACTCTTTAAGGATGTAACAATAGCTTTACTAGACATGAGAATTTTTCTCATAAATTGCCACATACAGCATCCAATCTCTTGTCCTTTAGCAAGGTGCTAAACCTACAACCGCTCTGCCTGGCATTTATGTTCATGTATCCAGTACTCTTGGATTGTATAGATGCAGAGGCAGATAGTCAGATTCTTCTCTGTATATCATGTTTTATAGTCTTGCTACAGTATTGTATCCTCTCATTAGAGGTTTTCTCCTTTTCTTTTAATAATTACTTTGTGGCCCAGTAAACAGACCTATTTAAGAGTGATTTAGTCAGTATGAATATGTTTTTTTGTTTTAAATTCCTAAAAAAAAACATATTCAATATCTTTCCCTCACTAAATAGGCTGATAATTTATTGTAGTCATTAAAATATTTCAATCTGACTGAGATCGATTCTGTTTACCCATTGTTTTGGGAGTTGTGTAGGTGATATGTCCCGTCAAGTTTGCATGAATATGAGAGAGGAGGATACAGAGAATAGGGTTAGATGGAGAAGGTTGATTCGCTGTAGGGACACCTGAAGGGAAAAGCCGAAAGGAGAAGAGGATACCTAAAACTAAGTCTTGTGTGTTTCAGGAACAGACTGCAGTATCAATGAGCATCAACTCACAAGCTGTCAGCAGTGAACACCCAAAGGTGGATGTGCTGGCTGATCTATCTCACTCAGGGAATGATGGTAAGATCCCCAACTACCTTTCTGTTCAAGTCATTTTCTATGCAGATCATCTTCAAGTTTATAAAATATTTCAGTACCTAGTTGGTTATGTCACGTTAAATTATAAAGTGAACTCAATTTTGCATTAGAATTCAGGCAACACCAAATAAATTAACACTTTTATTGCCTTGAATATATAATTCAGAATTGCTTGACCTTTTGTTTTGTTTTTTTATCAAAACTTATGAAGACACATAAGCAATTTATTATTCCTGATGCTGTACTGTCACTTTGCAAATTGGAATGAGTAAGTGACCAGTACAGTTGTAAAACCTGTATCAGAGATCAAAGTAGTGTTTAATCCAGGGGTGGGCAAACTACAGCCTGCGGGCCACATCCGGTCCATTGGTCTGTTTGATCCAACCCACCAAAGATTGGTACAGAATTCATTCTTGATTTGGATGATTGGACCAATGAACGTGGGAGCTTAAACAGGAGATCATTTCATTTTTGGAGCTACTTGAGACCACTTTTCCAGAGCTGAATGACAGATTGGCTTTGTGATTCAGCCTTTACTGTGGACATACTGACAGACATGAATCAGCTGAATGTGAAGCTACAAGGGAAAAACCAGTTTGTGTGTGAAATGCAAGCAAACGTCAGATCCTTCAAAACCAAGCTGGTCATATTTTCAAAGCAAATGTCAGACGAGTCTGATATGTGCTGTTAACAAATGCGTTTTTTTTTGTTTGTTTTTTTCCCCCGTTTGTCAAATTTTAAAAGTCAATGTGGCCCGAGTCAAAAAGTTTGCCTACACCTGGTTTAATTGCTCCCCAACCCATATGAAATCATTTAAAGTCAAAATAATTATACTTTTCAAATCAGGTCATAGGTCTTCAAAGCTAAATTTTAGCAAATGAAACAGTTGTCCATGTCCAACCAAATGCAATTTGCTTAAGCGCACATTTCCCTTCAGATGTTCCAGCCAAAAATCAGAGCAATTTACTTGAATCGGACAAAACACATTTTACAGCACCCATGGCAGTTCCCCCCAACTGCACATCACCTGGACCAGATGAAAGCATTATTCACAGTGAGAGGTAAATGATCAAACTTGATTAAAAGGGCTCCATTAGACTGTGTTGTGCTTTGTATAACCTTTAACTCATCATATAGAGTATTATTTACATTCTAATTGCTGATGAAGAGATATTAAGATATACTTAACAATTGAGACTGCAGATAAACTTACATGAGTTTGCTAATGTGTTTTCCCATACTGTCACGGGGGACCACTCAACAGTATTGTTTTCTTTTGAATCATTATAAAAGAACACTCTAAAAGAAAAATACATTACATTTCAGCATTGCAGAGAATTAAATGCACAGTACTGTTGCCTTTTCATGGATAATGTATTAAATAATATACAGATTGATATGATGTTACATACTGTATGAAGGTTCTAACTCATCCAGGTTATTTTCCATCTTTGTAAGATCTCATTTGTGGCTCCTGGACTTTGTTCCTTGAACACGTTTTACTTCTAACAGGCATCTTCATTTTTAACACTCGCAGTATGGCTCAGGGGGTGAGAGCAGTCGTTTTTGAACTGGTCAAATTCCCAAGTTCCTCCTACCTTTTCATAATCCATTAGAAAAACAAGTAATTTGTGAGCAAAACACTAAACCCCCAAGTGCTCTTCAGACACATCTCGTAAATGCAGATGAGAAAGTTCATTAACTGGTTAATTGATTAATTAATTAATTAATGCTGTGGTATAAATAGTTCCAAGGCCACTAAATAATGCCTTTAATGGCCACTGCAAACAAGGTATATGCAGATGGTTGGTTTAGAAAAAGAGAAATTCTTCAAAATTTGACAAGTTTTCTCCCTGTAGTTGTGTTATTATTTAGTCTAATGGTGCACCTGAGAAGCTGGTGTTTTGTACTGGTAAACCTCAGCCAGTGGGTGCAAAAAAGAAACCCTCATGAATGGGAAGCCAATATCACTTTACATCACAACTTTGTCTAATGCAATATTAAATGCAATTTTAAAATCTTTGTATCTATTAAAGTGACACTTTTAATGACTTTCAGCATATCCTGTAACCTTTGCCACCTTTGTTAGTCAAATTAGGTTGTTTTCTGTAGGACTGCACAGTAATTACCTCTGCTACCATGCTTTGCATAGCCGCAGTCAACCTTTAAAGAAACTAAGGCAGTTCCTCTTTTCTATCAGTGCTTTACACAGAAACAGTAGTTACTTCATGAGTTAAAAGTGTATCTAATGTAGAGAAATACAGAGTATTTGACAATTGTTTTTGACCTCTCACCATGCAGCATCCTATTAACAAGTGAGCACCACAGGACAGAAGGGACAGACAGCAAGGCTGCCGCATTTAAAGAGAGCATGCCCGACAACAAGGTCAGTAGTAGATGTGAAGTGTTTCATTTCTCAAAGGAATACCATTTGCTCTATTTTCTTATCAAGACCCAACTGCCTACACTTCTTTTCATTTTTCTCTTTTACCACCCAATGAACAAAGTTAAATAATGACAGGTTTGGAAGGAAGGAAGGAAAAGAGAGATTGCCAGGAAAGACCAAGGCTGACTGTTTTTTTGAAGGCAAGAAAGTTATTTCCCCAGAGTGATCACATTTTTTTTTTCAACTGCTCAAATCAATAATTTAGGGGCTTTACAAAGGTGTATCAACTCAAAACTCAACCATTGCCAAAGGAGGGAAGTATACTCCTCCTGAGTTGATTATGGTAATGTCTTCTTTTCAGTTTAGTATTTCGTCTGAAGAAGACCAAAAATAAAACTTAAATCAACAAATGAAAATATGGAGGTTTAACAGGGTTATAATGTGTTTGTAATTGATTACTTGTTCTTCCATTATGCCCTTGAAAAATAACCCATATACTGTTTGTGTGCATACAGTTGTATAAGATGGTGTTGATCTCAATCAAATGCACATCAACGTTAATGTATATATTTGTGACATGATCTTTACATCAGCTTGTTTCAAAAAAGAGTGACCTGTATTTTCATTACAGAATCAAAGCTACTTGGAATCTTTATTTTCATGCCAGAATCAAATCTACTTGCTCATTAATGCTGTTAAATTCTCAGCTGCCACCCTACTGTTTAGATGGCGTGAGGGGAGCCTTATGGGAATATTTGGTGTCTCACCATTATGCAATATGCTTACTCTGAAGGCTTTTCGAGAAACCTTTTTGTTGCTTTTGAGAAATGTGGTGCAGCCCCAGACATCAATTCTAAAATAGATATGCAAATTTGTTGGAAGCAAAATTATCAGGTGTTCCACATGACAGACTTGTAGTTTTAAAGATTAATTGTGTATGCTTTTTTAATGTTTTAGTGTCATGCTGGAATAAAATACTAAGGATTTCAAACTTTTTTATGTTCAAGGCTTAGGGATAGTACAGAACTTGTCAAAATGTCTCATGTTGACAGTACGTCAAGTAGCAGTTTGTAACTTGAAAGGTCTCAGCTGAGGGAGTTAACAATACACACATTTTTTTACAAGTAGATTCACTATACACAAGGTTTAAGATGACAAAATATCAGATTGTAGTTTTTGGTACATAAAGTATGTCCAAGAAAATGTTATGCAGCCCAATACCATGTGTATTTGTAACACTATCCTTTGAAACCATTAAAGTAAGACATTTTTCATGTCTTCTGATAATTTACTACTGAACTGCTGTTGCAAAGAAGAGTTTACTTCATCTTAAGTTTGGAAAAATGAAAAGCTAAATTTCTACATTGTAAAATATTGAAGGCCACAGAGAGGCAGGCATATTTGAATGTAATGTAATATTCATTGAACAAAGTCTCCGTTACTTGTCAGTGGTGTCAAATCAGACATTGTAAATGCTCAGATCCCAATATCCTATTCCTTTGTTCAAATGACTAATCTTGATGCATTGTGTGTATGCGTGCGCACATGTATATGTGCTTATTTTCACACACACACACACACACACACACGCACACAGACACACACACGCATGCGTTTTCACAGCAAGTATGGTTACAGTCCGCCTCCGCTCCTGAGGACTGTGCCGGTATTCATGTGATCTCTGCACTGTTCTCTTGCTAACACAGAGCATTATATAAGTTTTCAGATGGATCTCTGATTTCTTGGTGGATCTTAGATAGTGTTCCATTACCATGGGACATGTATGCTTCAAAGGGTGTGCATGGTCCTATAAATCTTTGACCATATCCTGTATGTTAAATAAGGGACAAGTCTCCAAGTCAACATGCCTCATTCCCTCCTTCCTTCTTTTAACTTTTGAAATGTTGTTGTTTGTTAGAGCCTGACTCAGGACCAGTTGACTCAACGAGCGCCAAGAGAGGACAGGTGAGCATTCCACAGAATCAGTTCCCTTTGTTTTTTAAAATAATCCTTTTTTTGTTTTGTTTGTTGTCTTATTATAATCTGGATATCGGTATTCCTGTATATTCTTCAGACTTGTGTAAATGTCTACACTGTTTATATCAGCTCAAGCCTGCTGCCAGTTGTGATTGAAGAGGAGGAGAGTGGTTCACAGAGTGTAGCCAAGGCTACAGTGGGAGTGGACAACATGGCAGGTAGGAGGAGATCCTCTAAAATCTGTATTCATCAGAAAGAGAGGAATGGGAGAACATTTGTTTGTCCCATTTTAGGTACAGAGTAAGTTACCCAAAAACTGCTTTTCTTTTAGGGACAGACCACCTCACCAAGATTGGAGCGAATACCTTATCAGACCCTACCTGTCCACAGTCAGGGTTGACCTTTGCTCATGCCAGCCTATCAGGGACTACCATGGTAAACATGACCATGTCTCCTAGACAACTGGCGGAAAATGCTTCAGTCACCAAAAATGATCCCCCCTTCCTCCTTGGAAAAAACAAGAAAGAACTGGTATGACAAGGCCTTATGAAGATGAGGGTTTTTGTAATAAGTGTTTGATAAAGTGGATGTTGAAGTTAACAGTAAATTTGGTTGAGCATGAACAAATTTTTCAACGTTCCAAAATTATCTCGTCATTAAGTTGCTCTTTTGCTTTCATATAAACGTGTCTTCGCTCACTGCATCGTTTGTATTAAATACATATATATGGCATTATTAGGTTTTGTTTTATTTCAGAATAAATGTATTTTGGTAGGTAAATGGTGGATTTAACTGTTGTCAGTAATTCTTTAAATTGTAAATCTTTGTGAGGTCATGAAATTTTCATTCAACCCTACATTAGAACCCAAAGAAATTTGGTTCTTCAAGTTTTAGAGGAGGTGTTTTTTCAACTCAGCTCCCACTAAACTTAGTCATAAGTAGCCACTCAAAATCTCATGGCCTGCTTCTTTGAAATTTCTTTTTTTAACAACCAATGTGGAATATGGGCAGAAGGAATAGTGTAAGTAAAACAAGTGTTATGAATGCTGCAGGAAATTTCAAAGAAATGGTATAAGGTAGTGGTCCCCAACCTTTTACCAATGCTTGACAATCTTATTGCGGACGGGGGGGGTGTGTGCTTCGACCGTCTCCTGCAGGCAATCCTGTGGGGGGTGCTCCAGGAGTAAGGGATAGTGAACCAAGTCATCTGGGCTGCTTGGTCTCTGTATGATCCGCATCGGAACTTGGTCTGTATTGCCGGTTGTAAGCCAGACCCATTTCCGGTAAGAGTTGGACTCTGCCAGGGCTGCCCTTTATCACAGATTCTGTTCATACTTTTTATGGACAGAATTTCTAGGTGTAGCCAGGGCGTCAAGGGGATCCGATTTGGTGGCTGCAGGATCGAGTCTCTGCTTTTTGCAGATGATGTGGTTCTGATGCCTTTATCATGCCATGATCTCCAGCTCTCACTAGAGCGGTTCGCAGCCAAGTGTGAAGCAGCCATGATGAGGATCAGCACCTCCAAATCCAAGACCATGGCTCTCAACAGGAAGCAGGTGGAGTGCCCACTCCGGGTCAGGGAAGTGGTCCTCTATCTCAGGGTCACGAGTGAGGGAAGGATGGAGTGAGAGATCGACAGATCAGTGCATTGTCTGCAGTGATGCAGACTATGTACCGGTGAAGAGGGAGGTGAGCCACAAGGCGACCCTCTCATTTTACTGGTTGATCTACATTCCCACCCTCGCCTATAGTCACGAGCTGTGGGTAGTGATTGAAAGAACAAGATCACGGATACAAGCGGCTGAAATGAGTTTTCACATTTGCAGGGTGGCTCTCCCTTAAAGATAGGGTGAGAAGTTTGATCATCTGGGAGAAGCTCAGAGTAGAGTCCCTGCTCCTCTGCATAGAGAGGAGTCAGATGAGGTGGCTCGGCATCTGGTCAGGATGCCTCCTGGGAGAGGTATTCTAGGCATGTCCATCTGGGAGGAGGCCACAGGGAAGACTCAGGACATGCTGGAGAATCTATGTCTCTTGGCTGGCCTGGGAATGCTGTGGGGTCCCCCCAGAAAATTTGGAATATGTGGTGGGGGAGAGGGAGGTCTGTGCCTCACTGCTCCAGCTGTTTCCGCCACAACCTGACTCCAGATGAGCAGTGGAAGATGGAAGGATTGATGGATAAAATGGGTCGGAACCTAAATGCAGTAAACTTTGTTTGGACCTTACAGGAGCTGTCACACAGCAGTGAGGTCTTAGAAGAGCACCAGCTGCCCAGAGGCCAAATGAAAACCAATGTTGTTCCTGAGCAGGAAAGTATGTGTTAATTTTATTTTTATGTGATACATAAGATGTTATAAATATTATCTAGTGGTTCATTTTTTGTACTGACCCAATTTTTTTCCTTGTCTAGCTGAGGCATCAGTGATATCTGACTGTGACAGTGACCTCTTCAAAGAGGATAAGAATAGGCAATGAATAACACATAACACAACCAATAAACTGAATCCATAATTCTGCTAAAATGCATACGTGTAGGTGTGTTCTAATCACTGTCTCTTTTTACTGCAGCCTTTCGCCAAATGACAAAGAAATTGAGGTGTGTATTTCTTTAGATCTTGAGAGGATCATTTAGTTCATTTTTAATAATTTAACAATCCTGAAAGTCCAGAATGAAAAGGAAGTGTTTCATATTAATCTCTTGTAGCTTATTGCCACAACATAGGGCACACTGATTGGAAAAATGTTTCTATCTTTCAGACGGAGTTCCAGCGTCTGGCACTGGGCTTTAAGTGCGATATGTTCACCCTGGAGAAGAGACTCCGCCTAGAAGAAAGGTCACGTGATTTAGCTGAGGAGAATGTCCGCAGAGAGGTGTCAAGTTGCCAAGGCTTGTTGCAGGTTTGCATACATCCTGTCTGTGCGGAGCACAAGTTGTACCCCTTTGCAAATCTACTATTGGGGCAAATACAATATCTGTATTAACTTTGAACAAATGTCTACTAAAGCAGTTAATTATCACGTGGCTTATTCATTAAGATCATTTGTCTCTTAACTTTTTTTTTCCATACACACACAAAGTCACATGACTAATGTTTAAGAAGTCTGTCTGTTGCCATTAGTGTTTCAAATAAATGCACAATTTGTATCTACTTGTTACATATTATATTACTACAGTAACTCTGATTCTTTTTTTCATCTAATTGACAATTGCAAATCCCAGTGAACAATGAGAAATTTAATTTCAGGTGAAATACACCCAATATTTCATGAATAGGGTGAAGACAGGGATATTATGGTATTCATATTTAACTGTATTTTAACTTTATTTTGGGTGTTATTTTTTGCATGTTGGTGCAGGCAATAGAGGGGACAAAGAAGTAACAGGGAGATTTGGTATACAGGAGAGGAATGCAGGGGGACAGATGGTAGTAGACTTTGCAAAAAGGATGGAAATGTCTGTAGTGAACACTTGTTTTTCCAGAAAAGACAGGAGCATAGGGTAACTTATAAGAGTGGAGGTAGGAGTACGCAGGTAGACTACATCTTGTATGGATGACTGGAAAAGATCAGTGACTGCAAAGTAATTGTAGGTGAAAGTGTAGCCAGACACCATATGATGGTGGTTTATAGGATGACTCTGGTGACAAAGGCAGAGCAGAGGGCAAAGTGGTGGAAGCTGAAAAGGGAGGAGTGTTTATAGTTTTCAGGGAGGAGATGAGAAAGGCTCTGGGTGGTCTGGGAGAGCTTCCAGGTGACTGAAAAACTATATTATGTTTTTCAGTCACCTGGAAGCTCTATGTTATCAGGGAGACAGATTGAAGAGTACTTGGTGTATCATCTGGAAGGAAAGTACATAAGAGGACTTGGTGGTGGAATGAGGAGGTGCAGGAATGTGTACAGAGAAAACAGTTAGCATAGAAGTGGGACGCTGAGGGGACTGAAGAGAACAGACAGGAGCACAGGAAGATAGAGCGTAAGGTAAAGACAGAGGTAGCAAAGGCAAAACAAAGGGTGTACAATGACTTGTATGCTCGGTTGGACAGTAAAGAGTGAGAAGATGATCTATCCAGGTTGGCGAAACAGCAATAGAGATGGCAAGGATGTAAGCAGGTCCAGGTGATTAAGGATAGAGGGAAATGTATTGACAGATGCTACAAGAAGGATGAGAAGATGGAAAGAGTACTTTGAAGAGCTGATGAATGAGGAAAATGAAAGCGAGGCTATGATAGAGGAGATGACTATTGTAGACCACAAAGAAGCAGAGATTAGTAAATGTGATATGAGGAGGGCATTGAAGAGGATGAGCAGTAGAGTTTCTGACTAGATTATTCAACAGGATCTTAGAGAGTGAGAAGATGCCTAAGGAACGGAGACAGAGTGTGATGGTGCCCAAGGGGGATATGCAGAATTGCGGCAACCGATGTGGGAGGGATAAAGTTGATGAACCATACAATGAAATTATGGGAAAGAGTAGGGGAAACTAGACTGAGAGCAGAAGTCAGCATTTGTGAACAGCAGTATGGCTTCATGTCTAGAAAGAGTACTACAGATGCAGTATTTGCTTTGAGAATGATATAGAGAAGTATAGAAAAGGCCAGAGGGAGCTGCATTGTGTGTTTGTAGACCTAGAAAAAGCGTATGAGAGGGTGCCAAGAGAAGAACTCTGGTACTGTATGAGGAAGTCTGGAGTGGCAGAAAAGTGTGTTAAACTGGTGCAGGACATGTATGCTAGCTGTAAAACAGTGGTGAGGTGTGCTGTAGGGGTAACAGAAAAGTTCAAGTTGGTAGTGGTACTCCATCAAGGATCACCTCTGAGCCCCTTCTTGTTTGCAGATGACATTGTGATCTGTAGTGAGAGCAGAGAACAGATTGAGGAAAATCTAGAGAAGTTGGGGTAAGCGCTGGAATGGAGTGGAATTAAGGTTAGTCACAGCAAGACAGAGTATATGTGTGTGAATGAGAGGAACACAGGCTGTTGCTCACGGCGGTGAGGCTACAGGGAGTGGAGACCAAGAAGTTGGAGGATTTCAGGTACTTGGCGTCAACAGTCCAAGTACCTCTGTTCGGGTCAACGGAGAGTGTGGAAAAGAGGTGAAGAGAAGGGTTCAAGTAGGTTGGAATGGGTGGAGAAAAGTGTCAAGGGTACTCTGCGATAGAAGACTATCAACCAGAATGAAAGTAAAGGTGTACAAGACAGTGGTGAGACCAGCGATGATGTATGGACTAGAAACAGTTACAATGACGATAAGACAGGAGGCAGAGCTAGAGATCGCAGAGATGCAGATGCTAAGGTTCTCTTTAGAAGTGACCAGGATGGATAGGATCAGGAATGACTTTATCAGAGGAACAGCACATGCTAGATGTTTGGGAGAGAGGGTCAGAGAAGCCAGACTGAGATGGTTCGGTAATGTACAAAGGAGGGATAGTGAATATATTGGTAGACGGATGCTGGAATAGGAGCTGCCAGGCATGAGGTCTCGAGGAAGACCAGAGAAGATTTATGGATGTAGTGAGAGTGGATATGAAGGTAGCTTGTGTGAGAGAGGAGGATACAGACAATAGGGTTAAATGGAGAAAAGCTGAAAGTAGGAGAAGATTTTTTTATCACTCAGACTATTTTGGTTCTATAATCTGCAAACAGAGGTCTATAAAATATGAAAAGACACCTATCACACCGATCATAAACTTACCTGTATGAAGCATTGTTATTTTTGTAAATATAGTAGTTTGCCAAGTCATTTGTCGAGAATGAATAAGAAGTCTTTTAGCACTGGAAACACAGTCTTTCAGATTTGCTTCTTACAGCATCAGTGACTTGCATGTCAAGACTTGAATCTGCAATTTTGATATTTACTCTGGACTTGCAAAACTGTCACCTGGAACCACAAAAGTGATGTAGAACTGGTGGTGGCAATGAGGTTGCCTCGTGATTATTTTTTTTCTCCCTCTTTACATCTCACTGCTTTTCTTTTTCATTTCCCCTTTCTCCACTCTCAGGCTCTGACTCCACTTTGTGAGGATGATAACCAGTCAATGGAGATCATCCAGAGACTACAGAAGAATTTAGATATTCTCATCCAGTCTATGACCAGGGTCTCCAGTCGCTCTGAAATGCTAGGAGCTATTCATCAAGTAAGTTTCTCCATACCTGTACTGTACCTTTTTATATTACTAATGGTTTTTTGTTTTGATAAATAATAGCACAATATTGAACAACTTTGGATGTCCATTAAAATAAGTTTGATTCTGATAAGCTAATGATTTGCTAATGAGCTAATAAGCTAATGCTAATAAGCTAATGATTTGTTTTGCATCTGGTTGTCAGGAGAATCGTATCGGTAAGGCTGTGGAAGTGATGATCCAGCATGTGGAGAACCTGAGAAGAATGTACACTAAGGAACATGCTGAGCTGCTTGAGCTGCGAGAGACATTAATGCAGAATGAGAGATCATTTGGATCACAGACTGAGAGAGGTTGGAAAATTACATCTCTATTATTACTGGGCACTATAAGCCAGTCTCAAGCAGATAACATTTGCTGGCAGTTACCAAGCTGATTTTGTTATAGTTCAAGAGATTGTCAGGCTTGACATGCTGACACAAGTCGTAATCAAATACAAACTTTTTGGCTGCGGCTATGTTGTATTTATTTATTAGAGTAAAATTGATTCCTCACATTTGTATAGATATGAATTGAACCTTTTACTTAACTGCTGCTTTTTCGAAGATGACTTCCGTGGCAAGAAGCCATCAACATTACAGTTTTACAAGGTCAGCATCTTTGTATTCCAAAAATTGTGATCAAGTAATTTTTTTATTGGTATGTCTCATATTTAAGTGATAGAGTTTATTTTCTGTACTCTATGCATCACCGGACAGTCAACAGCCAGGAGGGTTAGCATAGCAGCAATACCCCGCACTGGTGGAAGCAGCATTAACTTTGAAATGGTAAGATCACTAATAATGTTTTGCTCATTATTCACATGAAATCACAGTCAGAGAAATTAATATTTTGTTACAATACAAGAGTCCTTCAGAAACAGCTCCTAACCTCACAATTCCTTGTTTGCTTTAGTCTCAATTTACTTTACGACACCACAGTACCATGGTACATACATTTTAAGTTGTCATTCTTTAGCCATCAAGTAGTTTAAGTCTCATGTTAAAATTACTAAAAAAAAAAAAATAGGTATGTTTCTTAACACCTTGATCCAAGACATATGACACTTTTCAAGCCAAATTGGTTTACATTGACAGAAGCTCATTAAATTTGAGGATGCACACATAGGCACTTGGGAGACTAGCACACTAGAATCAAACACTTTCTGAAATACCTGATGAATGCTGCCTTTTGTTTTTGAAGAGTTAACCTGAACATGTTGTGGGGGAGATTGTTGAGACAAGGGGTTGTACGGTTTTATCAATGCAAGTAACGTATCTAACATTTAAAACTTTTATAAATGCTTATTATACAACTGTCAGTACCTGTATTAAACATGTTTGTGTAGCTACATTGGACAGTGGAACATGATTTGTTTTTTTTTCCAACCTGCAGCCCAAAACACAAGACATTTCTGAAGCTGAAACAGACAGACTCACAAAACGATCTCCGTGGTACGTACTTGCATGTGTCTGTTGTGCATGTCAGAAATTCCCAATCTGTCATAATTCAGATGCTTGTTGTGGGACCTACTGGCTATTTTCTAAAGTCTAAAAGGCTTGCTGTCTAATTAAATGAGGTTTGTTATGCTGTGATACCCCTATATGACAATGGTGGTTTTCAGGAGTATGACAGGGAAGAACATGGCTCGGCCCCCACTAAAACGGTTTGTTAGCTCTGCTGCGTGGGTAGACACTGAAGAACGCTCTCTTACATTGAAGGGGTAAGAAATGGCAGGGAGATGTGTATTGCATCACAAAAGTCATCCCCCAATTGAGCCAGATGCATGAAGATGGCAGCTTTCTGGTATGATATCGTCATCCATCCTATAGTGCTTTACAGAATTCTTGAAAACATCGTCACCATCAACAGCCTAATTGGACACTTCTAAAAGATGTTTTCATATGTCCATGTGACCAATCATTTTATTAATATTCAATCTTTTCTTTCAACAGTCGAAAAAGCAAAGATATTTCGCTCAGACCACAAAGCAACCATGTTTAATGAGAATGGTCGAATGGTGTTATGACTGTTAAACAAAAGTACTGTTTTTCCTATGTTTGTGTTTGTTTTGTAAAATATACACGTTGTAAAAGGAGTGACTGGCACTGTTTGCCCCTCAGCTGTTTGGACATTTGAAGAATTATAATTCAAAAATGTCAAAATTGAGCATTGATTTCAAAATATCTGAAACATTGTTTAGACTTTTGCAGTCAATGATTTTTTTTAAGTGAAATTTATCATGGATTACTCAACTATCTAATTTTTCGCAGCAAACATTGCTAAATAGTGTATACTACTTCTCTGCATCTCTGCGTGATTTGGCTGCCTTAAGCATGAAGTATGAATGAATGCATGTGCTAATAAAAAAATGTGGTGTATGTAGCTTTAAACACTGTGATTGTGAATGGCTGATCCACACGTACCCACAGGATGGCCCACGACTCAGACTTCCAGTTGGCTGACGAGCAGATGGAGGAGCCAGTGACAGAGAGGAGAAAGTCCAGTCTCAGTGAGCTGGGCAACAAAGTCACCTCCCTCATTCTGCCCCTCAAGATGTTAGTCTAACTAAATTCCCATTACTAGCATATTTAAGCAATGATATGGAAACCAAAGCTCAAGAGGTGCAAAGATGAAGAGCTTATCATTTGGCTATTCAGAGGTTCAAGTTTTTTATTGGAAATCGCAGAAATCAGCATCAAGTATAGTTGAAGGTTGACAAATTTGGTAGCTAAACTGTTCGCAAAATATGTACATTTTGGGGTGTCTGTTGATCACTATGGTGAAACAAAAATATAGATAATATCTTATTGATTTAAAGAGGCTTTTTTACATTATGTGTTGACAGTTGTCGAATAATGACCTTTAAAAGACACTACATTACATTGCATTTGGCAGACGCTTTTATCCAAAGCGACTTACAATAAAAGACATAGGGACTGCAAATACACTTGCAAATACACGATGCACAGGAAATATACAGAACAGTAAGCTTGGGTAAGTGAGGTTTTTTTTTTTTTGACGGACACAAAAACGTACACACACACACACACACTGCATAGCCTAACTTGCTGCCAACCTGATCTGGGGCATCAGCGCAGTAAAAAGTTCTGGAAAAGAAACGTTTTTACCTGTTTCTTGAAGGTTGAGAGAGATGATGCTAGTCTTGTTGCTTTTGGGAGTTTGTTCCACCACTGAGGTAGTGGAACTGAGAACAGTTTTGCCTGAGATTGCTAAGAGCGAGCAAAGGGTACTGCTAGTAGGTTTGTGTTAGAGGAACGCAGCTCTCTGCCGGGAACATAAGGTCTTATCATTTCGGTCAGATATGCTGGACCTGTTCCTGAGGTGGTTTTGAATGCCAGGGTCTGGGCCTTGTGCTTGATCCTGGCAGCTACTGGTAGCCAGTGCAACTGGATGAACAGATGTGTAACATGAGCCCTTTTGGGTTGAGTGAATACCAACCATGCTGCAGCATTCTGTACCATCTGCAGTGGTTTTATTGCACAAGCAAGTAGTCCAGCTTGGAGGGAATTGCAGTAGTCCAGGCGGGAGATGACCATGGCCTGAGCCAATAGCTGTGCCGACTGTTGGGTCATGTAGGGTCTGATTTTCTGAATGTTGTACAGCACAAATCTGCAGGTCCGGGCAGTTGAAGTAATATGGTTGGAGAATGACAGCTGATCGTCTATCATGACGCCGAGGTTTTTTGCAACTTTGTTAGGGGCCACTGTGGTAGAGCCCAACTTGAGGCTGATGTTGTGATGAATTGTCTCTTTAGCTGGGATCACCAGAAGTTCAGTCTTGGGCAAGTTCAACTGTAGGTGGTAAAAAGACGCTTCTACTGGTGGTGTTTAATTTGACAACAAATTTCTGAAAATATTGGAATATGTATTTGAGGAAATATCTGATACCAAAAATTAACAATCAGCTGTTTCTGCAGCTTAAACCAAATAGTTCTGTTGAAGCCTTTCAAATGTTCTAAATCATATCAGAATGAAAATATTTTGATATGATTGTGTTTATTTACCCAGTTTTGTTGTTCAAACGGTCACCAGTCTTGTTTCTTGAAAAGGCTTTGTACTTGACTACCTTCTTCACAACTCTGTTTTTACACCTGCTGACAGGGCATTTTTAAACAATTGAAATGTATAATTTTCCTCAGCTTATACATGCCTTGAAATCACTGCATGTCTATGTGAGACATTGCCTTGAAAATCTCTCTGCATGGTGATTCATGCATGAATCTTGTTTTACTTGTACACTGCATTTTGCCAAATCCCACTCCATAATTAGATGGCAATGTCATTACTGTTGTGTTAAATTGAATCAACAGCTGCAAACTACCTCACTTGAGAAGTTTTGCTCTTGTTTATGTAATTGTTGCCAAATCTCATTGAGGCAACCTGACTTGGTTCCTTTGCTTAAAGATGGTTCACCTCTCATCTGAGGGACTTTTCCAGTTGATAATTGAAGGAAAGAAACTAAGTCCAGTTGGCCAATGAAGCTTGACATCTATTGGCCGGGGCCTGTTAGACTCATTCAGACTCATTCTTGTACACTCACCGGCCACTTTATTAGGTACACCATGCTAGTAACGGGTTGGACCCCCTTTTGCCTTCAGAACTGCCTCAATTCTTCGTGGCATAGATTCAACAAGGTGCTGGAAGCATTCCTCAGAGAGTTTGGTCCATATTGGCATGATGGCATCACACAGTTGGTGCAGAATTGTCGGCTGCACATCCATGATGCGAATCTCCCGTTCCACCACATTCCAAAGATGCTCTATTGGATTGAGATCTGGTGACTGTGGAGGCCATTTGAGTACAGTGAACTCATTGTCATGTTCAAGAAACCAGTCCGAGATGATTCCAGCTTTATGACATGGCGCATTATCCTGCTGAAAGTAGCCATCAGAAGTTGGGTACATTGTGGTCATAAAGGGATGGACATGGTCAGCAACAATACTCAGGTAGGCTGTGGCGTTGCAACGATGCTCGATTGGTACCAAGGGGCCCAAAGAGTGCCAAGAAAATATTCCCCACACCATTGCACCACCACCACCAGCCTGAACCGGTGATACAAGGTCGGATTGATCCAAGCTTTCATGTTGTTGATGCCAAATTCTGACCCTACTATCCGAATGTCGCAGCAGAAATCGAGACTCATCAGACCAGGCAACGTTTTTCCAATCTTCTATTGTCCAATTTCGATGAGCTTGTGCAAACTGTAGCCTCAGTTTCCTGTTCTTAGCTGAAAGGAGTGGCACCCGGCGTGGTCTTCTGCTGCTGTAGCCCATCTGCCTCAAAGTTCGACGTCCTGTGCGTTCAGAGATGCTCTTCTGCCTACCTTGGTTGTAACAGGTGGTTATTTGAGTCACTGTTGCCTTTCTATCAGCTCGAACCAGTCTGGCCATTCTCCTCTGACCTCTGGCATCAACAAGGCATTTCTGCCCGCAGAACTGCCACTCACTGGATATTTTTTCTTTTTCGGACCATTCTCCGTAAACCCTAGAGATGGTTGTGTGTGAAAATCCCAGTAGATCAGCAGTTTCTGAAATACTCAGACCAGCCCTTCTGGCACCAACAACCATGCCACATTCAAAGTCACTCAAATCACCTTTCTTCCCCATACTGATGCTCGGTTTGAACTGCAGGAGATTGCCTTGACCATGTCTACATGCCTAAATGCACTGAGTTGCTGCCATGTGATTGGCTAATTAGAAATTAAGTGTTTACGAGCAGTTGGACAGGTGTACCTAATAAAGTGGCCGGTGAGTGTATGTTTGTTTGTAAGATTATTAGGTTTGATTTTTAATCATTTTCTTCTAGGGTTTTCCAGCCTTCATATTGCACAGAACTTAGACATGAGCTTTTTCTAATGCTGTAAACATGTACGGGGTCGGGGGGCTCTACAAGGGGTAAAAAAAACTATGCATGCAAAAGGCTTTTATCTCAAGTAGAGCCCATGAAAGGCCAACCATGGGCAGATATCTTTGTGACCTTATAAACCCAACACCTTCAAACCTTTAGAGGTAACACTAAAATTTACTCAGTTGGATTCCATTTTGTTTGCTACAAGCAATAAATGATTCATATCCTACCATCCTTTAGTTATCATAAATGATCTTGCGAAACTGTTCTTTCTTGGCCTCAATACATCATTTATGGTAACTTGACCACTCTTGCTTTATTTCATACATACATTTCTTTGTGTCCACCATTAGTCTTTATTCATTTGCTTACATGATGCCTCTTTCACCCCCTCCAGCCCAAGCCTTTCATCCAGCCTCATGTCTGCAGATCCAGGAATATCCCAGTCTCTGTCCCACAGCATAACATCTTCACGAGTAGCCGTGGCTGCAGTGGTCAGAGATGGCAGAAGTCTCTGGCTTTGGTTGACCATGGTGCTGGTGCTAGCAGGTATACTTGGATTTTAAGATATTTAATAGTAGCTTTACTTCATTCTGTGTGCATGGATACCATTTCACAGATTAGAACAGGCAACTGTTCGTTGTGAGAATTACATAAAAGACTTGCAAACACACATTCCTTATGTTGATAAACTGCTATAATGACAAGTTGTTGGATTTTTATATGAATGCGTGCCATCAACAATTTCCAGCAGCTACTATATTAAGTCAAACTACTTTATAGTTAGAAATATCCTAAATTAAAATATTGTATTTATTTAAATTGATTGGTAAGTTGTATAAGAAATCAAGAAAGAATGAATCTTTAGAAAATAATTTTTAAAACAATAAAAATAATAAAAGCAACTACTTCTATTTTAAAATGTCTCTAGTGTATTTATAACTAATATTTTTTTTTATTCTACAGGTCTCCTGGCTCTGTTGGCCAGCCTAGTGATTCAGCCAGCAGTTGATGCAGCCCCTGTGGGAACCGGAGACTCCTGGATGACCATCCAGCAACTACTGTGGCCCTACACAGGGCTGCGCCACAATGGACAGCCTCCTATCTAGCTTCTGTCGAGCCTCATGACCGGAAGGTTCTTTGACCATCAGCCCGCTGCAGAGATTGTTAGAATCTTCAGGCACCAATGAATCAACCTGGTGAAGACAGAGACTTTGACTGCACAGGTCAGGTTTTCTGGGAATGGTTTACCTAAAGGGGGATTTTGTGCACTAAGTCACATTTGTTCTAGTATGAATAGTATGTGTGATTGTGTGTGTTTTAAAAAGCAGGAAAGAGTTGGCAATTACTACATATTTTATAGATGGTCACTAAACACTTTTAACAACTCTTGTTTTCTAATCAGTCGTCCAGTAAATACAGGTTTGATTAGTAGTCAGACCTCACACATTACGTATCATGTCACAGTTTCATTATTGCTGATGTACCCAGAAACACATTGAGCCACAGTGCACTTTTTTATTGACATATATCATGAGTGATTGCTTTTTAAATACATTTCATCCACATTACAAAAGACTGCCAGTTTAAACAATTTCCTTTGTTGTTTACAAAGAGGTATTTTATAGCATTCTATGAACACTGTTAATGAAAAATATTATAAGTTTTGAATCATTTATTAGTGTCAGTGGGAACATGTGAATATTGGTAATTTAATGTCATAATTATCTATTCCTGCAGTCTTAACACCAATGGGGTTTTTTGGGTTTGTGTTTCTATTGGTTTTCAATATTTGCAACTTCATACACTTGTGATCCAAAGAAATGCTTGAAACATTGCATAAATAAAGTAGTCAGTTATACCAAACAGGGGTGTCTGTTTTAATGTGCACTTCCCAATTTATATGGCTCATTCAAGTGTTCACAATACATATGCAAAATTATGCACAAAGGATTATGAATACATAAGAGGTCTGGTGGCACAGAGCAGACTCTGTACTGTGTCAACAAAGATATAGTTAGAGGCTCTGGTCCTGGCTAACCCAATGCTACTCATGTTGTCCTGGAGCATGTGGATGAAGGTGGAGTGAAACTCACTGCCTGGAAAATGTTCTCCTGAGAAAGTCTCACTTTCCTCTGTGATCTCTAATTTCTGACTCCTCTGAGCACCCAGCAAATAAAGAACCCATGTGGACTCTGGCACAGGAGGGAGGTCAATGTGCTCACAAGCCTGGCAGGAATACCAAAAATGTTAAAATGATCAGTGATTTGAACCATGCTTCCTTTATTTATAAGGTTTGTCTTCTTAAATCCTAACAATCAAGCAGTCCTGTCATCAACTGTGCAAGTTATTAGCAAAGTCAACTTCTAACTATGGTGCAACAATTCTTGCTGTGAACTGACAATTATTTTTTCTTCTTTATATTTGGACTTTTAAATACTTTAGTAATTCCTTGGAGGAAATTGTTCATCCCTGAGCACTGGGCAGCTGCTGAGCAGTGCCTAAGTAGAAGTACCCTGTTCAATAGCAGGAGGAGGAGCTTAGGAATTAAACAAGGAACTTTCCCAGACTGTTCTTACAATCTGAGCTCTGCCACCTAATATCGATTTATAATTGAACTTGCAGTTACACAAAAATGTACATAAAATTTCCTTTTACGGTATATGAACCTGCAAGAATGTAATTTTAACTCAGGAACAATGATCCTATAAAATGTGTGAAAAATTACTTGAAAAAAACAGTCCTAACCAAAGCAAATGTCTTAATGCTTATAGAAGTTAAGGAGAGGCATTCACTATATGGATTGTTAAGGAAATCTAGCCCACATCCTTCTATAGCTAGCTGGAGAGGGGGGCTTTGTTGGGAAAAAAGCTATTTTAGGAGTGTCATCTTAAGGTTCTAACATGAAGGAAAGAGAATACCTTTATGACCAGATGATCATTGCCACATTTGGCATTCCACTTGCTCCATGAGAAAGCACAGGCAGAGGCAAAAAGGGCCATCTGTTCATATGCAACATGTTCTGTAAGTGGGTCCTGCAGAGGAAAGAAAACACTCAGTGAGGTTATGTAATTTTAATATGCTATCAGATATATTCAGGAACAATAGCATTTTGGCATGTGGAACCATGTTTGCCCCCAAAATCAATGTCCATGGTAGCCCATTTGCCGCTACTGGAATAATTCCTTTCTTGGGGAAAACCAAATTCAAAAAAATGTAAACTGCACTGCTTGTGGATAGGGGATTTTGGTTCACTTCCTGAATATTACTAAGGCTCCCCTGAAGAAGACACAGAAGCCCTATCCTGCTCCCTGGCACTTGTGTGTGTATATATATATATATATATATATATATATATATACATATACATATGCTTTGCATGGAACTGAGCACCACCACTAAATTTTAATGTACACCAGTGTGTTTCAACCTTTCTTGAGGCACAGTACATTTCCTTGGAAAAAAAATCCCACAGCCCACCACCACACTCTACAGCTGCCATTAGTATTTAATGTTTCTGTCAGTCATTACATTGTAGGCCCACACACTAAACATGCACAAATATTAAGAATCACAAAATCATTTTTTGGACTAATTATGTGAAATTTCTCACGGCACACCTGATGATCACAGCATACTTGTATGCGGCGGGTACAATGGTTGAAAATCACTTGATCTCGGTAAATAAGTTCAAGTATAACCAGTAACAACATTTTTTCAGCATAACAAATAGCATAGTTCAGCAAAGTAATAAAATAAACTGGGGAACTTTGGAGGCAGTTCATAGTTTATGTTTAGCTAAACGTGTAGCTCAGTGGTAGAGTGCATGCTTCGCATTCTTGGTTCAACCCTCGGCATCACCACTGTAAGTCACTTTGGCTAAAACCGTCTGCCAAATGACTGTATTCTATTCTAATGTATCCTATAATGCTTCAGAACTCATTAATAGCAAGTGTTATAAACAACTCAAGACCACTGAATTTGGATCAATAATTAAGATTAAAGCCTTCTTGGAGCTGCCAGTCAGGCGGTCTCAAGGCAGACCAAAGAGAAGATTGATGGACATAGTGAGAGGATATAAATGTTGGTATGAGAGAGGAGGATAAAGAGAATAAGGTTAGATGGAGACTGTTGATTCGCTGTGGCGACTCCTGAAGGGCAAAGGGGAAGGAGAATAATTCTTTTATTTTAATTATCAATTTTCAAGTTTAAAGGCACAAGATACAGACCTTGCCACAACTGTTGACATATTTGTCAGTATAGTCATTCACAAAGATGTTGACCCCTGCATCATACATTGCCTTCTGCAGGGCTGTAACATTCATCCATCTGCCCATGAGGTGAGAGAGGCCTTTCCTTTGCTCTGAATGGAGCATGCACTCATTGCCCTGTTTAAAGAAATACACACTTGATAATACTCTTGTCTACAGCTGATGATTTATCTTGGTTTTGCATTCTGTCTCTCACTTGGATAGTGATGCTGATGTTTAGAAGTGCTCCATTCACAGTAAAAAGAGCAGAGTCTTGGCCCAAAGGCTGGAGTTCCCAGCTTCGAAATGGAAAGTTGGCATATATTTGTTGCATCAGTGCAAAGTTGTAGAAGGAATCCATCTTGAAGGAGATCTTTGCCTCTGCTTCCTCATATGATATATCAGTGATTCCATCCATCCTCCACAGCCTCCCTTTGTGAAAAGGTAGTCATTATTGATGATAACCCATGACCGTTATCAAAGACCTTTTGCCATCTTATAAAAATAGTTTAACCTCAATTATTTCCAAAAATAGATTTTTTTTTTCACTTTTCTGTATCACTATTCTTAACATATACCTGCAGCATCCCAGCGTGAAACTTGAGGTGTTTGCAAGAAAACAGCATAGTTGGGCAGCTCAACACATACCCCAACTCGAAAGCCTCTCAGTGCTTCATCATCTAAATTGGATATTTCCATGGGGTACTGAAACACTTGTAAACCTGTGTCCAAAACCTCCAAAATGTACAATGGTATTATTAATGAGAAAAACAAAGATAGGCCTGATGAACACTACGAAATAGATGTCACCTGTCTTATTTCCCAGCCATTGGCATAATGAGCTTGTGGTGGGAGATGAAACACATCATAATAGAAGACCCCACCTAGAGACATGTACTCCATTAAGTCCACCACCTGGACTAAAGGGTCCAATATGGACATCTGCTCTGGGAGAGAAATCAAGTCATCGTCGGCTATAAAGAGAAATAATATGGAGAAGTAAGGTGTAAAAACTACTGATTCATTCTTCCATGATGACCGATGCAGGCACTGTCTTCTTTTGTTGAAATAAGTGGTTCTCTCACAGTATCTACAAATCAGTTATCACTCATTTTTGAGTTAAAGTCATTTCTTATATGTTTATGGATCTCAGACTCACAGTTGAGTGCCTCTATTTGTGTCTGAATCTGGCTCTGTCGACCCACAGCAGGTGGGACACCATTTCTGCATCTTGAACGTAGACTGGTAACACTCTATCAGGTAAAGATAGAATAAATAAATTTAAAAAAATGATAATTTATGTTAAATTTGAGAACAAAATTCCAATTGTAATTCAGTCCTCTTACTTCTGCCTCAGGCCTATTAGGTCCAAAACTGGAAAGCACTTCAACAACTGTTTGTGGTTCCAAGCTCATGTCATCCTGTGTCTTATTTGTTATTCCTTCCTCAGGTATGTCAACATTCTCTGCACCAGCAAGAGATCTGAAACAGAACACAAAAGGAAAAGAAAATGAAATACAAATCCAGTTTTATTACAATGTGGGAATTGTGTGAGTCAAAAGTCACAATATCTGCAGGCTTAAGCCAGGAACAACTTCAACTAGTTGCAAATCACCAATGTCTCATGAACCACATCTGACTTAATGCTTTTTTAATTAACAGTACCTGGCCAAATTCATAGTTGTCAGCTGTCATATTTTTCCAAAACATATTGGGTAGGTATCAATTATTTGTATCTTAGTATCTTATTTCTCACTGTTTTTTTTCTGGATGATATGAATTCTCACATGTTAACATTAAGCAAATACTGAATAAGTTAACTACAAATTGAAAAAAAATTAACCCAGGCTGTTAATTTTCTTCATTCTTAAACAAATGTGAATATTGGTAACTCCTGCTTTCCAGTAGAATAAATATGTCTGCCTATGTGGCACTGCAGTTTCAATGGTATTTTGACATCATTACTTAACACTTGGTAAATGTTTTATTTTTTATTTTCTGTTGCTTCCACAAATCTGTGATTTTGCAGTGGTTGTAGTTTCATTTCAAACATGTTTCAAGAGAAGTGGTGATAGGCTTACACGACACAGGTGAAATAACACTCAGTTTTCTCAAATTAAAGCCTGAAAAGGGGCTACAGGACCTGTGGCTAAGTTTGTGTATGCTGAGTTTAGTCATCTTGGCAAGCAAGGACAGGTGGTCATAGCACGTGTGGAGGATCCGTACAGCGATATTACTCACACCCAGCTGCTTTGGAAGCTCAAAACCTATTCCCGCCTCCTCAAAGATTAAACCTTTAAACCTGAAACAAGAGGAAAAATATTCAGTAATTGCTCAAAAGGGCAGTTGTGGAGAAACCATGGAGGTTATAATGAGGACCAGCCTGCCTCATCTATACCCAAATAGTGTCTTGCTATGGTATTTATAATGGCCATTAATAACTGCACATGTCACCAGGGCACATCAGCCAAAGATCATATGTACTGTATGTATTTCATTTATATAGCACCACATCATAACACAATTGTTTGACACTGTACATGCAGAGTATCCCATTTTAAAAATGATTTGCAAAAACCAAACATTGGTGGAAAAGATTAGCCTCTAAGAGGTCCTGGAAACCTGTCAGACACTTTCAGAAGAAGGAACTCAGGGTTTGGTCCTAAGAGTTTATAGCAGGGGTGGATTCATATTGTCGCCAATTGAGGACAAGATCAGCCAATGGAAAGAACACTTGCGAACTTGGCTGGCATGCCCTCCATAAATATGGCAGATCGAGAATATTCTGATAAGCTTTGGTTAACATTCCTGGTGGAAATTACAGTGGTTGCCGAGAAACTACATTAACAGGAAACAGGTGTGAATGAAATCCACTGCACATAATGGCGCTTTCTAGGCTGTCTCCTCAGTGTCACATAATCTCTACACTTTCACATCTACAGTAGGTCCAAGACAGTGCTAAAAGAGTTGCAGACCATGGTGGTGTAAAAAAGATATGTAAAATATATTTACCAACTGCAGGGGGATCACACTACTCAAACTCCCTGCGAAAGTTTATGCTAGGGCATAGACTACTCTCTCAGGGATTTTGGAAGGTATTCTCCTGTCAGAATGTTATTTGGATTCAAATAAAGCATTGACTGTGTCCCACAGGGTGTCCTCTGGGCATACTACAGGAGTACGGGGGTCAGTGATATAAGCCATACGGTCACAGAACAAATGTGGTATGAGCTCTGTATGCATTCCACACATCAAACATGTCTGCAGGAGGTGCTGGGCTCTGGCCAACATCATGACTTCCAAAAGGCATTCTTCTCCCAAGTGTCAAGAAGTCAGGATAAGAATCAGACAGACCAAGTAACATGCGATGGTTCTGTCACAGAACATGGTGGATTGTTCTCCTTGAATAAGAAGGGAAGAACTGCGTGAGGCAAAAAGATTCAGGTATCCTGATGATCCTGATGATTTCACCTGAAATTAGATTACTCCATGCATTTGGAGATTGGCTTGGCCTTCAGAGTAGGAAAGGGGCACAAACATTCAGGGGAAGCTTAGAGTATAATCACTGCTCCCTCAGGTCAAAAGAAGTCAGTTGAGGTGTTACAGGCATCTGTTAAGGATACTTGCTAGAGTTCAACTCCTGTTGGAGGTGCAACAGACACACACGAGCCATACCTTGGATTCTTCTTTAGGTTGGCCCAGAGACACAGCGTAATGTTGTCATCTTTCACCACAGTTTGCATGTTGCCTGTCTCAGTGTCAGTATTTATACTAGCACCCTTTGATCAATGACAGGATCATAAAAGTATTCAAGTTAAATCACTATATCACTGCATCATAGTAAAATAAGCATGGTTACATGAAGTAGTTTTTCTGTTCATGGTCACTTGAAAATCTGCATTTTAATTTACTAGATTAGCATAGAACTGGTAACATCACCAAACAAGACAGACCTTTATAGACAATAGACAATGGCATGTTGGATATTAAATTTGTTTCATGTTTGTAAAATTTGACTGTTAACTTTTATTTTTAAATAAAATTAAATTTACTGTAGGCTGATACTACGTTGACCCATATCTTAGCCATGCAGAAAAGGCGTATGTGAAATTGATAAGTAGCCTCAAATGACATGGTAAGTTTGCACCTTTAGAATCTCTGCTGTGATGAGGAGGTGTTTTGTATAAATTAGTTCCTGCAAATTCATTTGAGACTCCTGGTATTTCAGGGCCTCATTTGGATCTGCAGTATCTTTGACCAGATCCTCCAACTCTTCAATCATCTGAAAAGGATAATATTTATAAATGAACATATGGTTTTCAAGTTTCTAAATACAAACTAAACTAAAATTGAAAACTTATTGCCCTCATGTATGTAGCCATTGTAGTTGCGTCTTTGGTAACTTTTGAACATTCAACCTGAAAATGTGAGTTAACAGACCTTTAGCGTAAAGTCACATTTCTTGAGCACAATAGTAATGTTTATTTCTGGGTCATCTCTCCATAAGCTTATGTATGTGTTAACATCCTGTTGTACTGCCGGATCAGGACTGCCATCACAACACATATACCTCTCCCACTGCACAGAAACACAAAAAAACAGTCTGCTGCAAGTAATTGAAAATATAATAAGAAACATAAGAAATGTGTTAAGTTTTATGAAAATAAAACTGACATGTTTCTTTTAATAATTTTTGTTGTTTATGGTTTGTTATTTGGTATTGTTTCTGTCGTCTGATACATTCCTTTTATTTTCTTAAATGTGCTTGATAATTTCTTCTCAGGTTAAAGGTAGTTTCTGTCATTCTTTCAAATTAATAAAGTAATGTGCACTGGGGATTTTGCTATATCAGGAATATGGCATATTTTTTTTCATTCCTACTTTTTTCTACTTAATATGCAATCTGTTACAGAATTTTATTTCTAAATTCAGGGTCATTTATATTTTCTAGTTGAAAATCAAGAAAATGCTTTTCAATACAAGAAACTGAATGCAATATTTTTAAAACCTTAACTGAATGATTATTCACATCCATTCTTAAAAATAATTGAATCAGTCTGGCTAACATCACCTTACTTTTATGATGTATATAACTATGTTGCCTTTTAATCATTAATGTACTGTTTTCTGAGGGAAATTTATCATTGATTATCAGACTTTTACTTTTGTTCTCACTGATTGCAAACCTTTGCTCTCTCCGTAGTTCCAGTTTTCCATTTGGTGACAGCAGTATGATTCTCCTCCAATAGATGGCAGAGTTCATTCAGCTCATGATCTCGGCGTTGCATGTCCTGAGTGCAAAACGGAAGGAACTTTTGATACATAATTACATCACTCAATGTACACAATGTACATAGCCCATCCTTTCATAAAATTGCTGCAAAAATTTACATTGCGACTCATCCCAAAGACACTTACCTTTTCCTCAAGTCTTTCTAGCTCCTGTTGCTTTTTCTTTCTTTCTAACCTGTCACATTCACTCCGCTCAGCCTGGAGTCGAGCCTCCTCTAAAGACAGAAAGTGCATTGGTTGAGCATGTTATGCCTTCCTGAAACATCAATCCTTTGTTTCAAAATAGAGTCTTACTGCTTGGTTCCCAAATTCAGAAGATGCATTGTCCCGAAACTACATGGCAAATTTACCTTCCTCTTGCAGCCTTCTCTCCTCCTCCTCCTTCTGTAGTTTCATCTTCTGAGCCTTGGTCATCTTATGTCCCTTTTTGCCTGACTTGAGGGTAAGTTAATAGAAGACAGTGATACGCCGAAATGTGAGTATATGCTGTCCAAGGTTTGGGGATAGCTACTACCTCTCTGGCCTTTGAACATGGTATGATAATTTAAAAAAAAATTATGCTGACTGTTTTTTGTTATGCTTTTCCTTGCTTGGCTGCATTTGAGTCAAAGATGAAACAGTCATCAACAAAAGATAATTAGAAAGAAAATGGAAAGTTGTATATTTTGTTGTATGCTATTCACCATATAACAATATCACTGATTGCATTTTTTCATACCTTTCCTTTCTTGGGTGCCTTTCATTCACATACAGACAAATACATGTATTGACAGAAAAGGGAATACATTAGTCAAATGCACAGGATAAGACATTTGGAGCATGTGGAAAAGTTCTTTTTAACTATATGCTCTACTGGTAGTGATATACAACCTAGTTTTTGAATGTGATTTATAATTAGATACTTTGTAAAAATGAATTGGAAAGTAGGTATTTAAGTAAAAACACTCCCTGACATGAAATCAATGAAGCTAAATGCATCCCTCTGCATTACTTGGTTACTTTACCATTTGTTTGTTTCACACACCCACATTCATGGATTTCTCAGATTACATCAAGAAGAAGAATGAAAACACTCACCATGGTGAAATGTTAAATTTCAGAACTGACAGGTTTTTAACCTGTGTTTAAAGGCACTGTTTTAATATTAAAATTGTGCCTTTTGTGACATCAAAACACCAATCCTCACAGCAAGGTGTGTTAAGACTAGTGTGATGTCACACAGGGGACACACAATGTCTATGATGTTACAACAGGTTCTGTGCTAGTAGAAAGATGGCAAAATAGGCTTCTCATTTGGAATATGGTAACAAAAACTGTCCTTGAAGTATAAAACATATATTAAGTGCCACGTAATTTCTCTCTACAGAAATAACTTAAAGCCTTCCACACTAAAAATTAAAACATACCTCCCCCATTAAGCATACAGTTGCATACTCAAAAGTCCTAAAGGTTCAAATCCCCAGTTATGGCAAAAACTCTATGTCCACCCTTTTCAAATTGACCCCGGCCCCTCCTCTTAAAAACCTCTAGTCTTGTGTGCCCTGAAAGTGGACAAAACGCGCGAAAGCGCTGCGCCGACTCTTTAAATACAGTCACGCCTGTTTCATTCAATTACACGCTATCGTCCTCTAAAGTCAAATGAGTCCTTTGCCGCTGAAATAATCTGTGGAAACTTACGTAAACAGGATTGGAAGTGACCAGCCTCAGACAGGAAAATGTTTGGGTCGCTTAGCAACTACCTTGTTCTAGTGACGGAAGTAATGGCACTGACAAAATAATACGATAATTGACGAAAACGTTACGCTATAAGGTCTTGCCTCCTACATGACAAATGTATGGGTTTGTTATGGAGACTCAAAGGGGCACCACCCACCACAGATCAACTATTAAAGTGTGCGCTCATCTTACGTAAACAGGGTTACAAACGCTAAACCAATGCTGTCCCCCTAGAGGAATATTCAAACAATGACACAAGTAGCATTCTACCACATGCCACCCCATCCATCCATCTTCTGTCGCTTATCCTGCGCTCAGGGGATGCTGGAGCCTATCCTAGCTGTCATCAGACGAGAGGGACAGTACACCCAGGACTGGTTGCCAGTCAATCGCAGGGTCACATATACAGACAAACAACCATTCACTCACTAATTTATTCAGGGCAGTTTTCCCAATTTTTTCCAACTACCGTTCTGCATGTTTTTGGACAGTGGGAGGAAACTGGAGAACCTGGAAGAAACCCACACAGACATAGGTAAACATGTAAACTCCACACATAAAGGCTCCCTTGTCTGAATTGAACCAGGGATAATACAAATGGAAAAGGAAAAAACAAACACTGTCTCTGTCACTTACTGTAAACTTTAACAACTTAGTGAGAGAAAGCTTTTTTTAATACAGCATTCAAAGTCTTCCACAAAACCTGATTTAAACAGAGGTCGTTGCAGCCATCGCACGGCTACAGTCAGCTGTTGTGATTAAACTGGTGTCCCCAGAAGTGGTTTGTTAGTCACAAATGTTGATGAATCGACTGGAGCAGACCTTGCCGGTTGGAACACAGCAGGTGTCTTCTGGCCAAGTGTCCTTGGACTCTGCCAAAACTGTTGCTGCTCCTCTGACAATTGGTTACTTCAAATCATTCTGAAGATCGAAGAAGGAGAGGAGGAGGGCATGTTCAGAAGCAGAGAGAGAGAGGAAACGCAAGAGTCTGGTACAGAGAGTAGGGACTTTGAATATCGGGACTATGAAAGGAAAAGGTTAGGTTTGTCGACATGATGCAGAGAAGGAAGGTAGATATACATGTCCAGGAGACCAGGTGGACAGGTAGCTTGAATCTTAGAACCAGGTTTTAAGTTGTACTATCATTGTTTTTATAGCAAGAAAAATGTAATTGGAGTTGTCTTAAAGGAGGAGTTTGTTAGGAATGTTCTGGGGTGAAAAGAATGTCAGATAGACTTGAGTCTGGAACTGAAAATGGAAGGTGTGATGCTCAACATTGTTGGTGGCCATGCCCCCGGGGATGGGATGTTAGAGGAGAAGGAGAAGTTCTGGAATGAGTTAGATGAAGTGATGCAGGATATCCCCAGAAATGACAGAGTGGTAATTGGTGCAGACATCAATGGACATGTTGGTGCAAGCAATTGGATGGATAAAGAAGTAATGGGCAGTTTTGGTATACAGGATAGGAATGCAGAGGGACAGATGGTGGTAGACTTTGCAAAAAGAATGGCAATGGCTGCCGTGTACACTTTTTCCAGAGAGGGCAGAAACATAGGTTAACCTATAAGAGCAGAGGTAGGAGCACGCAGGTTGACTACAACTTGTATAGACGACGTAACCTGAGAGAGATCAGTGACTGCAAAGTAGTTGTAGGTGAGAGTATAGCCAGACAGCATATGATGGTGTTTTGTAGGATGGTTCTGGTGACAAGGAAGATCAAGAGGACAAAGGCGGAGCAGAGGACAAAGTGGTGGAAGCTGAGAAGGGAGGAGTGTTTATGGTTTTCAGGGAGGAGATGAGAAAGGCTCTGGGTGGTCGGGGAGAGCTTCCAGGTGACTGGAAAACTATAGATAATGTTATCAGGGGGACAGATAGAAGAGTACTGGGTGTATTATCTTGAAGGAAAGTAGATACGGAGACTTGGTGGTGGGATGAGGAAAAGCAGGAGTATATCCAGAGAAAGTGGTTGGCAAAGAAGTGGGACACTGAAAAGACTAAAAAGAACAGACCGGAGTACAACGAGATATAACATAAGGTAAAGACAAAGGTAGCAAAGGCAAAACAAAGGGCGCACAATGACTTGTATGCTCGGTTGGACAGTAAGGAGGGAGAGAAAGACCTATACAGGTTGGCAAAACAGAGAAATAGAGATGGAAAGGATGTAAAAATGGTCTGGGTGATTAAGGATAAAGAGGAGAACATAATGACTGATGCTAGAACAATTAAGGGAAGATGAAAAGAGTACTTTGAAGAGCTAATGAATGAGGAGCATTAAAGAGAGGCCAGGGTAGAAAAGGTGACGATTGTGGACCACAAAGTAGCAGAGATTGGTTAATATGAAGTGAGGAAGGCACTGAAGAGGATTAAGCGTAATAAGGCAGTTGGTACTGATGATATACCTGTGGAGGTGTCTAGGAGAGGCAGCGGTAGAGTTTCTGACTCGATTATTCGACAGGATCTTAGAGAGCAAGAAGATGCCGTTGTAACCCCTGAGAAATTTAGTGTTTCTTTTGCTACTTGTGATTGGGCGTTGAATCGTCTTTACAGTTTTTCTGTTTCCAATTGGCTGGGGGGCGGAAGTAAGGCAGGGTGAGGTGCAACCAGGTTTAGGTGTGAGGGAGAGACGAGGAGGAGCAGGGGAGCCGCATGTGCGGCTTTGCGGCAGCTGCACCTGCAGGACTTTCTGGACTGAAAAAGTTCCGGTTCTGCTTGATGCAAAGTGCAGAGCAGTCAAACACTGTACCTGCTACAGTGACTGGACTGCGGCACGACAAGAAAAAAAAACTGTGACGACACCAAAGAAGGACTTTGCCGTCATGTTAGTTAGCTGGCTAAGCTAACTGGATCGCTAACCGCGGACAACAGTCCGTGGACGACAGCGCTTCAGGCGACCAACCTCCTCTGGCAACAAGGGACAAAGGTTTCCCGCACCAGCCTAGATAGCGCTCCAGGTGACCAGGAAAAGCCCGGTAGCTCCTCTGGCCACGACAGAAATGGCGACCAGCCCTTCCCGCCTGCCGCCTCAGCCGACCTCTCCAGTCTAAACTGTCAGGAGCGGAAATAAAGAATGCTGACATTGATTCTTCTCCAAGCATGAGTACTTCACTTAATTTTGCTGACTGACTGCTCAAAGAGGGAGAATTTGCCTCTTATTTTTCTCCTACCAACCGAAGTAAAGGGCCTGTACGTTTTTTGGCTCCCACGTTCTTC